>NC_086447.1:88418342-88727092 GCF_028390025.1 Pseudophryne corroboree
AATGGACTTGCTGAACATAAAAACCTTGAGGAGCATAAGGTATCTGAGGCAGTTTATTACTTGCAGAAGGTGAAGAAAGACCAGAGGTCATTACAGCTCCCTGGAATAAGAAGGCCAACCATGCATGACTGTATGAGTGCATCTTGTGGGTTTTTCGTTCTGATCAAATTATAATAGTTTGACAGGCTAACCAATTGAGTGAGTACATATCAACAAACACTTTATTCTAAAAGTAAAAAACAAGAGTAATACTCAACTTTTGTCCAAGTTATCAGTGATTCATCTTCTTAATGCAAGATGTAGTTCGATACCGAGGAGCCCGGTCATGTGTCATAAAATGCTTGGATCAGTCAGCAGGCACCATTAACTGCAGTCCTACTGAGGTTCTGTTTGAGGCTAAAGATATTTTGTCTAGCTTGCCTGATATATCATTAACTGGCGTTGCTGCTAGATAATAACCCATATAAAGATGTAACAGGCACTGTCTAGTACCAGGGCTTATATCTCTCACACACGCAGTAAGCTCTAACACAGAATGCCTGAAGATATACCTTCAGTTTCTAAAGCTCTTTTATGTAAAACTGACCCATAATGCTTAGCTTCTCTAATGGTGAGTGTATTGAAACGTAACTGTCTACTGTTAAACCATATAAGATAGTACCTTGCACATCTCTGCTGATGTCATGTTCAAGACGGTCTCTTCACTTATGTTTTATTTGACCTCAATGATTACAGAATGAATATGAACTTCTTAGACCTCAAAGGGCCCTGTACAGGTATCAAAACAGATATGCTATGTTGAAATCAAATAATTAACCCCAATGGTTACAATGAGAAAACAGCTGGCAAAGGTCATCCCTGAGTGTGACATCATAGAGATTATCCATTGCACCTTTAGGAAAGGACAAAAAACTCCATGACATCCATTATCAGCATCAGGGATACCTAAGTCCAGAAGGTGAGCATGTGATAAGTCGTCAGTGACATCTTTCCACGTTTCTACACCTCATCCAGATGGTATCTTTAGAGCTTGAGCATGAAACTTTGCATCTGTGTTGAAGCAGTATGCAGGAGTGTGCAGAAAATAGTAATCAGGGGTTCGTGATCTGTCTCAACCTGCACTGGAAACTCACAGATGAACTTGTGAAACTTTTCACAAGCAAAGGCTAGAGCCAACGGTTCCTCTTCAAGCGTAATGTGACTCAGTAAGGACTGTGAAAGCAAAACAGATGGACTTGTTATGCTGCAGGCAGACAGCACTAAGACCATGCTTGGTGGCATCGGCTGAGATATTACAATAATCCTGCAAACCAATAAATTAGAGAGCTTGGCTGGAAGTGAGCATAGCCTTGAGGTGAGAAATAGCAGCAGCATGGAAGACCAACCAATACCATTTAATATGTTGTACATAAGTTGGCAGAGCGGAGCTCTGACATCACTCTAGTGGCAACATTTTGAAAGGGAGTTGGTCATACCCAAAAAGCTGTGCAGACTCACCTTATCTGTGGGGGGAGGAGTGTGTTGGATAGCCTGTGTCTTGGCAGGATCAGGCTTAACATCCTCTGAAGTTGGAAGATGACCAACAGACGGGACCTCAGTGATTCTGAAATTACATTTTCCAGGGCTTAACTGCATGTTGATTTCATGGATTCTTTGGAGGACCTTGCAGTGGCTCATATCATGTTCTTTGATGGTACAACCCCAAACAAGGTTGTCATCCACAATGGTTGTCTCGCAAGGATATCCCCCGAATAGATGCTCCATGCAACATTGGAATATTTCAGTGCCAGTGAACATGGTGGGCATGTATAATTCCATGTACAATTTAATCTGCCATAAACCACATTTGGCATCCAGAGTGTTAAATATATTTACATTAGGCAAATCAGCTATTACTTGCTCCACTGTTCTAAGAGGATGATGAAATCTCATCAGAGCACAATGGTCAATGCAGATACATACTGAACCTTCTTTTTTTACTACTGCAACCATAGATGACACCCACAGGGTGGATCCTACCTTTGGAGCAGTGATGCCCAATGCTGTAATACGTTTAACTCTGCTATCACTTTGCCCTTCATGGCGAGAGTCAAAGTCAAAGTTTGGATGTTCTCATGTTACAAAAGAGGAAAACAATGAGAAGCAGACTAGACATTTGTAAATAATAGGAGATAAGAGTACATTTTTGTCAGTAGTGTGTTACAATGAAACAGCTACAATTTGAGAGAAGTAACAACAAGAACCACGTTGTATCAAAGCGAGCAGACATTTTAACAGCAGTAAATATAGATGGCGTCAAAGCAGATATGGTCACCATAAAATGGTCTCCAGATTAAAAAGGATTATAGAGTAAAGAATGGAAAGGACAGAATGTAGGGGATAAATGAAAAAGGGAAGGCATAAGGAAAGATTGAGACAATCAGATCACAATGGGGATAGAAAGACATAACAAATAAGGGCAATATCAACAAGGAGTTAACGGAAGGCAACAGCAAAATTATAGGACTGTAAATGCCAAAAAAAAACTACAATAATGGGTATGCGGTTGATAGAGCTACAGTAAAAAGATAAACAGTTTCAAATAGTTGCCATGCAAAAGGGCAACAGGGTCATAAGGTCAACAGGTAAACGGTAGACAGTGCTTGAGATCGACAGGTTCCAAAGGTCGACTCAACAATTGTCAACGCACAGGTTTTTTTTTGTTAAGTTTTTTCAAGTTTTTCATATTTTATCATCCACATGGACTATGACTTGGAATAGTAACCTGAGCCAAGCACAACGGTAGCAGAGCGAGGCACATTGCCCAAAGTGTGGCAAGTGAAATGAGCCCACAAGGGTACACATTTCCACTAACGCTTGACCGGCTCCCTACAGCAACTTTTGCCACTGTGGAGCTCGCTGTGCCTGTCCCCATGTACACTATGTGACAGCTGTCACACAGCAAATGGTGCAGGGAGACATGCACAGAGAGCTCCTCAGTGGCCAAGGTCGCTGCAGGTAGCTGGTCCAGTCCTGGAGCCCCGAAAGAGGCAGCAAAGCAGTGATGAAGTAGTGGAGAGTCAGAGAACAGCACCAGGCCACCTCACAGTCAACTCCTAGCAGCAGAGCACCAGGCAGCCGCAGAATCTCACCACAGCTGGAGGTAGAGGCGGGGAGAGGAGTCTGTGGCTACAGACTAGTAGGATCACAAAGGTGGTATGGAAGCTGCCGGCAACTGGATCATGGCTTCCTGGTTGAAAGTTCAGAGGCACCAGCAGCCCAGGTGCAAGCAAGGAAGACTAAGGAGGTAAGCAGGTGGCAATTGGAAGCAGCACTGAAACCCAGACCAGCCGAGTATAGAACAGTGGGATAGAAGTGAATCCAGGAGGTCGCACCAAAGTATGGCAGTCATAAATGCCGTGCACTGCAGGCCGGATTCTGGGGATATACGGTAGTTCAGCTCCTCCACAAATAAATTATCTAGCGCAGCCCCCAGTCCTTCATAGCAGTCAAATGAGAAAATATCACAGATGGAGGCTGTGTTAGACGGGAGATGGAGCTAGATTTGAGGCTAGTTGGAGGAGCTCTAGAAATGGCCATGCTCGCCCACTGGATTCAGAAATAGTCTCCCCTGAATGCATGGGATAGGTGACTGGGAGTTTCCCAATGGCATTACAATTTAATACAGTAGATCAGGAATGTCTTTTAACTGGAATATCCTGTTAAAATAAAAAGGGGTGGGAGGACTAGACTGCACACCCTATTTTTAAACATATTAAGAGGTGCTACCAAGCTAAGGCTTCTAGTACCATGCAGGAGAAAGAACAATGCAGGTGCACACTCTAGCACTAAGAACACTGACAATAAAAATTATTTTGAGAAATTCTTACAATTAACATGGAGGATATAAGTGAAGTTCTTAGCACACATTTGCGCAAATATGTAGGCGCATCCACCATGTCTGGGTGAACTTCATTAGATGGGCCCACATATTTGCGCAAATGTGTTTCTCCAACATCCTGTTGAATTACAAGCACATCAGCACTTAAAGTTATTAACCCCAGTTTTATGCTGTTTGGCAAACCTAGGAGCAGTTTGACATTGCTGTCCAGTATATAACACTGCAACAGGAAATTAGTTGATTTCTCACAGTGTGAGAGCAGTCAAAATGTTTTTAGGGGTTTGTGCACTGGAAGAGATCACGTGACAGAACTTTACACTTGGCATCATTGTCAATTTTTATTTCAATAGCATTATTTTTCTCCTTGTCTATTATGGTGGCAAATATTTCCCCTTTTCAGCAATGAGGTCAATTCTCCTGCAGTGAAGATCGGTGTCTGGGGTGTTTTCTGTTGTGAACTTGATGCGGTGGGCTTCTGGAATATGCAATGTAAGTTTGTCTGTCATCAGCTAAACCTGCACCAGATTGCAAAATGATTTTGTCTGCCACAAGCATTGCAGTATATATGAAAAGTAGGACAATAAAGATGTTCACAGGAATGACGATGGACAAATTCACACAGCATTTATGTAGCTGGTTTCGGAGGTTGCATACATCATACTCCATTGCAGTTTTATTGGGATGCTCATCTAGCATGGATATGTGTATAGCAGTGTCCATTTAATTCCTTCACACTTAATAAATGTGCATGAGTAACATCATTATACCTTCCACACACAATCCTGTCCCTGAAGATCTCACTTGCTATTGCACCATAATCACATTTCTTTGCTAGTAGTTTCAATATGGCAGCATATGATTGGATCTTCTCAGGGGGGCTCTGCACAGCAGTGTTCAAAGCATGTCTGCAACAATAACATTTTTCACTGGTAAGTATAACTTATACCTACCATATGCTCCTGAGGAAGCTGGGTGTTTATAGACCAGTGAAATGCATTGAGCCTGAGAGACACTCTACTTTACCATTTGGACTCCTGGAAACTTCTGCCTTGGTACTATTTGGACTACTATCTCCTTTTGGACTTTCACTGCAGCACTACAAAACATCCGGATTTCCCCTATAGCAACAACTGACCATTATCTACTTCTGTGTCATCATTGGGGACTACTGTATACTATCGGGGAACAACAGCTGCTTATGGTGATCTTATATAGACATTGGGCCTAATTCAAGGTTGATTGCAAAATAACATTTTCCTCTAATGGGCAAAACCATGTGCACTGCGGGGGGGGGGGCAGATAATAATGTTACTGTATTGGTGGCAATCACTATCCATGGAATCTGGTGATATGCTATATTAAGCATATATCGGTTACTGTGTGTCTGAATGTCCCCTACCGTATAGGGCGAGTATATGGTAACATGGCTGAGGTGCTACGTACGTTTCGCACTTGCTTCGTCAGGGTAACCCTGACGAAGCAAATGCGAAATGTACGTAGGACCTGAGCGTCCTACGTGCCTGTCTCTCATGTCTTATTGAATATATGAATCCATTATTTGTGCTCACCACTTGATAGAAATTAATCTGAATAATCATTATGTACACTATTTCTGAAATGTCTACCGGCTGGGCGGGATGATGAGACTATAAATAGAGGATAATTATTACCGTCTTTACAGCATCCCTGTGCATACCCTATGTGTCTTTAACATAGGAACACACTAAAGTGCTGACTACATATCTGCTTATAAGATTATTTATTGGACACGCACAGTGGATTAGATAACTAGCAGCACAGCTGATTATATATTTAGACCTGTAACAAGGGAACTTCCCCGCTACCACTTTAGTAGCTGAGAAATGATTCATTGATAATCCGTGTTACCATATACTCCCCCTACACAGCGGGGGACATTCAGACACACAGTGACCGATATATGCTTAATATAGCATAACACCAGATTCCATGGATAGTGATTGCCACCAATGCAGTAATAGGAGATACATTGTTTACACATCTTACTAATTCATAAAAAGCGCTCTGGAATTATCTCACACTAAACATTCAGTGTATCAACTTTTTGTGAAAGATCCCATAACCAGATCTTGAACAGGGAAAAGTGACTGTCATCTGTGCAGCAAATAGGAGATATATTGTACATGCATCTTACCCTTTTATAAAATCATTTGAAAATTACCCTACACCAACATCTAATGTATCAACTCCATAGAGAGATACATAACGCAACACGCCATATCATATAAGTGTGTAATAGATGCATTTTTTGTGCACCCATTTTATGTGATAGATACACGACGGAATCTTTGTCCCAGACGAGTATGAACTAATAAACCTATACTATGTGTATTTATTATATATAACACTATTTACTATACCAGACAATTTGTAATGAGGTGATGCATGAAGGACTCAGATTGGCACAACACACTGGGTCAGGACATATCCAGTTTCTGTATGCCATAGTATTGAACCAATATTGGGTATCTATCAAACACCTCTCCTTCACAGCAGATTACAGTGTGAAATATACTGCTGCACACTGTATAATAGCATCTCTGATCCAGAGGCAACACCCACTGTCCTATTACATCCTATATGTTTCACATGGTATGAACAGCAATTAATGTGCTATTACTGCCAATAGAAATTCAGGATCATATACATTGAAAACTCTATTAGCACTATTATATGGTAAAGGATTCATCATATCACTATCTGATGGGATCAGGGGAATAAATATGTGTGCAAATAACAAACACTACAAAGTGTACTACGATGCTATGAGATCACGGTCTGTGATTGAAATATGAATGTATGTCACAAGTACCAAATTCAGCACACACATATTTCTTGTTAAATAGCTGTTGTCATGATATGCAGATGAAATAATGTTAATATACCAAAGACAGTATATACAGATGTGTCCATATACATCTTTGCTATATTGCTATATCCCGCCATGTATGGCACAGTTTTGCATGCCATAGACTCAGAGATTTAGCCATGCCTTGTGGTTTTTCTTAATTTGCTTCTTTAATATGTTACTTTATACATATTCTATTATGGCAAACAAAAGTTTTAAAATTCATCCACTCGCTACTCGTGAAAAACAGCTTAGCCGTGTTTTTCATGTTGTGCCAAATTTGTAAAAAAGCAAAGATGTAAGTGGACACATCTGTACATCTATGGTGGCAGGGTAAGTGCATAGGAAGTGAGAGAATTAATTTTGAGTGCCAATTACTCTTTCGGGTCGGACAGTAATAGGTGAGAGACCTTAAAATATTAAGCTAGATGAATAAGGGTAATTTTTACCCTGTTGGTCACTATTTTGGTCTGACACTACTAAGTGAGAGACCCATAAGTGACATCGATATCCCACTCACCGGGAGGACATATCTGTAAACTCACAATAACACCAGACACTATATGTGAGAGGTGAATCGGCTTTATACCTGACACTATATGTGAGAGGTATTTCCACTAATATACCTGACACTATATGTGAGAAGGAATCTTACCATCATAAATGTACAATAACACCTGACACTGTATGTGAGAGGTGATTTGGCTTCATACCTGACACTATATGTGAGAGGCGGTTCATCAATATATCTGAAACTGTATGTGAGAGGAAATCTTACCATTTTACCTGACACTATATGTGAGAGGTAATCTGCAAAACATTAATCAAATCCTCTGCCCACAAAATCCGGCACCTTATATGGTGCCTGTATCACTCGCCATATTATGCACTGATAACATACCTGCCACCATAAATGTAATCAGGAAGATAAGAATTATGTGTTAACAATAACTATTAACAACTTCCTTAGCTTAAAAACTGACTGCAATTCTAGTCAATAAAGCAATTATTTCTCCAACACGGCAGCAGAATCAGCTGAAGCATTTCTGTTAATGTATGAGACTAATATTGTTACATAATAATTACTGTGTGATACAATTCTGTCCTCAGAGCAATGTCAAGATTTCTATAAGAACACAATAGTAACAATTTTGTATTGTTACACTTTAACGTATCCACAATAGTAATTCAAAACGGATATGTAACATTAGGGATTCATATAAAGACATTAATTTTTGAGAACAGACACTAAAGAGACGCTCAGCTTTTTAATATTCATGTTTATTATTATTTTTTCTTTTTCTTCTTTCTTGTAATCCACGGTGTTGTTACGTCTTCACATAAATTCTATATATATGTTTTTTAATATTTCACATAAGTCAGTTCACAAGACATGAGACAATATAACATGTCATTTTTTTCTTAAAGTATTAAATGAAAGTTATATTTTAAATTCTTTGTGCACCATAAAACAAATCATTTTCTCTTTCTCTCTCCTTACCTCTGTATAACTATACGATCTGTGGTAACACCCCCTATATGATACATTGACACATTATCAATATTAGGGGTATTCTTTACAAGTCTATATGAAATAGACAAACCTTCTCCAGTGTAACAGACTCCCCCCTTTCCCGTCATTGTCAAAACTGGTACCTGATATAACTGGAAACGCAACTGTATGTAGAACAAAGTCTGTGGCTGTGACTTCAAGACGAGGCTGAAGAAGAACTGAAGACTGTGGCTGTTTCCTTAAGATGAGGCTGAAGATGAACTGTAGACTGTGGCAGTGTCTTTAAAACGAGGCTGAAGATGGACTGAAGACTATGGCACTTTAAGACCAGGCTGAAGAATACTGCGGCTGTGTCTTTAAGGCGAGACTGAAGAATACTGCGGCTGTGTCTTTAAGATGAGACTGAAGAATACTGGATATAACTGGTAACACAACTGTAATCCAGACTGGGTAGCAAAAGAGCAGAGTTTTACAGGAACTACGGTAATAGTGTTACCTCTTAGGGAGCTCAGCTACATGTGACGCAAGGAACTGGCAGATTCTGTAACACAAGACTCTTTACTTATACTTCCTGGTCCTTGGTGATTGGTGAACAGAGTCAGGTGATTCAGAGTGTTTCAGGCTGGCCCAGGATTGGATAGCTCCAGGTCAGGTGATCAGAACCTGTCATGTCAGTACTGCAGGTTAGGCTCTGAAGTGGAGTGAGGCCTAGCAGGCCGGAGAAACACTGAAGCCTAAACTCCTATTATTATTTTATTATTATTATTATTATTATTATCCTTTATTTATATGGCGCCACAAGGGTTCCACAGCGCCCAATTACAGAGTACTGTTCAAGTTAAATTACTTTCTAACAAATATTTAGAATGCCAGCTCTAATATATACTGTGGACGCCTGCGCATTTTATTACCATGTGCTATGAATGTGCACTATACATCGCAAAACACTACACCCCATAAGAGAAAACAATACACCCACACATTATCTGAGTTCCAAAGCTCATTGATGTATATATTTGTTATTAAAAGGATATGTATTCAATATATCACAATGTACAGTATATATATAGTTACATGGTTACAATTTACACAGTAAGCAGTTATTACAAACTAATTCAAATACAGACACGGCCAGCAATACATCACCATATTTTGCTCAAATGCACTCTCCGCTCCATATCTCCCTCTCTCTCTCTCAGTAAAATCATACAGCCACTGGACAGATAGCATCTCGACCATCATCTGGGACAAACAGGAAGCTCTTCTATGTGGCATCAGCTATACACTGGTCTCTTGGGGGCGTGCACAGATCTCTTGTTATTGGTCTAGGGGAGGTAACTTTCTCATTCAGCAGTTATTACAAACTAATTCAAAATACAGACACGACCAGCAATACATCACCATATTTTGCTCAAATGCACTCTCCGCTCCATATCACACTCTCTCTCTCAGTAAAATCATACAGCCACTGGACAGATAGCATCTCGACCATCATCTGGGACAAACAGGAAGCTCTTCTATGTGGCATCAGCTATACATTGAGTCTCTTGGGGGCGTGCACAGATCTCTTGTTATTGGTCTAGGGGAAGGAACTTTCTCATTCATGATGAGTCATTGGTCAGTTCATATGCAAGCAACGTCCAGCCTTGATGGTGTAATTACAGGAGATAGCCACTGGTAGCAAGCTGCAAACATGCTGTCTTTCAGGAAGTTCATTGTTCTAATAAGAGTGACTTTAGCTTTCATACATTTAATCATATCTACTCATGGCAATGTGCTACAACCTAATCACAGGCATCAAATTGACACACACATTAATCTGGTTACTTTGAAAGCAAGCACGACATGTCCATCTTGCTCCACTCCAATAATGCACATACATGATATTACTCCATTATATAATTTGAAACCTTATGATGTCTGGTACTTGATATGTTTAAATTTATGTGCTGTATGAAATATGTGTTGAATATATCTTTGTGGCATGTCTGTGTAAATGCGTATGTTACCATATATTGCTGTGCACGCTGCCGCAAGCATAGCGACTCATAATGTGTGGAGTCTGTATGTTCTCTCTATGTAATATTTTTGACTTCGACAGTCCACCCTTTGGCAGTAAACAATAACTGCCATAAATTATTAACATAAGAAAAATATTTCAGACAATAATCGGTGACCTAGACACACGTATGTATTCATTTCGCAAATCAGACACTTGACCATATTTGGGGAAGACAGGGAGGAGGACGAGACATCCTCTATATGCACTCGGCGGTCACGGGACCACTGGTTGGGTGTGGGACAACATTCAACCTATAGAGTATGCTGGGACAGTGCTATGGCCTATGATGTCTTATTTGAACGAACATTTCACACATACATGTACCTACATCTTTGTACACTGATGTTCGGATTCGATTGAGGTTCTGCTGGGTAGAGGGAGAAAACACAAACAAATCGTGAAAGTGA
This sequence comes from Pseudophryne corroboree, assembly GCF_028390025.1. NCBI lineage: Eukaryota > Metazoa > Chordata > Amphibia > Anura > Myobatrachidae > Pseudophryne > Pseudophryne corroboree. The sequence goes on from NC_086447.1 coordinate 88,429,092, forward strand.
CATATAAAATTTTCATTATATATATATTCCTATAATTTTCTGAACATTGTTTCCATTTCTGGAATGTATGCTAGGTCAATTTCATCACTGAACAAGGGTTATAAGTAGTGTCCTTCTTAAATAACATAAACCTTCGGAGTTCGGGGAGAGCCACTCATAAACCTTTCTTCCACATATATTAATGAGCTCTTTATCTACTATGTGTGAATTGCCATTGTCTGATTGTTCCTGATTACCTCCCAATTTCCTGAAATTAGTGAGATTTAAACATACCAAGGATTTATCTATGGTACTGGTGGATCTTAAGACTAGGAGGTCTAGTTATATTATATTCCTTGTTCACCGGTCCCCTCCCCTCCGTGTAATTCAAGTACCTCAGCTAACTCTAAAAAAAAAAATATGGCACTAATCATATATCTTTTCGTCTTAGAGGTACCTGTGAGCACATCCAACATTCCGTTTGGTTTAAGACCTTACCCACTAGTGAGTGCTGCCTTATTGCTAGACTGACATCTCTAGATGCACTCATCTTCAATTATGGGGTCACAATAACTACAAAATATAGTATTCCTCAGACAATAGCCTATCACGTTACCTCCGAACTCCGTAACTACTAGACCTTTGATTTTTCTCTGGCTTTAACAAAGTGGCAGGCTAATCCTGGGATCCTATAAGGAAATTACTCCTTACTCCAGAACCAGTTGCAGTCCCACACTCGACTCCTCATGAAAAAACCTCGCAAAAATAGAATGTCCTGAAAAAAAAATGTTTGTCAGCGGGAAAAAGAAAAAAATAAAGAACAAAACAAATCTTGTCCATAACAAATCAATTACAACGACTGGTCTTTCTGCAATCCTTTAGCACGCTCAGGTAGTGTTCAACAGTGCCGCCTCTCAGTCTTCACAGAACAGACTCTCTGGTGATACTTTTGCGATCTCACTCCATTTACGAGTTCCTTTCTGGACTACCGACTTTCCTGCAATGGGTAACGTGGACCCAGTCTCTCTCTCGGCTACTTTCACTGGGATAGTGCTGTCAACAAAACTTGGTATGGTCCTTCCCACCTGTCTATTAGGTAACCTGAGCGTAAGAACAATCACACAGTCTCTTGGTTCACAATCAAGACAGTTAGTATTTGGCGTACCAGGAATCAACAGTTTCAAGTTCTTTTGTCAAGTTCTCAAATGCTGGCTCATCTTGATAAGGTACTGTACTGTCACCTCATTAGTGTATTTCTGATCATTGTGCGGATCAATCATGACATGAGGTTGTCTTCCAAAAAAAAAAAACCAACAAGAAAAAAATCAAAAGCAAAAATTTTGCAGAGGATTATTCATTAAGTAAAGATCTGGGGGTGGTTCCGATGCTACATAATACTAGTGGCAGTGTCTATGACCTCAATAGTCCGATTTCAAGCTTAGCTCCTACTCCTAGGTGTACCATATCTACACACAAATTTCTGCACAATTTTCTTTGTGGTAAACACAGCAGTATCCGTGGCAGCAGGAAATGCCTCTACCCAGTTTGAGAAAACATCAGTGCATACCAATACATAATAATAATTCCTAAAGGGTGTTAACTGTACGAAGTCGTTTTGTATTACCTCAAAAGGTCCATCTGCAGGAGGGATATGGGATGGCTCTGTTAGTACTACCTTACCAAATGTTCTTCCTCATGCAAGTAAGACAGGTCATTGCTTTCCTGCTTGCCTGAGAAGAGAACCCTGGTACACGCCAGTAAGCTCTTACCAATTTGCACATACCTTCCTTACCCTAGGTGAGTCAGACCATATGCCGCCTCAGCTAGGCTTGGGAGATACGTCCTGGGGGCCACTGGCTTAAATTGTCCATCTCTCCAGAGTCCTGGGGACTCCTAACCATACCCCTTCGACTTCCAGACCTCCTTTTCCTGTAGGGAACACAAATTTGTATCTTAATTTAACTGTTGTATGTTTGCAATGTAGAATACCATGAGCATAACTCAAAAAAAAAAAAAACCATCTCTGGAGGAGAGAAAGAAGAAGAAAATATCAGGTCTGCGTTCACCAACGGGCATATCAATGTCTATACCAAATTTCCCTTCACCAGTATTCTCATCCTTCCTCCACCCTTTGTGCATGACAAGGCACACTGCAGTAATACTGGTGTCATCGTGGTGGTGAGATATACTGGGTTCAGGCAGAACTCTGAAGGACCATTTAGGCATGTAGTGTTTGAACTGTAATCGGGTCCATGTATTGTACCACCCTGTGTGAACGCAAAAGATGAAGAGGAAACTGTGGAGAAACAGAATAGAGGTTGGTGACATGAGTTTGTAGAGCTGGAGAGGATTTTATTAAAATGACAACTGGATTGGGCGCTACGGGGAATTGATTAACTACTTGGTCTACCCCCCTTAAAGCTTGTGCATGCTGTGTCACTACTGGGACTACTTCAGCCATCAATCCAGTGTCCTGTCCATCCTAAGTTCATAGGAAACCCGGTATCTGTGAGATAATTTCCTCTACCTGTGATGGACATGAATCTAGAACAGTGTAATGCAGCATTAGTCTTTGAGGGTATCTAACATACCTTGTACTTCCTGAGCGGGAGTACAATATATGTATTTCATATTTAACAAAGTTTCTGTTACGTTAGTCAGGGGCCATTTCTTTTAGGAAAAGAAGGAAATTAAAGGGTTTAGCATCGTAGAGGCCCAATCGTAACTTCAGCAGGTTTTTGTCAAAGGGTAATGTTGCACTTCTTTCGTTCCTCCCATTTGCCGAATTAGTGTTTGCCAGTGTTCTTATCCAGATGGAGAATTTTCTAGTACTGCAAAAGACTAAAAAAAATCAACAAGCTTCTAAGTCATACGAAGTATTCATTCAATCCTTCTCATCCCGTATTAAGGGTCTGTACATGGTCCAACAAACATTTCCGAGCTCATCTTGACTAGGGGCATTACTGGAAATTAATACTTCTTATATGGTAACTAAAAGAAATACCCGGGGGTTACCCTATTTCTGTCCGCTTTCCTACTGGCAAATACTAATGTGCGGACAGGATTTTCTCCATTTCTGACGTTACTTTCTTGATTTTTATTTTATTTTTGGGTTTTTACTATATATGTACTTGAATGACTCCATACTTACCAGTTCCACTGGTCTCAGCCACTTCCCCTGCAGGCTACTGCTCTTCTTTTACCGGTTGGATACTCCTCTGAGTGCATGAGAAATGGCTGAAACCAGTCAGGTCGCCTTCTCCTCCTAAATAAAACTTTGACATTCTTTAGTACATATATAGCTTACATTCATATTTTTCATATTTTTATTATTTTCTATAGTTTGTATGCTGGCCATTACTGCTTCCACATCTACATATGGCGGTGTACTTGCTTTCTCTTTTTTTTTAAACTTGTTTATTGTTGCTACAAGTTCAAACAGTTCTTATATTTCCGTTCTTGTCTTACATGGCTTTGGTTAGACATACTACCTGCAATACCTTAGGATCAAACTCACCAACCCTAGGGAATAATGCCCTATCATCAGCAGTCATACGTACCCATTCACTGCAATAAGCCTCCGCGTGTGGACCATATTTCCCACTTATTATAAACCGAGCTGACCCTCTTGGCCGTAGCTCTCCAGCCTGAACCCTGGCTGCTGAACGTCTCTCACTTGAGCAACTGGCTCCCATTGTGGGTCCTCTACCACAAACACCAAAATACACAATGCAAGCAGACAGTGAAAGTTCTCAGAGCGCTCTTCACCCGCTCTCGCCTCCGCTGGCCAGTACTACGATGCACTGTTGATAGTGGATCGTGATGTACCCAACTTTGGGCTCCTATCAGACCTTACAGCACCGTAATTTCTTTCAGTTTGAGGTTCTGTTTTCCTGAGAGAGACAGCGAAAAAATTCCTTTTCGGTATCTTTCCACTGGAATTTTTGTAGGGTGAAGAATAGAAAACTTCAATAACTATTGCTCACCCTTTCCAATGGACTTCCACCAGGGAGATTTCCTGACCTAATCAGCGAAAAACCCCTTGTTTACACAATCACATCTGCACATCTGCGTATGCTTTCCACAGTGCATATGGCAGAATAGTATCACGTTGTGCTGTGAAGAACACACGGACGTGCGGGTCAATAGCACGGCCTATAGATACTTGTTATCTATATGCCGTACGATTGCGGGAGTCAAATTCACAAGCTGCGCTCCTCAGCCGGAGCGTAACAAAAAACCTTTACTTCAATTCACAATTCTATCACAATTCACAATTCCCTATCACAGTCCTGTGCAAGTCTCCTCAAGACTTGCGTATTTCTCTATTCCTGTATTCACGTAAGGTAGCGGGCCTTACGCCGCCGGGCCTCTACTAACCCAGTGTTTCCACAACAATCTGATTCTTCCAGGTTCAATACATCCACTCCTACTTTCACTCACTCAGATACACAGTGTTTTTCTTTTCTGTACAGAAAATATCACTCCCTTTGATTGATGGTTTTAAACCAGAGGCAGTACAGTTTAAACAAAGTCTTACACTAATTTGCTTTTGAAAACGGATAGTTATGTGCTATTGTATTAAATGTATTCTATCCTGCCTTGAATTGAACTGCTATTGTGCGGTTATAATTTGCGCTTGCAACTCTACGCAACCTTGCGTAAACACGCGACCGTGCATGTCTCTATGCCATGTGTGCGACCTTATGCCTCTGTACGCTGTCCTCACGTACCGTACCACGTGTACAAACGTTCGTTCACAATTTAATAAACCACACTATCTCGATAAATGTGAGCAATAAAAACTACTATTACTCACTAACATGACACACAATTGTTCCGTATAAACCTAAATGACTAGGCCAGAACTGCGTTTCATGTTTTTATAATTACTCCCTTAATACACTAATTCAAATATATATATATAGCAAATAAATGTATCTGATTTCACACAGATCTATAATGACTGCAATAATGTATAATTTAAATGCTATGACTCAGATTGGATAACTATCTTGCAGAACATACACTGAAAATATACACGTAATTATAATAATATTATATATATATTATATATATATATAGATATATATATACACACACACACACACACACACACACACACACACTATATACTGCACTTCTATGAAACACCTTCATATGTATTCGTGGGCACACTGAATGACTGTAGCTTCTATCAGGGTCTCTATGATTTGCATAGCAAAGATATTTGCCTTGCTTGCACAAGAAAGTAGTTACACAAGTTAATTAACATTTCAATAGCTATCCTACCCTAGTAAACACACTCCACAAGTCATGGAAGAAAAAGAAAGAAAAAAAACCCTCTCTTTCCTTTTTCTATCTGTGTGCAACTCCCCCACTTGATGTTAGGGAATTACACACAGACAAAAAAAAAAGTATTCACTTATCTCACCATTTACTCTCACTAGGCCCAATTGAAACTATTTGTAATTGACTATGGCATGGGTTAAATAAATTAATTGGTAACTTATAAATGGTGCTAGATTTGTAGATATGTGGAAACTTTGTGACAAAGGAAACTGATTGTTTTAACCAGACTGAAAGTCAGCTATTTAGAAAGTGACGTTCCTAAAATGGCCACTGCTCCTCCGCTTTCACATCCATGTGGCTTGAACAAGATGGTGGACAGGCCATGTGGCTAGCCCAAAATGGAGGCAGACCATGCGGCTCTTTTGTCACAAAGAAATCACACTCTATACAAGCACCAAAAGTGACTTTAGGCCTGTGTTTAAAAATATACGAATTTGCCTCAGAATGCTAACACAGATATATTATGGCTATGCACCAACTTTTAAATGTTCTTTAAATTTACTTAACAGATAAACAATCCAATCTGAATCAAACACAATATGACTTTTTTGAACTTTGTTTTGCAACAATAAAAATATGCTGTAGCATTTTAAATATTGTGAGAAACACATTGTCCCTTGAATTTCATATCAGTGCCTTACTGATAACACAACAAAATACACGGATGTGATTCGGCAGCATGTCGCGATGCGTCCATCATTAGCTGGTAGACCACAGCGGCGCTTGTACAGTGCATCATTAATAACGTGATATCGCGGATGCAGCCCATATCTGTTCAAGTCAAATTACTTTCTAACAAATATTTAGAAAGTGGACGCCTGCGCATCTTATTACCATGTGCTATGAATGTGCGCTATACAGCGCAAAACACTACATCCCATAAGAGAAAACAATACACCCACACATTATCTGAGTTCCAAAGCTCATTGATGTATATATTTGTTATTAAAAGGATATGTATTCAATATATCACAATGTACAGTATATATATAGTTACATGGTTACAATTTACACAGTAAGCAGTTATTACAAACTAATTCAAAATACAGACACGGCCAGCAATACATCACCATATTTTGCTCAAATGCACTCTCCGCTCCATATCACACTCTCTCTCTCAGTAAAATCATACAGCCACTGGACAGATAGCATCTCGACCATCATCTGGGACAAACAGGAAGCTCTTCTATGTGGCATCAGCTATACACTGGTCTCTTGGGGGCGTGCACAGATCTCTTGTTATTGGTCTAGGGGAGGTAACTTTCTCATTCATGATGAGTCATTGGTCAGTTTATATGCAAGCAACGTCCAGCCTTGATGGTGTAATTACAGGAGGTAGCCACTGGTACCAAGCTGCAAACATGCTGTCTTCCAGGAAGTTCATTGTTCTAATAAGAGTGACTATAGCTTTCATACATTTAATCATCTACTCATGGCAATGTGCTACAACCTAATCACAGGCATCAAATTGACACACACATTAATCTGGTTACTTTGACACCAAGCACGACATGTCCATCTTGCTCAGCTCCAATAATACACATACATGACGTTACTCAAGTATATAATTTGAAACCTTATGATGTCTGGTACTTGATATGTTTAAATTTATGTGCTGTATGAAATATGTGTTGAATATATCTTGTGGCATGTCTGTGTAAATGCGTATGTTACATATATTGGTGTGCATGCTGTGCGTCTTCGCAAGCATAGCGACTCATAATGTGTGGAGTCCGTATGGTCTCTCTATGTAATATTTTTGACTTCGACAGTACATAAACAAATAATCAAACAGGAAAACAGCAACTTACAGTTGATGACAATATAGGACAAGTACAGAGTAAATAAACATAGCTACATCAGCAGATGACACTGGAATAATTATCAGGTGGCAGAAGACTGCTGGATTTGGTACAGTTGAAGATTATTAAAGAAAGAAAAAGGATAAGCACCTGAGAGAAGAGGGCCCTGCTCGTGAGAGCTTACATTATAAAGGGGAGGGGTAGACAGACAGGGGTGACACAGATGGGGTACATAGAGAGCGTGGAACAGAGGGTTAGGATGAGATTTGGCTGGGTTTGGTGAAGAAGTGGGTCTTGAAAACCCGTTTGAAGTTCTGTAGAGAGGTGGAGAGTCTGAGGGGGAGAGGTAGGGAATTCCAGAGAAGTGGTGCAGCACGTGAAAAATCTTGGAGGTAGGAGTGGGTGGAAGTAATCCGTAGGCAGGAGAGTTGGCATGCATCAGCAGAGCGAAGAGGATGGGTGGGAGTGTAAAGGGAGATAAGGTCAGAGATGTAGATGGGAGAGGAGTGGTGAGGGCTTTGTAAGTGAGTGTGAGAAGCTTGAAATGGATTCTGAAAGGGAAGGGGAGCCAGTGAAGGTCTTGTAAGAGAGGAGAGGTGGACGTAGTGCGTTTGGTGAGGGAAATGAGCCGGGCAGCAGAATTGAGGATAGATTGGAGTGGAGAGAGGTATTTGTCAGGAATGCCAGTCAGGAGGAGATTACAGTAGTCCAGTCTGGAGATGACCAGTGAGTGGATAAGAGTCTTAGTAGCATCCTGGGTCAGAAAGGGTCTGATCCTGGAAATATTTTTTAGGTGAAAACGGTAGGTTTGTGAGAGGTGCTGAATGTGTGGTTTGAAGGAGAGGGAGGAGTTAAGGATTACTCCAAGACAGCTTAAATAAACTAAAGTAAACAGGATGCTGGCTTTTAGGCCCAAACACCAGAGAGCTGAGCACAGTGGAGAATGTATCTGGTAGCCACTGGAGTCAGAGAGGCATATAGTATAATAACAACAATGATTGTTGTGTAGGCACAGCATAGAGAGACTTGCTGATTCCATATTCACACAGAATGTTAATCAACACTGGTGGAGCTCATTACCTCTCAGCATTCAGGAAACTCATGGTACTGGCAAGCTGTTTATCCCAGTTAGCAGAAAAGATACAGAGTCCAGGACAGATGGCAGAGGTAAGTCGCCAAATATGAGAAATACAGTCAGGATCATGACAACCGCCAGTTCTGAGGCTGGAAAATAGTATTTTAATTACCTACCAGTAAATCCTTTTCTCGTAGTCCATAAGGGATATTGGGAAATCTAGTACGATGGGGTATAGATGGGGTCCAAAGGAACCAGTGCACTTTAAATTTCTTAAACTGGATGTGCTGGCTCCTCCCCTTTATGCCCCTCCCACAGGCAGTTATAGGTAAAAACGTGCTTGAAGGAGAAAGGACATATATGAGAGATGGAAATATGATAACAAAGAGAGGTGAGATTTACATACCAGCACTCCACTAACACATAACCACCAGCAAGGCTGATACCAACAACAGCAACAGCTGAACAGGTAACCACATTACAAGAACCTGCAGAAAAGTAACCGCACTGAGGCAGGCGCCCAATATCCCTTATGGACTATGAGAAAAGGATTTACTGGTAGGTAATTAAAATCCTATTTCCTCTAGCATTCATAAGGGATATTGTGGAATCTAATATGATGGGGACGTCCCAAATCTTCCAGAACAAGTGGGAATGTGCGGAGACTGCTGCAGCACCGCCTGCCCAAACTGGGTATCTTCTTTGGCCAGGGTATCAAACTTGTAGAACTTCACAAAAGTGTTCTTCTCCGACCAAGTAGCAGCTCGGCAAAGTTGTAAGACCGAGACTCCACGAGCAGCTGCCCAGGAAGAACCCACTGATCTCGTAGAGTGGGCCTTCAGAGACTTAGGAACAGGTAAGGCTGCCGACACATAGGCTTGTTGAATCATAAACCTAATCCAACAAGCAATGGACTGCTTTGAAGCAGGACAACCCTTTTTCTGTGCATCATAGAGCACGAACAAAGAATCCTTCTTTCTGATCCGAGCCGTTCTCTTGACATATATCTTCAGGCTCGCACAGCATCCAACGCCTTCGGAGGAGCAGAAGCACCAGAACTGGACGGAATCACAATAGGTTGATTTAAGTGAAACGCAGAGACAACCTTTGGCAGGTACTGCTGTCTAGTCCGGAGCCCTGCTCTGTCCATGTTAAAGACCAAGTATGGACTTTTACACGACAAGGCCCCCAATTCTGAGACACGACAAGCAGAAGCCAGGGCCAGTAACATCACCATCTTCCACCTGAGGTACTTGTCTTTCACCATCATCAGAGGTTCAAACCAGGAGGACTGTAGAAATTCCAACACCACATTCAGATCCCAGGGTGCCGTAAGTGGCAAAAAGGAGGTTGGATGTGCAGTACCCCTTGCAAGAATATCTGAACTTCTGGTAACACAGCCAATTTCTTCTGAAAGAAAATGGGGAGGGCTGAAATCTGGACCTTAATGGAACCCAGATGTAAGCCTTTATCCACACCAGACTGCAGGAATCATAAGAAACGGCCTAAATGAAACTCAGCAGGTGGATACGTGCGTTCCTTGCACCAAGAGACATATCTCCTCCAGATATGATGATAGTGTTTTGACATCACCGGTTTTCTTGTCTGAACCATGGTAGCAATAACCTTCTTGGAAAGGCCCTTGTGAGCCAGGATGTTCCGCTCAACCTCCATGCCATCAAACAAAGTCGCTGTAAGTCCGGGTAAATGAACGGTCCTTGTTGAAGAATATTGCTTCATAGTGATAGAGGCCAAGGGTCTTCGATGGACATGTCCAGAAGATCCGCGTACCACGCCCTCTGAGGCCAATCTGGGGCCATCAGAATTGCCTGAACTCTTTGATTCCTGATTCCCTTTAGCACCCTTGGGAGCAACGGAATCGGATGAAACAGGTCGACCAGCCGGTAAGGCCAAGGCGACGCCAGTGCATCCATTACCCTCGCCCGAGGGTCCCTGGTTTGCGAACAATACCTTGTCTTGTTGAGACGAGAAGCCATCATGTCTATCTGCGGGCAGCCCCACTGGTTGATGACCTGCTGGAACACCTGCTGGTGGAGACCCCACTCCCCCAGGTGGAGATCGTGACGACTCAGGAAGTCCGCTTCCCAGTTGTCCACACCCGGAATGAAGATTGCTGACATGGCTCTTGCATTTCTTTCCACCCAGAGGAGTATCCTTGACACCTCTCACATGCAGGTTCTGTTTTTTGTCCCACCTTGACGATTGATGTATGCCACCGCCGTGGTGTTGTCCGTCTGTACCTGGATGGAGAGGCCTGAAGCAGAGCATTGTAGATTACCCGAAGTTCCAGAATGTTGATCGGAAGGAGGCTTTCGTGAATCGACTACCTGCCCTGGAACTGCGCCCCTTAGGTGACAGCTCCCCATCCCCGTAGGCTCGCATCCGTCATGAGGAGGGTCCAATCCTGAATCCCGAAACTCCGGCCTTCCAGGAGATTGGAGGACTGTAGTCACCACAGGAGGGAAATCCTGGCCTGAGGTGACAGCCGAATCATCCGGTGCATCTGTAGGTGTGATCTGGACCACTTGCTCAGGAGATCCAATTGAAATGTTCTGGCATGGAACCTCCCATACTGGATCACCTCGTATAAGGTGACCATCTTTCCCAACAATCTTATGCAAAGATGGATGGACACTCAAGCAGGTCAGAGCACCATGCGGACCATCTCCTAAAGTGTTCTCGCCTTGTCTTTCGGTAGGAACTCCTTCTGGGCCACAGTATCCAGCAACGTCCCCAGGAACAGGAGCCTCTGAGTTGGCTCCAGGTGGGACTTCTGTAAGTTGAGGATCCACCCATGGTCTGACAGTAGATGGATAGTGTGGTCAGTATGGAGCAATAGAAGCTCCCTGGATCTTGCTTTTATCAGAAGATCATCCAGGTAAGGGACAACATTGACCCCCTGGACCCGGAGTTGAAACATCATCTCTGCAATCACCTTCGTGAATATCCTCATGGCTGTGGACAGGCCAAAGGGCAGTGCCTGGAATTGGAAGTGATCATCCAGCAGGGCAAACCGCAGGATCCTGGCAGGAAGTCTCCCAGACGCGGCTGAAGTAATGCAGTCGAGCTCCCACCTTGGGGTGAGTGTGCACCGTCATGCTGAGGCCTTAGCAGAAGCAGAAGCGGTGGACTGGTCCTGAGAGCTGGTGCTTGCAGGCTTTCTGGACTTACTTCTGGTGCCTCTAGTTGCATTGGAGGCACCTCTGGCCTTAGATCAAAATCTGTGAGACCGAAAGGACTGGAGAGACGGCCCCGGATAGGAGCGTTTCGCTGGCGGGGCACCAGAGGGGAGATACGTGGATTTCCCAGCTGTAACTTTGGAAATCTAGGTATCCAACTCAACCCCAAAGAGCCATTCCCCAGAAAAGGGGAGGGATTCTACACTACATTTGGATTTTGCGTCCGCAATCCACTGACGCAACCACAAGGTCCTGCGCACCGAAACTGCCATGGCAGAAGTCCTAGCATTAATGTTCCCCATCTCCTTGAGTGAATCACAGAGGACACGTGTAGTGTCCTGAATGTGTTTTAGGAGGGTCACCATAGTGACCAAGGGCATATCCCCCGAGAGGCCCCCCTGAATTTGAGTGGCCCAGGAATGAATGGCATGGGTCATCCAGCAACCGCAATGACCGGCCTTTGTGAAACATCTGCTGGCATGTAAATAGATTTGAGTGTAATCTATATCTTTCTATCCCCAGGATCCTTCATGGTAAAGGAGCCCGGGGCAGGCAGCACCACCTCTTTGGACAGGCGAGAGACTGATACATCCCCCCCATGGGATTCCTTCCAAAACTTCCTACCTTCAGGAGCAAATGTGAAAGTGCGCACTTGGAATTTTCTGTCTGGATTTTTCCAGGCCAGCTTGCATAGGTCATCTCAGAGGCGGATTAACAATGGGGCGGATGGAGCTGCAGCTCCAGGCCTCCCATTGAAAAAGGCCCACAGCAAATTGACAGCATTGACAGGAAAAAAACTTTTTCCTGTCACATACTACCAGAAGCCTCCTCTCTCCCATGCCCCCTCCTCCGGCTCCAGTGCTCTCACCTGTCACGGAGCCGTGCAGGCAGTGTGCTGGCTGCTTCTCCCACACCTCCAGTCTCTCCTTCTCCGGGGTCCTGCTGTCACTCACAGGCCCAAGCCCTGCCCCCAGCAGTGGCAAACGCAGGATTTGCATGGGGGGTTTCCAGAACTGGGTGGAGCCAATCACGGGGGTGGGGACTGAGGTGACCCAGTATATGATGGGTCCGTAAAACTAGTGTGTCTGTGTGTGTGTGTGTGTGTGTGTGTGTGTGTATATATATATATACATATATATATATATATATATATATAAACAAGCAGTACGGTCTGGCTCTCTCTCTTACTGAATTATTGCGCCGGGTGCCCGCAGCCAAAATTGATACAGAGACACAATGAAGCAGCACTCCAGGCGACTATACAAAATCACTTATTGGCACATAGTTTCCAAGGCAACGTTTCAGTGCCGTTTAATGGAGTGGCACTTTTCGTCAGGTATGTGTGTGGGTATGTGGTGGTGTGTGTGTACTTTATGTGTGTATATGTGCAGGGAGGTTGTACTTTGTGTGTGTAGTGTGTACTATGTGTGTATATGTGGTGGTGGGTGTGTGGGTGTACTTTGTGTGTGCTGTGTGTGTGTATATATATATGTGGTGGTGGTGGTGGGTGGGTGTGTATTTAGTGTGTACTGTGTGTGTTTGTGTATATGTGGTGGTGGTGTGTGTGTGTGTATGTGTGCACTTTATGTGTGTATATGTGGGGGGGTGTATTTTGTGTGTGTAGTGTGTACTATGTGTGTATATGTGGGTGGGTGTACTTTATATGATGGAGGTCTGTGTGTATATGCTATGTTTGGGAGGGCTGCATTAAATACTTGTTATATGAGTAGCAGCTGAGGAGGGAAGGGGTTCCACCAGCCCAAAGAAATTTGATGCTTAGCGTATATAACTCTCAGCGTTCACTCCTAAACTAATAATATCACATATGCAGTTTACTATTAATTTCTGGTATACTCCAATTTATTAGGTTATAAAGCATAAAAATGTAAAACACAATATTATTTACAGTTTATATGGTTTATATAATGCTGATGGTCCTAATACCCGGGACTAACTAGGATTAAAAAAAAAAATACTCACCCTCCTCAGGTCCGGATGTCGGCGGTGCTGTTGGCAGGTCTGTGCAGCAGGCGGCTGTGCTATCGACAGGTCCGGGCAGCAGGCGGCGGCTCCAGCTGGCGGTGAGTATGGGCGGCAGGGGGCGGGTTCGGCATTCCAGGCCGGTGGCGAGGTTTGTGCTGTGCTGCGCAGCGTGACCTCTAACACCATGTCACGCTGCGCAGTGCACACAGCCGCACTGCCGGGGGCAGGGGGAGCCGAGCAGCATCTGAGCCGTGTGCTGAATTGGCTCAGACGCTGCCCGGCATTTAAAAAAAACATTGGCCCGAATACCAGGATTGGAAGCTCCAATCCCAGGATTCAATCCCGCCCAATTTTAGGCCAAAATCCCAGGATACTGCCGATCCCAGGATTGGCCACCCTATGAGTAACAGGTGCAGCTGTGTGAGTATAGTAATGGGTGCTGCTGTGAGTATAGTAATGGGAACTACTGGTCTTGCCCCCCCACATCACTAGTCACACCCTCCGTGGCCCCATATAATAGGCCCTTTGTAAATTTCAGCTCCAGGCCCATGTGGACCTTAATCTGGCACTGGGTCATCTAACTGTGTAGAGTCAGGGAAAGTGACATTAGACTTGTTTGAATAAAGAAAAACGACTGCTGTGATGCAGCGTCTTCTAGAGGGAGCTTTAACACGTCCCTTATAGCCAGAATTAGGGGTTCAATACCCTGAGCAGCATCAGGATCCCCATTAACAGGATCCAAATCACCCCCATCCTCCTGTATATCGGGGGTCATTCCGAGTTGATCGCTAGCTGCCGTTGTTCGCAGCTTAGCGATCAGGCTAAAAATCGGCATTTCTGCGCATGCGTATGGGCCACAGTACGCACGTGCGATGTACTTTCACACAAAACTATGCAGTTTTACACAAAGGCGAGCGACGCTTTTCAGTCGCACTGCTGATCGGGGAGTGATTGATAGGAAAGGGGCGTTTCTGGGAGGTAACTGACCGGTTTCCGGGAGTGTGCTAAAAAACGCAGGCGTGCCAGGGGAAACGGGGGAGTGGCCGGCTGAACGCAGGGCGTGTTTGTGACGTCAAAGCAGGAACCAAACTGTCTGCAGTGATCGCAAGGTAGGAGTAGGTCTGGAGCTACTCAGAAACGGCATGAAAATATTTAAGAGCAAAACTGCTATCCTTTCGGTCGCACTTCTGTTAAGCTAAGATACACTCCCAGAAGGAGGCGGCTTAGCGTTTGCACTGCTGCTAAAAGCAGCTAGCGAGCGATCAACTCGGAATGAGGGCCATCATCATCTGTATCAGAGAGTAGAGCAGGTAACCCACGTTCTGTGGTCCTGCATGAGAGAGGGGGGCTGTGTAACATCTGCCCTAGCAGCTAAATCTGTAACAGCCTGTTGTAGTTGCTGAGTCTTCTGTACATTAGCAGTAAGCTGGTATGACATAGCAGACATCATAGTTTTAAGAGACCCTAACCAGTGGGGCTCTGGACCCCCTCCCCCAGCCTCTTCACTGAGTTGTGAAGATTGCTGCATTTGTCACATGAGACAAACTCAGATGATAGTGGGGAGAATCTGGTGTGGCATACACTGCACAGTTTTTGTGCACCCATGTTTCACAGTAAACACAATAACATACACATACACACAGACAGTTACATTGCAAGACTGCCCTATTTTGTTCATATGTTTGTAAATCCAGTCATCAGGACACAGAGACATGTGAGTTCACTGCTGTGCTGTTTATTACATCACCAACTCCAGACAAACTGCACACTGGGCCACCCACTTCCCAGCATCCCCCTGGTCCTAGGGACCATCACTGAAGATTCAGGCTTACACAGATTAGTAAGGGAGTGTCTACAAATATTAAGCATTCTAATACTCTAACATCACATCCTCTTTTCTTTAAAGATAAGCCCTGTACGCTTCAATGCAAAAATTAACAACGTCATATTAAGAACATCATCTAACACGTTTCAATGAGTCTCTCAGGTCTGCGTATTTCCCTTTTGGGTCTTTCATACACAGTCTGTGTTTCATCGACCATGTTGGACCTTTCTAGAATCGTGGTTGGTTCACCATTATCAGGATCATCATACATGTCAGACGAAGGGTATTCTTCAGTCATGTTGTCTTCATTATGGTTAGGTTGAGATCTTAAATCCACCCGATTTCTTCTTACTTCCGTTCCACGCTCTGTACGTATAGTATAAGATCTTGGTGCTACTTGTGCTTGCACAATCCCTTTCTGCACCCAAATACCTTTCTCGTGATCTCTGAGACGGACTTGGTCACCCGATCTTAGATCAGATACGTTTTTTGCTCGCCTGTCATGGAACAGTTTCTGTTTCGCCTGTTGACGTTCCTTACTCAGTCTGACCAATGCTGAGTTTTGTGTATTAAGCAGTCCATCATGTATCGGGAGATTTGCTCTAATCCTCCTTCCCATCAGCATTTGTGCAGGAGAAAGTCCATTCTGTAAAGGTGTACTGCAGTAGATTAAAAGACTTTTGTAGAAATCTTCTTTACCTTCTTGAGCTTTTTTCATGAGACTCTTTACAGTTGTTACTGAACTTCCATCAACCCATTTGAGCGTGGATAGTGGGGACTTGACGTAGTATGGACAAATTCCCACTCATCAGCAAATTGTCTAAATTCAGCACTGGAAAACTGAGGACCATTGTCAGTGAACACTTCCATAGGAACACCATGCCTTGCAAAGATTGACTTCATGCAATTTATTATGGCTATACTAGTAGTTGTATGTAGTGTCTTCACCTCAGGGTAGTTAGAGAAATAATCAGTCACGACAATGTACGTTTTCCCATTACAATCAAACAAATCTGCGCCAACTTTCTTGTACGGTCTCTCTGGCACTGCGTGAGGACTCAGTGGCTCGACTTGTTGTTTCGGTCTATACGTAAGACATAATTCATATGTAGCTGTAGTCTGTGCTATGTCTTGGTTCATTCTTGGCCAATACATAACTTCACGCGCTCTCCGCTTACATTTTTCTTCTCCTAAGTGGCCTTCATGTATCTTGCACAGCATAGTTTTTCTTAGTCGTACAGGTATGACAGACCTATTGCCTTTGTAAATAATACCATCAACAACTGTAAGGTCACTGCGGTACATCCAATAATCATGGATAGACAGCGGGCACGCATGTTTTTCTGCTGGCCAACCTTTCAGAATCATTGTGTCATCTGTCTCAGTTTCTTTCCTAATCTGTTCTTGTCTTGCAAGAGACACTGGTAGAGAAGCTACGATCAAATTAACATAGGCTTCTATCTCTTCATCCATCAGACTTTTGGAACCTTCACTTTTGTCCACAGCACGAGAAAGTGTATCAGCAATGTACATGTATTTGCCGGGACAGTACAGCAAGTGTACATCATATTTCTGTAGTCTGATAAGCATTCGTTGAATTCTCATGGGACAGTCATGTAATGATTTAGTCATGATAGCTACCAATGGCTTGTGGTCAGTTCCCACTGTAAATGTTTGACCATACACAAACTGATGAAATCGCTCACATGCATATGTGATCGCTAGAAGTTCTTTTTCTATCTGTGCATACCAGAGCCGAATTAAGGGGTGGTCCCGGGGATACGTACCCCCGGGCCCCCCCTTGCCAAAAGGGCCCACTGCCCATACACGCACGCAGGGGGGGGGGGGTTCCGAGTACCTAGAAACCCCTCCTGCATGCTGATCCATCGTAGCAGCTGACGATTTCTTTTTCTTATTTTAGAGCCGCAGAGAGACTGTGCTGAACTGCCTTCACTGACTGAATGGGGACGGACTTAGAGGCAGGCTGGCTGAGTGTAGGGGGAGCAAGCTGCAGAGGAAGCAGCAGCTCCTCCCAGGAAGTTCTCCCATGTGACCAGTCTGGCTGGCCGGGTGAGGCAGTAAATCTGTGCAGTGCACGGCAGCTGTGTATTTCATGTGCAAGTGCAAAGTGGGATTAGTTATGCTGGATAGGTGAGGCACCCACTGTCCTGGTGTTTGAGGGGGAGGGAGAGGAGTATGCGATGTGTTTATATTCTGTATGTGTGTATCCTATGTATGTGTATATATCTTATGTGTATGTATCCTATGTATCTGTATATATCCTATGTGTATGTATCCTATGTGTCTGTATATGCTGTGTGTATGTATCCTATGTGTCTGTATATGCTGTGTGTATGTATCCTATGTGTCTGTATATGCTGTGTGTATGTATCCTATGTGTCTGTATATGCTGTGTGTCTGTATCCTATGTGTCTGTATATGCTGTGTGTATGTATCCTATGTGTCTGTATATGCTGTGTGTATGTATCCTATGTGTCTGTATATGCTGTGTGTATGTATCCTATGTGTCTGTATATGCTGTGTGTATGTATCCTATGTGTCTGTATATGCTGTGTGTATGTATCCTATGTGTCTGTATATGCTGTGTGTCTGTATCCTATGTGTCTGTATATGCTGTGTGTATGTATCCTATGTGTCTGTATATGCTGTGTGTATGTATCCTATGTGTCTGTATATGCTGTGTGTATGTATCCTATGTGTCTGTATATGCTGTGTGTATGTATCCTATGTGTCTGTATATGCTGTGTGTATGTATCCTATGTGTCTGTATATGCTGTGTGTATGTATCCTATGTGTCTGTATATGCTGTGTGTATGTATCCTATGTGTCTGTATATGCTGTGTGTATGTATCCTATGTGTCTGTATATGCTGTGTGTATGTATCCTATGTGTCTATATATGCTGTGTGTATGTATCCTATGTGTCTGTATATGCTGTGTGTATGTATCCTATGTGTCTGTATATGCTGTGTGTATGTATCCTATGTGTCTGTATATGCTGTGCACAGTATATGTATCCTATGTATGTATATGCTGTATGTAGGTATCCTATGTGTCTGTATATGCTGTGTGTATGTATCCACTATGTTTGTATGTATATATGCTGCGTGTATATGTTGTGTGTATGTATACTATATGTGTATATGCTGTGTGTATGTATACTATATGTGTATATACTGTGTGTATGGATACTATATGTGTATAGTGTGTGTGTGTGTGTGTGTGTGTGTGTGTGTGTGTGTGTGTGTGTAAATGCTGTATGTGTGCATGCTGTGTGTATTTATGCTCTCTTGGTGTATGCATGCATGTATGTATGCTCTGTTTGTCTGTACATGTGTGCTGTGTGTGTATGTATGCATGCCCTGAGTGTGTGTCTGCAGTATGTATGTTGGATCTGTGTATTTATGTATATATGCTTTTGTAAGGATGCAATGCGTGTATATGTGTATGTATTATGTATTATGTATATATATATATATATATATATATATATATATATATATATATCTCTCTGGGATGGTTGGCACTCCTTTCAAATAGAGTAACTTGCCCCGGTGCCTTCCTTATGCAAAGTATAGGAAACTGTGGTCCTCTAGAGAGGGGTTAACAACGGCCCACTCCCAATGTGTAAAAACCAGGCAGCACTCAAAAGACTGTGAAAAAGAGTAGAATGTACTTGCAAATCAAATTTCAATCATAAAGGGCATAGCTTGCCGACGTTTCAGCACCACGCAGGGCGCTTTTTTCAAGGCTGTATGCTGTGAAGTAAACAAAACCAAACAGTGCATAAAACATACTTTATGTGTTCGTGTGTATATATATATATATATATATATATATATATATAAAACACATGCATGCATGTACGGAAACACCCCCCAAGAAAATCCTGCGTTTGCCCCTGCTGCCACACCACAGATCGGATCTCTCTTCCGATCCAATCTGTGGTGCTTTGCTCCCGTCCGCACTGCAGCAGCGGCCGTACAGACAGGACAGCTGAGCGACGGCTCAGCTGTCCAATAACGTATGAGTGAAGTAGGCTGCCCCAATGGCTGAGCGGCAGGCTGCTTCATTCATACATGATTGGAGAGCTGAGCCGTCGCTCAGCTGTCTGTGCGGTTGGCGGGGATGGGAGCGCAGGTCGATCGTTGGATGGAACCCCCCCCCCCCATCCTCCTCCTCCTCCTCTCTTGAATAGGGGCCCCACTGTCTCAAGTACCCCGGGCCCCCCATGGACTTAATCCGGCTCTGGAGCATACCTTGTTTCAGCACTTGTCAGTGCTCTTGATGCATAGATTACTGGTTGCCATGTATCCTCATGTTCTTGTAACAGCAATGAGCCTAGGCCAAATTGCGAAGCATCTGCTGAAATTCTTATTCTTTCGCAGGATCAAAGAATTTTAGCACTGGTTGATCTGTAATGATCTGTTTCAAGTTTTGCCAACTTTCTTCTTGTTCATGCGACCACATCCACTCGTTATCTTTGTCCAACAACCATCTGAGAGAGGCTGTTCATTCAGAGAGTTGAGAAATAAACTTTCCTAAGTAAGTAATCATTCCTAGGAATCTTCTGATGTCGTCTTTGTTGTTAGGACGTTCCATGTTCACTATGGCTGATATTTTTCTTGGGTCTGGTTTTACACCTTGATCCGAGACCACGTCGCCCATAAAGGTAAGTGTATTCACGTCAAATTCACATTTGTCCTTGTTTAGCTTCAGATTCATATTCTTGACAAGTTCCATTACTTGTCTCAATCTAGAATCATGTTCTTCCTTTGTAGATCCCCAGACAATAATGTCATCCATCATTGTTTCAACACCTGGAATATGTTCAAAAATCATGTGTATCTTTTTGTGATATACTTCTGGAGCAGACAATATTCCATATGGTAGTCGAAGAAATCTGTATTGACCTTCTGGTGTATTAAATGTACAAAGCTTTGAGCTGGCCTCATCTAGCTTCATTTGCCAGAATCCTGAAGATGCGTCCAATTTACTGAACCATTTTGCTCCCGCAAATTGCGACATGATTTCATCTCTGGTTGGTAGTTTGAAATATTCTCGTTTAATAGCTTTGTTTAAATCTCTGGGGTCTAAACATATTCTGAGTTGTCCATTTTTCTTTTCAACAATTACTAAGGAGCTTACCCATTCAGTAGGCTCATCAACTTTCTGTATCACACCCAAGGCTTCCATGCGATTTAAGTCTTGTTTCAGTTTTTCTACCCTGTAACTTTCACTTTGGCTGGATGAATTTTAGGTATTACTCTAAAAGTCTTATAGTCTTGAAACAATATTATTAAATTCACCTGTGCGCCAGTATCAAGCTTAAAGGGAATGACAATCTCGTTCACAGTTAAAGGGACAATCCATTCTTTCTTATCTGCACTGCAAAGTTCAATGCAATCCACAAAGAATTCCTCTGTTTGTTTAACAGCATGCACTGTGGTTATTTCCCTTTTCATTTTACAGCATTTGGCAAAGTGATTAAGTCTACCACATTTCATGCAGGTTTTACCATAAGCAGGGCACATTTTAGGATTGTGAGCATTTCCACATCTACTACACATTTCTTTATTAGACTGTGGCTTAGACTGCTTCATTCTTGAGAATGGAGGTTTGCTTGGCTCTGTGTTCTGCACTACATGGACAGCAGCATCAACTTACTTGTGTAACGTTTTGGCTTGAAATCTAGTTATTCCTGCAGATCTGCACATAGTCACTGCCTTTTCTAGTGTTAGGTCTTGCTCTCTCAGCAATCTCTCTCTGGGTCCATTATCAGGTATTCCACAGACAATACGAGCTCTAATCAGTGAATCCTTTAAATCACCAAACTCACAGGTTTTACTGAGTGATTGCAGCTCTGTAACATACTGATCAAATCCATCTACAGACTTCTGATCACATGTGAAAAACTTATCTTTCATATGTCACATTTTTCCTTGGCACAAAGTAATCTTCAAACTTTTGCATTATAGAAGATAGCACCATATTCTGCCCCTCAGCAAACTGAAAACTATTATAAATGTCCAGCACATCCTCTCCTATCACATGGAGGAAAATGGATGCCTTCATTTTGTCAGCCTCTCTATCAGCTCCACATGCAGCAAGATATATATTACACCTTTGCTTAAATCTTTTCCAGTTTTCAGGCAAGTTACCAGACATCAGCATGCCGGTTGGAGGAACCAGTTTATTCATGGTTACTCACTGTTTGAAGAGAGGGGCACACGGCATGCTTTGCAGACACTATCACAGCCTTACAGACTGCTGCAGGATTCTTTCACACTCTGAGAGCACTAGCAGTCCAAGTTAAACTTCTTCTGACACCATGTTTTGTTCATATGTTTGTAAATCCAGTCATCAAGTCACAGAGACATGTGAGTTCACTGCTGTGCTGTTTATTACATCACCAACTCCAGACACACTGCACACTGGACCACCCACTTCCCAGCATCCCCCTGGTCCTAGGGACCATCACTGAAGATTCAGGCTTACACAGATTAGTAAGGGAGTGTTTACAAATATTAAGCATTCTAATACACTAACATCACATGCCCTACTGTATGTGAGAGGAGACACAGAGAGAGAAAGGACACCAACACACCCTGAGCTGTACAGCCTCAGTGAGGTTGTCAGCTCACTATATCACAGTAAACACTAATAAATTCTGTCCTGTAGAGGACCCAGATAGTGTACAATAGCGGCTCTCCCCCTTTGCTACACCCTGTACCAGATATCCAGCGTAGCTGAGGTATCAGGAAGTGCTGTGTGTGCTGAGAATAGCTGCAGTAAGCAGAGGAAAGCGCCAAAACGCCTCTGGTCCCGCTCTGATGTAGCTCCGCTCCCTCCAATGGCGTCGGAGAAACACTGATATATTTTACTGGGAAAGTCTCCTGACAGCTAAAAAACATCACACAATAGTTCTAGTGGTTTTGTGCCAGTCTACACAGGGGATCTTAGCAGGACCCCTCTGGGAGGGTCCCGTACACCGGGCCCGTGGTCAGCCTCATTTTGGACCGGGGGACCCCCCTAGCGGGGCCCCCGGTGTGTACTCACCACCGATGTCACCTTTAGGCAGCGTTAGAGGTGTGCAGTGTGCTGCGGCTGTGACAGCCAATGCGCAGTGCCCCGCTGAACAACAACCCCTCAGGATGGTGGTCCTGCAGCAAGGAAGCAGCTCTGCACCTCGTAAGGCCGGTGACAGTCCCCCGTCCCCCTCAACTCCCACGGTGCAGGTATGCTGTTGCCCAAACAGCATACCGAAAATAAAAAAGAAATTATAGAAAACTCTCTGGAGCTGCAGAGATGTGCATCCTCTCCTGAGGGCACTGTTTTCTAAACTGCCTGTGGGAGGGGACATAGAGGGGAGGAGCCAGTACACCCAGTTGAATAAATTTAAAGTGCACTGGCTCCTTTGGACCCCATTTATACCCCATTGTACTAGATTCCCCAATATCCCTTATGGATGCTAGAGAAACAAATAGTCGATCCTAGAGTACATAGCATGGGGGGCCGAGTAATAATAAGATTTTACTCACCGGTAAATCTATTTCTCGTAGTCCGTAGTGGATGCTGGGACTCCGTAAGGACCATGGGGATTAGCGGCTCCGCAGGAGACTGGGCACAACTAAAGAAAGCTTTAGGACTACCTGGTGTGCACTGGCTCCTCCCACTAAGACCCTCCTCCAGACCTCAGTTAGGATACTGTGCCCGGAAGAGCTGACACAATAAGGAAGGATTTTGAATCCCGGGTAAGACTCATACCAGCCACACCAATCACACCGTATAACTCGTGATACTATACCCAGTTAACAGTATGAAATATAACTGAGCCTCTCAACAGATGGCTCAACAATAACCCTTTAGTTAGGCAATAACTATAAACAAGTATTGCAGACAATCCGCACTTGGGATGGGCGCCCAGCATCCACTACGGACTACGAGAAATAGATTTACCGGTGAGTAAAATCTTATTTTCTCTGACGTCCTAAGTGGATGCTGGGACTCCGTAAGGACCATGGGGATTATACCAAAGCTCCCAAACGGGCGGGAGAGTGCGGATGACTCTGCAGCACCGAATGAGCAAACTCTAGGTCCTCCTCAGCCAGGGTATCAAACTTGTAGACTCTTACAAAAATGTTTTAACCCGACCAAGTAACAGCTCGGCAAAGTTGTAAAGCCGAGACCCCTCGGGCAACCGCCCAAGAAGAGCCCACTTTTCTCGTGGAATGGGCTTTTACAGAATTAGGGTGCGGCAGTCCAGCCACAGAATGTGCAAGTTGAATCGTGCTACAGATCCAGCGAGCAATCGTCTGCTTAGAAGCAGGAGCACCCAGCTTGTTGGGTGCATACAGGAGAAATAGCGAGTCAGTTTTCCTGACTCCAGCTGTTCTGGAAACATATACTTTTCAGGGCCCTGACTACATCCAGTAACTTGGAATCCTCCAAGTCCCAAGTAGCCGCAGGCACCACAATAGGTTGGTTCACATTAAAAAATTATACCACCTTAGGAAGGAATTGGGAACGAGTCCTCAATTCCGCCTTATCCATATAAAATACAGATAAGGGCTTTTGTATGACAAAGCCGCCAATTCTGATACACGCCTGGCCGACGCCAAGGCCCACAGAATGACCACTTTCCACGTGAGGTATTATAGCTCCACGGATTTAAGTGGCTCAACCCAATGCGACTTCAGGAAATCCAACACCACGTTGAGATCCCACGGTGCCACTGGAGGCACCATCGGGGGCTGACTATGCAGCACTCCCTTAACAAAAGTCTGAACTTCAAGCAGTGAAGCCAGTTCAATTTTGGAAGAAAATCGTTATAGCCGAAATCTGGACCTTAATGGAACCCAATTTTAGGCCCATAGTCACCTCTGACTGTAGGAAGTGCAGAAATCGACCTAGCTGAAATTTCTCCTTTGGGGCCTTCCTGGCCTCACAGTACGCAGCATATTTCCGCCATATGCGGTGATAATGGTTTGCGTTCACTTCTTTCCTAGCTTCAAATAGCGTAGGGATAACTTCCTCCGGAATTCCCTTTTCCTTCAGGATACGGCGTTCAACCGCCATGCCGTCAACGCAGCCGCGGTACGTCTTGGAACAGACAGGCCCCCTGCTGCAGCAGGTCCTGTCTGAGCGGCAGAGGCCATGGGTCCTCTGAGATCATTTCTTGGAGTTCTGGTTACCAAGCTCTTCTTGGCCAACCCGGAACAATGAGTATAGTTCTTACTCCTCTCCTTATTATTCTCATTACCCTGGGTAAGAGAGGCAGAGAAGGGAACACATACACCGACTGGTACACCCACGGTGTTACCAGAGCGTCCACAGCTATCGCCTGGCGCAATATCTTTGTAACTTTTAGTTGAGGCGGGACGCCATCATGTCCACCTGTGGCCTTTCCCAACGGTGTACAATCATTTGGAAGACTTCTGGATGAAGTCCCCACTCTCCCGGGTGGAGGTTTGCATCCTTTATATATAAGACAACGTCTTAAATATGCTCAATGTTAGCAAAATATTATCCCTGTCTTAGCATATTAATATTATCTGACAGGGTATCAGACCACGCTGCAGCAGCCCTATTTATGCTGAGGCAATTGCAGGTCTCAGTATATAACCTGAGTGTGTAAATACAGACTTCAGGATCGCCTCCTGCTTTTTATCAGCAGGTTCCTTCAAGGTGGCCGTATCCTAAGACGGCAGTGGCACCTTTTGACAAACGTGTGAGCGCCTTATCCACCCTAAGGGATATCTCCCAACGTGACCTATCCTCTGGCGGGAAAGGGTACGCCATCAGTAACATTTTAGAAATTACCAGTTTCTTATCGGGGGAAACCACGCTTCTTTACACACTTCATTCATTCATCTGATGGGGGAACAAAACACTGGCTGCTTTTTCTCCCCAAATATAAAACCCTTTTTATGTGGTACTTGGGTTCATGTCAGAAAATGAGTAACACATTTTTCATTGCCGAGATCATGTAACGGATGTTCCTAGTGGATTGTGTATATGTCTCAACCTCGTCGCCACTGGAGTCAGACTCCGTGTCGACATCTGTGTCTGCCATCTGAGGTAACGGGCGTTTTTTGAGCCCCTGATGGTCTTTGAGACGCCTGGGCAGGCGCGGGCTGAGAAGCCGGCTGTCCCACAGCTGTTACGTCATCCAGCCTTTTATGTAAGGAGTTGACACTGTCGGTTAATACCTTCCACCTATCCATCCACTCTGGTGTCGGCCCCACAGGGGGGGACATCCCATTTATCGGCCTCTGCTTCGCCTCCACGTAACCTTCCTCATCCAACATGTCGACACAGCCGTACCGACACACCGCACACACACACAGGGAATGCTCTGACTGAGGACAGGACCCCACAAAGTCCTTTGGGGAGACAGAGAGAGAGTATGCCAGCACACACCAGAGCGCTATATAATGCAAGGATTAACACTATAACTGAGTGATTTTTCCCCAAATAGCTGCTTGTATACATATATTGCGCCTAAATTTAGTGCCTCCCCTCTCTTTTTAACCCTTTGAGCCTGAAAACTACAGGGGAGAGCCTGGGGAGCTGTCTTCCAGCTGCACTGTGAAGAGAAAATGGCGCCAGTGTGCTGTGGGAGAAGCCCCGCCCCTTTTTCAACTGACTTTCTCCCGCTTTTTCTGGAATACTGGCAGGGGTAATTTTACATCTATATAGCCTCTAGGACTATATATGATGTAGATTTGCCAGCCAAGGTGTATTATATTGCCCTCAGGGCGCCCCCCCCCAGCGCCCTGCACCCATCAGTGACCGGAGTGTGAGGTGTACATGAGGAGCAATGGCGCACAGCTGCAGTGCTGTGCGCTACCTTGGTGAAGACCGAAGTCTTCTGCCGCCGATTTTCCGGACTCTTCATGCTTCTGGCTCTGTAAGGGGGACGGCGGCGCGGCTTCAGGAACGAACACCAAGGTCGGGTCCTGCGGTCGATCCCTCTGGAGCTAATGGTGTCCAGTAGCCTAAGAAGCCCAAACTACCACCTGTTAGGTAGGTTCGCTTCTTCTCCCCTTAGTCCCTCGCTGCAGTGAGTCTGTTGCCAGCAGATCTCACTGTAAAATAAAAAACCTAAATATACCTTCTTTCTAGGAGCTCAGGAGAGCCCCTAGTGTGCATCCAGCTCAGCCGGGCACAAGAATCTAACTAAGGTCTGGAGGAGGGTCTTAGTGGGAGGAGCCAGTGCACACCAGGTAGTCCTAAAGCTTTCTTTAGTTGTGCCCAGTCTCCTGCGGAGCCGCTAATCCCCATGGTCCTTACGGAGTCCCAGCATCCACTTAGGACGTCAGAGAAAAGTAAAATCCCTATCAATAGGATGCTGCACCCGCCATAAAGTCTACCAAGTGTAGTTTACGTACCAAATAAGAAATAGATTGGGGCCCAGATTGCTCTGGTGTGTACTCGGCCTAAGGAATGTACTGTGTGTACATGTATTTGTTTAGCAGTACAGTACCTTTTGTTAGCTTTCCTACAGGGAGATGTTTTATGTTTGTGTTTTCCACTAAAACCAAAATCCTTACCAATAAACAGAATAGTTTGTAAACTTAACCAATATGGGTTTGGTTTGCTGAGTGATGCTTTGTTCCAGTCATTGTTTATTATAGCTGTACGTACATTCTTAAATTTTTAATAATAATCTGGCCCCAGGTGCTACTGCTATGTGGAAGTTTATGAATGATGCATTATTAAATCTTGGCAGAGCAATTCATATTGTAGGTTCCACTCAATTTAATACGTATATACAGAAGGAATGTTATATGGGGGTCATTCCGAGTTGATCGCTCACTGCCGATTTTCGCAGCGCAGCGATCAGGTAAAAAAAACGGCATTTCTGCACATGCATATGTCCCGCAATGCGCACGCGCGACGTACGGGCACAAAGCTCTTTGTGGTTGTGCTAAGGTTCTAGCGAAGTGTTCCTTCGCACTGGCGGACGCAAGAAGATTGACAGGAAGGGGGCGTTACTGGGTGTCAACTGACCGTTTTCAGGGAGTGTTTGCAAAAACGCAGGCGTGTCTGAAAAAACGCAGGCGTGGCTGGGCGGGTGTATGACGTCAAATCCGGACACGAATAGGCTGAAGTGATCGCAAGCACTGAGTAGGTTCAGAGCTACTCAGAAACTGCACAAACTGTTATTGCAGAGCTCAGCTGCACATGCGTTCACACTTCTGCTAAGCTAAAATACACTCCCCAGGGGGTGGCGGCATAGTGTTTGCACGGCTGCTAAAACTAGCTAGCGAGTGATCAACTCGGAATGACCCCCTATGTGCATGAACCTTTATATAGAAAAAATGGTAATATCTCTCTTCACCACAAGATGGCGATCATGTGTCACATCGTAATTTGAACCCTAAGTAAAGAAAAAAAAAAAGTATTTTGATTGAGATATATGAGGAGGTACCCAAAAGAAAATGAATTGTGTTCTAGAGGGCGGGGTGCTTGTAGTATGGATTTCCACAGCTAGGTGAATGTTTGCGGAACCCTTCTGAGCCAGTATCCCTGCTGACGTTTTGTATACTGTTTTATTTCATTTGACATTTCTTTACATAGACTGGGGCTGATTCTGAGTAACACACAAAGTGGCTGCAGTAGCGGGCAGCTATGGTAGCCTGATTTATTACTTTAGGCCAGGGGTGGGGAACCTTTTTTCTACCAAGGGCCATTTGGATATTTATAAAATCCTTCGGGGGCCATACAAAAATTATCAACTTAAAAATTAGCCTGCCCCAAGTAGTTATGCCCCCCTGTAGATATGCCCCAGTAGATATACCCCCAGTCAGTTGTTATGCCCCATTAGATATGCCCCCAGTCAGTTGTTATGCCTCATTAACTATGCCTCCTTTAGTATGCCCCATTAGATATGCCCCCTAGTAGCGCCGCTTACACACACACACATACAAATTAAAAGAAAAAACCCCACAATACTCACCAGCCCCGCTCTTGCTTCCGGACCGCTGCCATCCACCTGGCTGCTCGTTTCTCAGAACTATTTGAGAGACGTTATGACGTCTCTCCCATAGCGCCGCACACACACACTGCCAGAAGCCGGAGCTCAGGAGTGAGCTCCTGCCTCTGGCTGCTGCTGAGGAGAAGGAGTTGGGTGCCCGCTGGTAACATAATATCAGCGGGCGCCCGGCATCTCCCTCGGTTAGGTGAGCCTTGCTGAGCCGGATCAAGTGGCTTTGCGGGCCTTATACGGCCCGCGGGCCTGAGGTTCCCCACCCCTGCTTTAGGCTAATGTGTTATCTGTAGAGCTAATGCAGGGCTACCTGCGTCTGCAGCTACAATACCCCCATGACGTTCCTATGATACTTCCACAACACCGGGCGGATCTGCGTGCTCTCATTATTGCCGCCCCAAAAGCCCAATTTCACGGAATGGTAGATCCAGCCAAGCTCAGAATAGGAACATTTGCATCTGTGCATCTGCTGTACAACTCCCTGCTTGCATCCATGCACAGAGATCCATCTGACTCAGAACCAGCAAAATGGATATTCTGTGGGCCTAGAGTAAAATGCGTTGTTTTTTGTTTTTTTACTTTTATGCCTGCTTTCCATACAGTACATTGCCAGTGGTTAATGCGTCTGGGACAAAATATTCTTTTATTACTGTAAATGGCAAACCATATGATGGTGATGATGACTTTGTATTAATCATTATTCTTTATTTTATTTATTTATTTTTTAATGAAGTCATTTGTGACCTACTGTAGCTGCTAGTATTAACACTGTCATGTTATGTGGTTCTGCATGGACTTACCAGCACTCACTGAATTACTTAAAATCAGATACCAGAGGACGGGGCTGGATTCAGGGTGGAGGTGGCCCAGGGGCCAGATTTAAGGAAGGGCGACAGTGGCGGTTGTCCAGTGGCCCCCACGCACTGTTCAACTGAATCGGACACCAGCGTGGGCACTATTAAAATTGGAGCACAGCATTAAGTTGTGTCTCTGTTACCCCTTATTAAGCTGCCGAGGAGCTACAGTGAAGTGGTGCACAGTCTCATGGGAAGTCAAGTCCCGTGAGACACTTACTGCCACAGAGCCACACGCGGCCCCGCTGGGATGCTGCTGATGTGAGGAGGCTCAGCGGTACAGGCAGAATTGGCAGCTTGGCTGGTTTCCCTGCACCCTGGAGCCTGCTGTTTTGCCAGTGACCTACCTCAGTTACGCTGACACTGTCCTCCCCTTGAAGTCAGGGAGCCTGCCACTGGTGAGTAGCAGTACTGGAGGCACTGTGTGGCATATGGAGGAAACTGTGTCATATAGTGTGTATGGGCCTTTAGTGATCAAAGGCAGATAGCCATGTGTTATTATAATATACGTGTATATACAGTAATATGGGCTTCAAGCTCACAGGTAGATAATACATTTTTTAGCATATGATTGAAGAGAGTTGCCATCAAATTGAGCAATTTTTTATTATATGTTATATATTATATGTTTTAATATGGGATAGTAACAAAGAAAGTTATATTTTCCTAATAGTATATTTGACGAATTGTGAATAAATGTAAAATTAATTGGACAGCACCTCACCTGATGTTTAAGTAAAAAGGATTTCCTTCCTGTATTATAACTGATATAGTTATAGCCAGGGGTATAGCGAGGGTGGCTCCGGTGGAGAACAAGCTCCGGGCGCCGAAAAAGTTAAAGGGCGCGCTGCCGCCTGCTCACGCCCACTGTACAGCCAGCCGCAGAGCAGGAGGAGGAGAAGCAGCGGGGCGCACACTGACTCGGTCTTGGAGACTAGGTAGTGAACAGGGCAGGCAGAGGTGACAGCAGGAGACACAGTCGGAACATGCCGGAACTCTGCCACCCTCTTTATACTGTATGTCTCACTGTCTGCTTGTAACTGTGCAGCAACTTACTTCTGTCCTGCTACACCACTCTCTGCTGTAGCATCTCTTTCTGCCCTGGCTGCTGCAGCACCTCTTTCTGCTTCGGCCTTTGCAGCACCCCTCTCTGCCCCAGCTGCTACAGCACCTCTCTCTACATTGATGCTGCAGCACCTTTCTCTGCCTCAGATGCTGCTACAATACCTCACTCTGCATTAGAAGCTGCAGAGTAACATGTATAAGCGGCTCTACTGTGGCATAACCTCCCATATATTTTTGTGGCGTGCCTTCGACACGCACTGTCCCTGTTTTGCTCATGAGGGGAGTCCAAAAGAAACTTCCACCCTGAGCTCCACAAGGTCTAGAACCGGCCCTGTCATCAATGTTGGCTTTTTCTATTTCTCTGACGTCCTAGTGGATGCTGGGGACTCCGAAAGGACCATGGGGAATAGCGGCTCCGCTGGAGACTGGGCACAAAAGTAAAAGCTTTAGGACTACCTGGTGTGCACTGGCTCCTCCCCCTATGACCCTCCTCCAAGCCTCAGTAAGATTTTTGTGCCCGAACGAGAAGGGTGCATACTAAGGGGCTCTCCTGAGCTGCTTAGATTAAAGTTTAAAGTAGGTTTTTTTATTTTCAGTGAGACCTGCTGGCAACAGGCTCACTGCACCGAGGGACTAAGGGGAGAAGAAGCGAACTCACCTGCGTGCAGAGTGGATTGGGCTTCTTAGGCTACTGGACATTAGCTCCAGAGGGACGATCACAGGCCCAGCCATGGATGGGTCCCAGAGCCGCGCCGCCGGCCCCCTTACAGAGCCAGAAGACTGAAGAGGTCCGGAAAATCGGCGGCAGAAGACGTCCTGTCTTCAATAAGGTAGCGCACAGCACCGCAGCTGTGCGCCATTGCTCTCAGCACACTTCACACTCCGGTCACTGAGGGTGCAGGGCGCTGGGGGGGGGCGCCCTGAGACGCAATAAAAACACCTTATATGGCAAAAAATACATCACATATAGCTCCTGGGCTATATGGATGCATTTAACCCCTGCCAATTTTTCCATAAAAAAGCGGGAGAAAGGCCGCCGAGAAGGGGGCGGAGCCTATCTCCTCAGCACACTGGCGCCATTTTTTCCTCACAGCTCCGTTGGAGGAAAGCTCCCTGACTCTCCCCTGCAGTCCTGCACTACAGAAACAGGGTAAAACAAGAGAGGGGGGGCACTAATTTGGCAGATAAATATATACAGCAGCTATATCAGGGAGAAACACTTATATAAGGTTATCCCTGTATATATATAGCGCTCTGGTGTGTGCTGGCAAACTCTCCCTCTGTCTCCCCAAAGGGCTAGTGGGGTCCTGTCCTCTATCAGAGCATTCCCTGTGTGTGTGCTGTGTGTCGGTACGTTGTGTCGACATGTATGAGGAGGAAAATGGTGTGGAGGCGGAGCAATTGCCTGTATTAGTGATGTCACCCCCTAGGGAGTCGACACCTGACTGGATGGTCTTATGGAAGGAATTACGTGATAGTGTCAGCACTTTACAAAAGACAGTTGATGACATGAGACAGCCGGCAAATCAGTTAATACCTGTACAGGCGTCTCAAACACCGTCAGGGGCTCTAAAGCGCCCGTTACCTCAGATGGTCGACACAGACACAGACACTGACTCCAGTGTCGACGGTGAGGAAACAAACGTATTTTCCAGTAGGGCCACACGTTACATGATCACGGCAATGAAGGAGGTTTTGAACATTTCTGATACTACAAGTACCACAAAAAAGGGTATTATGTGGGGTGTGAAAAAACTACCCGTAGTTTTTCCTGAATCAGATGAATTAAATGAGGTGTGTGATGAAGCGTGGGTTTCCCCCGATAAAAAACTGCTAATTTCTAAAAAATTATTGGCATTATACCCTTTCCCGCCAGAGGTTAGGGCGCGTTGGAAAACACCCCCTAGGGTAGATAAGGCGCTCACACGCTTATCAAAACAAGTGGCGTTACCGTCTCCTGATACGGCCGCCCTCAAGGAACCAGCTGATAGGAAGCTGGAAAATATCCTAAAAAGTATATACACACATACTTGTATTATACTGCGACCAGCAATCGCCTCAGCCTGGATGTGCAGTGCTGGGGTGTCTTGGTCGGATTCCCTGACTGAAAATATTGATACCCTGGACAGGGACAATATATTATTGACTATAGAGCATTTAAAGGATGCATTTCTATATATGCGAGATGCACAGAGGGATATTTGCACTCTGGCATCAAGAGTAAGTGCGCTGTCCATTGCTGCCAGAAGAGGGTTATGGACGCGACAGTCGTCAGGTGATGCGGATTCCAAACGGCATATGGAAGTATTGCCGTATAAAGGGGAGGAGTTATTTGGGGTCGGTCTATCGGACCTGGTGGCCACGGCAACGGCTGGGAAATCCACCTTTTTACCCCAGGTCACCTCTCAGCAGAAAAAGACACCGTCTTTTCAGGCTCAGTCCTTTCGTCCCCATAAGGGCAAGCGGGCAAAAGGCCACTCATATCTGCCCCGGGGCAGAGGAAGGGGAAAAAGACTGCAGCAGACAGCCTCTTCCCACGAACAGAAGCCCTCCCCCGCTTCTGCCAAGTCCTCAGCATGACGCTGGGGCCTTACAAGCGGACTCAGGCACGGTGGGGGCCCGTCTCAAGAATTTCAGCGCGCAGTGGGCTCACTCGCAAGTGGACCCCTGGATCCTGCAGGTAGTATCTCAGGGGTACAAATTGGAATTCGAGACGTCTCCCCCTCGCCGGTTCCTGAAGTCTGCTTTACCAACGTCTCCCCCCGACAGGGAGGCAGTATTGGAAGCCATTCACAAGCTGTATTCCCAGCAGGTGATAATCAAGGTACCCCTCCTACAACAGGGAAAGGGGTATTATTCCACGCTGTTTGTGGTACCGAAGCCGGACGGCTCGGTGAGACCTATTTTAAATCTGAAATCCTTGAACACTTACATACAAAGGTTCAAATTCAAGATGGAATCACTCAGAGCAGTGATAGCGAACCTGGAAGAAGGGGACTATATGGTGTCTCTGGACATCAAGGATGCTTACCTCCATGTCCCAATTTGCCCTTCTCACCAACGGTACCTCAGGTTTGTGGTACAGAACTGTCACTATCAGTTTCAGACGCTGCCGTTTGGATTGTCCACGGCACCCCGGGTCTTTACCAAGGTAATGGCCGAAATGATGATTCTTCTTCGAAGAAAAGGCGTCTTAATTATCCCTTACTTGGACGATCTCCTGATAAGGGCAAGGTCCAGAGAACAGTTAGAGGTCGGAGTAGCACTATCTCAAGTAGTACTACGACAGCACGGATGGATTCTAAATATTCCAAAATCGCAGCTGATTCCGACGACACGTCTGCTGATTCTAGGGATGATTCTGGACACAGTACAGAAAAAGGTGTTTCTCCCGGAGGAGAAAGCCAGGGAGTTATCCGACCTAGTCAGGAACCTCCTAAAACCAGGCCAAGTGTCAGTGCATCAATGCACAAGGGTCCTGGGAAAAATGGTGGCTTCTTACGAAGCGATTCCATTCGGCAGATTCCACGCAAGAACTTTTCAGTGGGATCTGCTGGACAAATGGTCCGGATCGCATCTTCAAATGCATCAGCGGATAACCCTGTCTCCAAGGACAAGGGTGTCTCTCCTGTGGTGGTTACAGAGTGCTCATCTTCTAGAGGGCCGCAGATTCGGCATTCAGGACTGGGTCCTGGTGACCACGGATGCCAGCCTGAGAGGCTGGGGAGCAGTCACACAGGGAAAAAATTTCCAGGGCTTGTGGTCAAGCATGGAAACGTCACTTCACATAAATATCCTGGAACTAAGGGCCATTTACAATGCCCTAAGTCAGGCAAGGCCTCTGCTTCAGGGTCAGCCAGTGTTGATCCAGTCGGACAACATCACGGCAGTCGCCCACGTAAACAGACAGGGCGGCACAAGAAGCAGGAGGGCAATGACGGAAGTTGCAAGGATTCTTCGCTGGGCGGAAAATCATGTGATAGCACTGTCAGCAGTGTTCATTCCGGGAGTGGACAACTGGGAAGCAGACTTCCTCAGCAGACACGACCTCCACCCGGGGGAGTGGGGACTTCACCCAGAAGTCTTCCACATGATTGTGAACCGTTGGGAAAAACCAAAGGTGGACATGATGGCGTCCCGCCTCAACAAAAAACTGGACAGATATTGCGCCAGGTCAAGGGACCCTCAGGCAATAGCTGTGGATGCTCTGGTAACACCGTGGGTGTACCAGTCAGTGTATGTGTTCCCTCCTCTGCCTCTCATACCCAAGGTACTGAGAATCATAAGAAGGAGAGGAGTAAGGACTATACTCGTAGCTCCGGATTGGCCAAGAAGGACTTGGTACCCGGAACTTCAAGAGATGCTCACGGAAGACCCGTGGCCTCTACCTCTAAGAAAGGACCTGCTCCAGCAGGGACCATGTCTGTTCCAAGACTTACCGCGGCTGCGTTTGACGGCATGGCGGTTGAACGCCGGATCCTGAAGGAAAAAGGCATTCCGGATGAAGTCATCCCTACCCTGATCAAAGCCAGGAAGGATGTAACTGTGCAACATTATCACCGTATTTGGCGTAAATATGTTGCGTGGTGTGAGGCCAGGAAGGCCCCTACAGAGGAATTTCAACTGGGTCGTTTCCTGCATTTCCTGCAAACAGGACTGTCTATGGGCCTAAAATTAGGATCCATTAAGGTTCAAATTTCGGCCCTGTCAATATTCTTCCAAAAAGAACTAGCTTCAGTTCCTGAAGTTCAGACGTTTGTCAAGGGAGTACTGCATATACAGCCTCCTTTTGTGCCTCCAGTGGCACCTTGGGATCTCAATGTAGTTTTGGGGTTCCTAAAATCACATTGGTTCGAACCACTCACCACTGTGGACTTAAAATATCTCACATGGAAAGTGGTAATGCTGTTAGCCCTGGCTTCAGCCAGGCGTGTTTCAGAATTGGCGGCTTTATCCTATAAAAGCCCTTACCTAATTTTTCATACGGACAGGGCAGAATTGAGGACTCGTCCTCAATTTCTCCCTAAGGTGGTTTCAGCATTTCACTTAAACCAGCCTATTGTGGTGCCTGCGGCTACTAGGGACTTGGAGGATTCCAAGTTACTGGACGTAGTCAGGGCCCTGAAAATATATGTTTCCAGGACGGCTGGAGTCAGAAAATCTGACTCGCTGTTTATCCTGTATGCACCCAACAAGCTGGGTGCTCCTGCTTCTAAGCAGACTATTGCTCGTTGGATTTGTAGTACAATTCAGCTTGCACATTCTGTGGCAGGCCTGCCACAGCCAAAATCTGTAAAAGCCCATTCCACAAGGAAAGTGGGCTCATCTTGGGCGGCTGCCCGAGGGGTCTCGGCTTTACAACTTTGCCGAGCAGCTACTTGGTCAGGGGCAAACACGTTTGCTAAATTCTACAAATTTGATACCCTGGCTGAGGAGGACCTGGAGTTCTCTCATTCGGTGCTGCAGAGTCATCCGCACTCTCCCGCCCGTTTGGGAGCTTTGGTATAATCCCCATGGTCCTTTCGGAGTCCCCAGCATCCACTAGGACGTCAGAGAAAATAAGAATTTACTTACCGATAATTCTATTTCTCATAGTCCGTAGTGGATGCTGGGCGCCCATCCCAAGTGCGGATTGTCTGCAATACTTGTACATAATTATTGTTACAAAAATCGGGTTATTATTGTTGTGAGCCATCTTCTCAGAGGCTCCTCTGTTATCATGCTGTTAACTGGGTTCAGATCACAAGTTGTACGGTGTGATTGGTGTGGCTGGTATGAGTCTTACCCGGGATTCAAAATCCTTCCTTATTGTGTACGCTCGTCCAGGCACAGTATCCTAACTGAGGCTTGGAGGAGGGTCATAGGGGGAGGAGCCAGTGCACACCAGGTAGTCCTAAAGCTTTTACTTTTGTGCCCAGTCTCCTGCGGAGCCGCTATTCCCCATGGTCCTTTTGGAGTCCCCAGCATCCACTACGGACTATGAGAAATAGAATTATCGGTAAGTAAATTCTTATTTTTTTTCTCCTGAAATGTAACATGCCCCCAATTCAGTACAGGGGACGGGGCGCCAAAACATACCCTTGCTCCGGGCACCATGGCACCTAGCTACACCTCTGGTTATAGCATCTCAATACTACAATCCAGATTGCCACAATCATAATTCCAGCTGTAATTTACTGGTGAAAGTTAAATACAAACACTAAGCCAGGCTGGTGAAATAATCTAACACAGATACATTTTTTGTATCCACTAGGGGGAGATATTACATTATTACAGCGCGTTTGACTTTCCTAATAAACACAAACATAGAATTTGACAACAGATAAGAACCACTTGGCCCATCTAGTCTGCCCCCCCCCCCCCCCCTTTTACCTCAAACCTTATTGATCCTTATTTCTTTGTAAGGATATCCTTATGTAACTGAAACCTACTTAACTGATTTTAAAATGATTACAAACTAGATGAATTACCCGGCCTTGCCCGGTTTTAAATCTTCAAGTTATTAATGATTTGGATGTAACTGTTAAAAACGGTGGCTGCCCAGTGTCACATTTGTTTTTGGGGTGTCGCCGGTAGCCCTGATCCCCAGCTTTCCTTTCTGTTGAGTTTTATAATCACTTTTACATTGCTAGATGTGTTTAAAGTTTTCCTTCTGTTTATCATTGTTGCTCTTCCAAGGTTTTTGGGTACACAATAATGTTTGTCTTCCCACCCCATTTCTGTTAGTTGTTTTAGTTAACTGATTTATGGTTATTTCAGTCGGTTATTTCAGGTCATTGAATTATGGACCTTTCTGTCAGTTATTACAGTTCATTAAAGTTTTCATCCAAATGCATACAGTGGGAGGCCCAGAACAGGCTCCCTGGGTTAAAGTTCTGTCTGGCGTACACCAACGGGAGTTCCAATCAGGACCTTAACCCCCTAGTAAGTCTTCTTGGACCCAATGCTATTACTCTGTGAAGTTTTCATCCAAATACATCCAGTAGAAGACCCAGAACAGGCTCACGGGGTCAAAGTTCTGCCCAGCGTACACCAACGGATGGTCCAACTGGGACCTCAACCCCCTCTGTGATTCAGTGTTACAACTCTGTGAAGTTTTCTTCCAAATCCATCTAGTGGAAGGCTCAGAACAGGCTTCCAGGGTCAAAGTTCTGCTCAGCGTACACTAACGGGAGGTCTAAACCCTCCTAAAACCTGACCAGGATCCAACTGGACCACCTCGCATTGGTTTCATCCCAATCAGTGCAGGAGTGTCCAAATGCATAACTGGACAGACAAACAAACAAACAAACAAATTAATTTTATATATAAGATTTAAGATTAATTGCTAAATTGATTGTCGGGTGTCTTTAGTCCCTTAAATTCTGTAGCTATTGCGAAAAGTCCTTTTTCTTGTGTTTACACAAAGAGGGATTTATACTGCTTCTCAGAATTTACTAAGATGCACCTCTTTTTATGTATGCAAATACTGTCTTATCTCATATTTACAAATGTGTGTAACTAGACATCTGCTGTTTACATACAAATAGCAAAAGCACATTTTATTGTCTCTATATTTACTGAATGATGTCAAAGCTTGAAGATTCGGTCTCCGCTGTGGACTTTGTAGTTGTAATAGCACACTCCAACCAGAGGTGGTGCTCTATCTTAGAGTTCTGCTTTTCCATCAATGCTGCTTATCGCTGTCTATCATTTTCTAAAAGACAATAGAGAAATGCTAGACAACACCTGATTGGTTGCTATGGGCAACATCACCAATTCTCTGTTTTAGAAGCTTTACTAAATTTACCCCTATGTGTAGAATTCTGCTTTTTTTTCTGTTATGGAAAGGTAGATTATTTCCATAGTAAAGACCACAAAGTATTTCTTGGTGATGGTTGTAATTTAAAACAGTAAATACAGACATTTTTGCTCAATTTCTTGTTATTTCAACAACAACAAAAAAAACTTTTTTGCCCATTTTGGGTAGATTTTATTTGCTGTGTTAGAAGGAATAAAAAGACCAATAATATTTTTCAGAACATTCTGACAAGATCTAATTTGTGCAGTTACTGCATGAAAAAAAGAAAATATATTGTTCATTGTTATAAAGATGCATGGCCAGCCTGACAAGTGCTAATATAGGCTTTGCACAGGGGTGAGAAAAGATTTAGGGGCCTATTTATCAGACGACAGGTGATAAACTAGACCAAACTCGCATGGATGTATCAATTATTCCATGCAGGGACAGAGCTTGCGAAAAAGCTCTGTCCTTGTTATGCCTCTCCGCAGCATGATCAAGGTATTTTTAGTAAAAAAATACCCCGATATCCTGCTGCACATGCGCTGCTGCCTGTCGCTACCGCCGCCGCTGGGATCCCCCCGTCACGACTACCCCTGCGCCGCAAAAAGCTCCCCCCCCCCCCGGATTCATACTTACGAGTCCCAGTAGCCGGTGTCCGCTGCTCCAGGAGGCTGCCGTGTGCCGGACCCTGCTTCTGTGTTGTGACCCCCAGTGCTGTAAAGTGAGCTGCCACTTTGCAGCATCACTTTACTGCACAGGGGTCACAGCCCAGCATATGGAGGACCCGGCGCCCGCAGCGTTCACCGGAGCAGTGGACACCGGCTCCTGGGACTGGTAAGTATGATTTTTTTTTTTAAAGATGATCATCGGCACACATAGCCTATCACACTGTCGGGTCCCTGCACAGCTTTCTCTGCCAGGGGGCAGAGAAAGCTGGGTAAAGGCTGCATATCACAGTGCTACCCTGTGATCTCGCCATCCTGAGCTGGCAAAATTATCACAGGGCACACTGCAGAGTTTTTTTTACATTATTTTTGTAGTAAATTCGGCCACATCATATTTCCCATTATAAGTATGGGGAATGAGATGTGGATTACTAAAAAAAATTACAATTAAAGGGTTTGGAGCAGTTTTTCCCGAAAACTGATCCAAATGCCCTTTAATACATTCAGTGATACTAAAATAATGTAAAAAGGGTGTGAAAACATCCTTTTCACATTATTTTAGTAAAAATAATGTTAATAAATAGGCCCCTTGGCAACAAAGAGCATAAAATACATTTTGTTCCATGCAAATGCATATTTAACATATTTTAGCAAATCAGTCACTTTGTGGGTGTATGTCCCTATGTATAGATATATTCTCCTATAAATAGCATGCTATGGTGTCAGTGTACAGTAGTATAGAACACTGGTATTTTGAGTTAGGAGACTGCTGCTGGATTACAGTTGTTAGTGACTGTGTGAGATAGGAGGGGTCCCCTTAGGAGGTGAAGATGTACTATGTTGAGCTGGCCGTAGGTTTAAATTACATACTGTAGTAGTTTTCATCCTTCCTTTGTTTTTTTTCCCCATTTGCTAGAATATAATTAACCCTGGCCTTACCTGCTGTCTGTTTAACATTTACCTGTGGGAAGCAGTCATTTTGTTGACTAGCAAAATCTCACAGTAAATATGCCGAGGTGAGAATTCCAGCGGCACTATGTCAACACTGCTATAAGGTTCAGGGCCGTCTTAACAGCAGTGTAGGCCCTTGGGCACAGCAATGCACTGGGCCCCCTACCCATCCTCCAGCGATAGGGGTGGGGGGTGCTATCAGCGGCAGCTTTGATGTCCCGAGGGCGGTAGCGGGGTGCTCTATCTTCCGCTCAGCATGTAGGACCTGGAGCAGTAATTTCTGCTAATTACTCCTTTACTGTACAGATGGGGCTAAACTGTAGAAGGGGGCATTGGGCTGAATGAAGAAGCCCTGGTACATAACTTCCAGGGTGGCAGGGGGTGTTTAATACGTAGGGGAGGGGTGGATAGTGGAGTGAGCTTAATATTTATCATTTTCCAGTGGGAGGGCAGCTTGCTTGACTGCAGATATCTCAAGTTCCTGAAAATGTATTTCTTAGCTTTGAATGGGATAAAAAAAACTAGAGAGTCCCACATTTCAGAAGGTTCTGGAGACTTGGGGATCAGAGTTCTGGAGCCAGAGCAATTCACCAATGAAAATCTATAACTGCATATTAGGCGTGTGAAGCTGGAGCAGGGACCAGCTGCTTGAAGGCTGATATCGCTGGTTCTGGGCATAGTAGAGACAAGCTGCCAATGTCCACCAAAAGTGGAGAGTCACAGCTTTTAGATTATACCCTCAGAAAAACTCTAAGTCAGACAGAACCCAAGATATCTGTCTGGGAAGAGCAATTAATAGGCTTGGATGGGGACCACTGCTTTCAAGTCGGATATCTCTGGTTCCCCAGTGACGATTTTCAAAATTCTGGTACCCATGGAAAGAGGGGACCCTCAGCTATCAGCCTAGGGCCCTTATACTCCTGGGGCCCTTGGACAAGAGCCCATTGAGCCCATACGAAAAGACAGCCCTGATAAGGTTAGTTAAAGCATTTTAGCCGTGCTGGCATTATAACATTGAACATGATTCTTTTTCAGCATATTTTAAGTTATACTGCTGACACGGTTACAATGCTTTAACATTACAACTATATACTCACAATACTCTTCTCAACATATTCACTGTTTCTTGAACAAACTTTTGTTTGGGAGACTTTTGCACCTGTCTGCAT
Organism: Pseudophryne corroboree; assembly: GCF_028390025.1. Classification (NCBI taxonomy): domain Eukaryota; kingdom Metazoa; phylum Chordata; class Amphibia; order Anura; family Myobatrachidae; genus Pseudophryne; species Pseudophryne corroboree. The sequence goes on from NC_086447.1 coordinate 88,469,809, forward strand.
GTCTATTATCCCATCCGAAAGTGTTCTGGAGATACTCGGACTGTATATTGTTGTCTGTTAATTCGTTTTCTACTGCAGTGTTTATTATACCTCTCCCACTGATGTCTAATTTACTGTTGTATTCATTGCGCTTTTGCTGGCAGCCATCCTACAGATATGGAAATACCAGCCATGACTCTTCCCAGCAGGAATGGAAAGTCCTGCTACTGCATGCTTCTTCCAAGAATTTGTCCTGTGGATATAAAAGTTATCAACGGCAATTACTGTACTTCCAGCGTTCAGTAAACAGATATGGAAATACCGGCCATGATTTTCCCCAGCAGATGCTCTACAGAGAAAGAAGATATCAGTTCTGACTCTCTACAGTAGTCACACGGCAGACTGGCAGCATGGATTCTGTCATCAGTTTAGGGTCTTCACCAGGACCTAGCACACTGTGTCATTAGCTGCCAGGAGTCCTTTACTTGACCTGGAAAGACAGATGAGCCCTACAATGGCTGCCTGTAAGATAGCAAATCTAGTTCAAGATTGGCTTACCAGCTTTCATGACCAGGGCCCAAGGTACCTGAAGCAACTTCTGATTCCTTACTGTCTCGCTCGATTACTGAGATCTGTATCATCAATAATTAGAATCTCCCTGAATTCATCTAGGAATAGACAGCTTTGTGGCTCCAACGCTATGGAACTGACTTCCCAGCACACTTCAAGAGACCTATGGGTATGGGATAGTCTTCACTTAGCACCAATTATAAATATTTAGGACAGAACCCTATCCGCCTATTTATAAAGTGGATTCTCTATCCAACAAAATGCAGGTGTTTCTACAATTCGCTGTACACGCTGTATAAGCGGTGAGAATATATTGTAAGGAATAAAGGTTTTCTGATCCTCAATTGTATCAGACTAAAATAAGTAGCCTGATGGATCAAAGGAATATCCTTTAATATTGTAGTCCTGGTAAATTAGATAATAGTCCTCCTCCTCCTCCTCCTCCCCCTCCTCTCCCTCCTCCTCTCCCTCCTCTTCCTCCTCCTCCTCTCCCTCCTCCTCTTCCTCCTCCTCCTCTCCCTTCTCCTCCTCCATTACCAGATCACAATATGAGTCAGGTGTAGCGAAACATCAGGGGTGCAAGCACTGGATCCTTTGGGGAAACAGGCAATGGTCAGGGTCATAGGGTCATAAACAGTAATCAGGCAGAGAGCAAGATCTACAAGCACAGGAATATCGTAAGGAAACATACAAGAACGCTGGAGCCAGTAAGTAGGTGCTTCTGATCCGGCCACAATGCTTCCCAGCAAAGATGGAGTATGCCAGATACTATCCTTCACAGCAATCAAAACCACATAGGTGGAAGAGTTCAACCACTACTAACAGCCATGGCTCTTCTTGCTAGTCATCTTGCATATATAAGGTAGATACCAGACATTGGGGCAGATGTATTAAGCCTGGAGAATGGATAAAGCAGTGATAAGTGTAAGGTGATAATGCACCAGCCAATCAGATCCTGTCATTTTTCAAACCCGTAATGATTGGCTGGTGCGTTATCACCTTCCACTTATCACTGCTTTATCACTTCTCCAGGCTTAATACATCTGCCCCATTGTTCTTCTTCCCATCAGGCAAGTATGGAACATACAGTAGCAGTCACAAGGCTTCCCAGCAGACATCCTGTGCACGTGGAAGATTCAAGTCATGATCCTTCCTAGCAGTAACTCCCCAGATATGGAAGGATCAGTCTCCATTCTCTCCAGAAGTCATAGGTGAGTCAATCATTATTCTACCCAATTATCATCCCTGCAGCGACAAAACATATCCGAAACAGTTATTCCAACTAATTACCCCTGGAGATGTGGATGATACTAGCCACGAATGTTCCCAGCACATCTTTTGCGGTTCTTCTGCCGTGTCACTAACTACATAAGTGAGTGCATAATGGAGATGAGGCAGAGGACTGGTTTGTTGGAAACTAAATAGGGTTAGCATACTGTGCAAGTACACGGACAGGACACTAACACTGCCTTGATGGTAGGATTAGATGACATATGATGGGGTAATATGAAAGTCATGGATAGCCTTTCCACCGGTTGTACCCTAAACCTGAGTATTGTCCCCATTTCCCCTCTGGTAGACAGAAGCATTGGGCTCCTCATTCTGCTGTTCTCAAACAGAAAAATATCAATTATAGATTCAACTCAGTGGTGGTCAAAGATAAGTGGCATGGCAAGAAATATGCATTGTGCTGGTCACTGGGACCTTGTATTGTGTTGACCATTTTAGATATTATTATCATCATCATCATCATCATCATCATTTATTTATATGGCGCCACATGGGATCTGCAGCGCCCAATTACAGAGCAAACAAATAAGCAAAACGTGAAGATAGTGACTTACAGGTCAATACAATATAGGACTAGTAGGGGGTATATAAACATAGCTGCATCAGTAAACAGCACTGAAATAAGTATCAGGGTGGCAGAAAACTGAAGGATTTGTGCCATCAAAGGGAGTATTGAAAAGAAGATAGGTTAAGTAAGAGACGTGAAAGCACATGAGGGAAGAGGACCCTGCTCGTGAGAGCTTACATTCTAAAGGGGAGGGGCACACAAATAGGGGTGACACAGATGGGGTAGAAAGTGAGCGTGGGCCACAGAAGGCTTAGGATGAGAGATGGCTGGGTTTGGTGAAGAAGTGGGTCTTGAGAGCCCATTTGAAGTTTTATAGAGAGGTGGAGAGTCTGTGGGGTAGAGGCAGAGAATTCCAGAAAAAGGGAGCAGTATGTGGAAGTGGGAGGAGGTAATCAGAAGGCAGGAGAGGCGGCGTGCATTAGCAGAGCGAAGAGGACGGGCGGGAGTGTAAAGGGAGATAAGGTCAGAGATGTAAGTGGGAGAGGAGTGGGTGAGGACTTTGTAAGCAAGTGTGAGAAGCTTGAAATGGATTCTGAAGGGGAAGGGAAGCCAGTGAAGGGCTAGTAAGAGAGGGGAGGTGGATGTAGTGTGTTTGGTGAGGAAGATGAATCAGGCAGCAGCATTGAGGATAGATTGGAGTGGAGAGATGTATGTGTTAGGGATGCCAGTGGGTGGATAAGGGTCTTAGTGGCATCCTACCACTGCAGGATATGCAGTTTGTTGTCTGAGCTATTGTACTGGTGCTCTACAAGACATCTTCCACCCTGGCTGTTCAATGTGTTGGGCACTCTGGCTGATTAATGTGATGGGCACTATGGCTGTGTAATATGTTGGACACTCTGGCCGCACAATGTTTTGGGCATTTGGATTTGCTCAATGTGCTCATACATACTCGGGTGCCTCCGGGTCCTTCACACCTATTAGTAAGTTCTTAAAAACCAACATATAGCTTGAAAGTCATAAATAGGTGAAAAACTTTGAGTATCACCTATACAATGTGTGTCAGAACTGTATAAGCTATTCTGCAGAAGGCACACCAACCTGGAATGGCTGCAGAATGATCAGGGCACATAGCAAACAGAGAAACTATAAATGATCCGAGATCAGGGCTGGCAGCAAGCAAATTTGGTAGATATGCAGTCCAGAGTCAGGGCAGGCAGCAGACAAAACTTGGCCAGTACACAGTCCAGGGGCAGGGAATGAAATAGGGATATGTGTATGCAGGAAACTGGCCAAATTAATGGATTAAGTACAATCCGAGTCAGCAACAGATAAACCAATTAAGTACAATAGGTTCAGCAAGTTACAATATAGACTGCACTGGAATAATGGCAGAACCAGTACTTAAGGAGGCCAGCACCAAGGGGATGTGAGACTTGCAAAGGGGGAAACGGAAAGTCCGGGGTAGCGTATGTAGATGCTGTTATTGCCTTCCAAATTTTTCATTACCCCCTTTTGAGAAGGGGTAACGGGACCACAATATTTAGGGTTTTCAGGATGTTTATTGTGAAAGATCTTCAACTTTCTTTGAAGAAAACACTGGTTTTAATAGTGAACTCCACAGATGGTTACTACAATCTGACACATTGTCCCTCATTTTTAAATGTCAAAGCCTCCTATGACGGTCAAACAACTTATTGATATTATTGATCCTTGTGACAGAGCTGTATCAACCTGCACCCAGATGTTCTTAAAACATGCAGATGGTCCTTTAACACTAGAGGATGCCGGTTAAGGATTATCATTTGTGTGTTGACCATGGACACAAAAAAGGAGATGTTCCAGAGAATAATTGCAAAACATTATTGTATGTGAATTCCATTCATGGAAGTGACCTGGCTCGTCTTTATGTGAATGTGAGAACTACAGTCCAAATGAATGATCTACAGTATGAGACTCTTGTTGTAGGCACAGATTTAACTGGACTTGACAAAATCTCTTGTGTTCTGCATAAGCAATGCTCACCAAACAGAGTGAGACAGAATTTTGAATCTTTTTGGAGAAAACAGCAGACTCAATTTTATTAGAAGGTACAATCTGAGTGTGAGGAAGCGGATCAAAATGTTGTAATTTTCTTCTGCCTTGAGATTTTTGGATTCTCCTCAATATGTCAGTGGTTCCCCAATACAGTCCTCAAGGCACCCTAATAGTCCAGGTTTTAAAGACATCCATGCTAAAGCACAGGTGACTTAATTGATTATACCACCTGTGCACAAGCATGGATATCCTTAAAACCTGGACTGTTAGGGTGCCTTGAGGATGGCATTTGGGAACCACTGCTACTGTATCTGTGATGTGAAATGAGATCTCAGGAATAAAGCCCACTTGACTCAATGCAAAGTAAACTCTTGAGATCTGTGACGATCAGGATGCAGTGTTTAGAACCTTCCAAACAGTGCCTCCGTTCCCACAATGCCTATTTAATGGCCAACAACTCCTTCCTCACATCATAATTTGTGTCAGTGGATGAGAATTTCATGTGAAATGTGAGTGGGGTTTCAATCGCAGAAAAATAAGGTACAAATTGTTGATAATAGTTGGCAAAGCCAAGAGAACTCTGGAGCACTTTCATATTTGTGTGCATAGTCCAATCTTGAGTTGCTTGAAGCCTAGGAGAATCCATATTAAAACCCTGAGCATACATTTCATAGCCAAAGAAGAGCACTTTAGACATTTTGAACTCGCATCTGTCTCTGAATTGTTGCAGGACTTGCCAGACTTTGAGGTGGTGGCCATAGTGAAGAGTAGATCAAGTTGTCATCTAGGTATACCACAACGAATGTACTGAAATTTAAAGTTTGTTAATTAAATCCTGGAGCACTGCAGGTGCATCAATAAGATCAAATGGAATAACAAGACATTGATAATAATCTGTGTGGGTATTAAAAGCCATCTTCCACTCCTTGTCTTCACGAAGGGAGGACTAAAGCCCAAATTTTGCAATAGTCTAAAACACATGTTCGCCATCAGTATTTATCTTTGGGGTCAGGGCCGGACCAATGCAAATTGTGGGCACAGCAGTCTTCCTATTATGTAGATGCATAGCAAATTCCCTCACTCCTGCCTCTTTGATTTTACAAATACACTGCTCAAAAAAATAAAGGGAACACTAAAATAACACATCCTAGATCTGAATGAATGAAATATTCTTATTAAATACTTTGTTCTTTACATAGTTGAATGTGCTGACAACAAAATCACACAAATATTATCAATGGAAATCAAATTTATTAACCCATGGAGATTTGGATTTGGAGTTACACTTAAAATTAAAGTGGAAAAACACACTACAGGCTGATCCAACTTTGATGTAATGTCCTTAAAACAAGTCAAAATGAGGCTCAGTAGTGTGTGTGGCCTCCACGTGCCTGTATGACCTCCCTACAACGCCTGGGCATGCTCCTGATGAGGTGGCGGATGGTCTCCTGAGGGATCTCCTCCCAGACCTGGACTAAAGCATCCGCCAACGCCTGGACAGTCTATGGTGCAATGTGGCGTTGGTGGATGGAGCGAGACATGATGTCCCTGATGTGCTCAATTGGATTCAGGTTTGGAGAACGGGCGGGCCAGTCCATAGCATCAATGCCTTCGTCTTGCAGGAACTGCTGACACACTCCAGCCACATGAGGTCTAGCATTGTCTTGCATTAGGAGGAACCCAGGGCCAACCGCACCAGCATATGGTCTCACAAGGGGTCTGAGGATCTCATCTCGGTACCTAATGGCAGTTAGGCTACCTCTGGTGAGCACATGGAGGGCTGTGCGGCCCCCCAAACAAATGCCACCCCACGCCATTACTGACCCATTGCCAAACTGGTCATGCTGGAGGATGTTGCAGGTAGCAGAACATTCTCCTTGGCGTCTCCAGACTCTGTCATGTCTGTCACATGTGCTCAGTGAGAACCTGCTTTCAACTGTGAAGAGCACAGGGCGCCAGTGGCGAATTTGCCAATCTTGGTGTTCTCTGGCAAATGCCAAACGTCATGCACGGTGTTGGGCTGTAAGCACAACCACCACCTGTGAACGTCGGGCCCTCATACCACCCGCATGGAGTCTGTTTCTGATCGTTTGAGTAGACACATGCACATTTGTGGCTTGCTGGAGGTCATTTTGCATGTCTCTGGCAGTGCTCCTCCTGTTCCTCCTTGCACAAAGGCGGAGGTAGCGGTCCTGCTGCTGGGTTGTTGCCCTCCTACAGCCTCCTCCACGTCTCCTGATGTACTGGTCTGTCTCCTGGTAGCGCCTCCATGCTCTGGACACTACGCTGACAGACACAGCAAACCTTCTTGCCACAGTTCGCATTGATGTGCCAGCATAGGTGTGCGCAGGGGGGGTTCCTGGTGCGCACAGACACCCCCTAATGTCTGGCACCCCGATCTCACATGCTTGATGCAGCGATCGCTGAACAGGCTGATTACTGTCCCCTCTGCACTGCACCCTGTCAGGACTGCATTACTGACTGGACGCCTGGGTTAATCAAGGGTTCCACTGCCACCGGCTTTCAAACTCCTGGCTCCACCTCCATGTATAAAAACAGCGTGATGTGACGTGATTATGTCATGCTGCTCACACGCCTACCCGTCACACCCGCCACTCTCCCACCTCTCTCCTTCTATGTTATGCCAACGCCAGCCACTGATGAGGAGCAGCATGCAGCCAGCGTTCCTCTTAGGAAGACAAATTCAATACTGGCAGGCGGTCAGCAGCAGCATTGACACATCACTCGTTTTTTCCAGCAGCGGCAGTACTAGTCTGCGACTGTCAGTGTCAGTGAGTGACTGACTTGTAAGTAAGCTGCTGCAGCTTGCAGGGGAAAGAGAGGGGGAGCCAGACCAGGCTGAGGAGGAGCAATGTAATTGCAGTGAGTGCCATCAAGGGTGTTTGTTTGGTGCACACCACAACATCTGACAATGTATCTGCTTTATTAGGATTGGTACAAGGGTGGATATTTTATATTGCGATGACCGTCAATAGATGGTGCTAGACACGCCCAAAAGGCAGTGCTAGACACACCCTTCTGACAGTGCACCCCCTAATAAAATGTGCTGCGCACGCCTATGTGTGCCAGCCTGGATGAGCTGCACTACCTGAGCCACTTGTGTGGGTTGTAGACTCCGTCTCATGCTACCACTATAGTGAAACCACCGCCAGCTTTCAAAAGTGACCAAAACATCAGCCAGAAAGCATAGGAGCTGAGAAGTGGTCTGTGGTCACCACCTGCAGAACAACTCCTTTATTGGGGGTGTCTTGCTCATTGCCTATAATTTCCACCTGTTGTCTATTCCATTTGCACAACAGCATGTGAAATTGATTGTCAATCAGTGTTGCTTCCTAAATGGACAGTTTGATTTCACAGAAGTGTGATTGACTTGGAGTTACATTGTGTTGTTTAAGTGTTCCCTTTATTTTTTTGAGCAGTGTATAACATGGACAGGTGATATAAGAGCGAACCCCAAATATTGTATGGCAGACACGCAACTCTTCTGTAAAACGGTCTGTTCCTCTGTGTATTTCTGCAGCAGCTTCTCGTTTCTTGTTCCACGCTTAAAATAAACAATCTCTTAACTGAAACACATGCTTGGAGTATCATCCAACCAGTTTGTGCAGTTACTACTGTACAATAAATAGGAAGTTGGCCACAAGATGGGCGTAACCAAGAAAAAAAAATCACACCCAAAAATAGTATATTTCTCTGCACATTGCAGTAATGCATCTGCCAGTAAACGCTCCTGGTTTACACCAAGTCAGCATCTTCAGAGAGTATTTGCCTGGATTTGAATTTCCCTTCCCTCCCTCTTTTTGCCTCTTCAGCTGTATGGAGGCGTAAATTCCAGATGGGCGGATGTCTGCTTTGGCATATATGCTTGGGACCTCTTCTGTTGGCATGTGCAGCGCTTATTTGCACTTGTTGTGTGACGCCAACAAGCACGAGTTCAGTTCAACATCCGATCATAAGTCATACTTCCCTACTTTGCTGCCCCCTCCCCCGGGAGGAGGCAGCGCTGTAGGAGCATTGGGGCGTGGCCGGCAGCATGATGGGTCATCCGAAGGCGTGGTCAGAGCCAATGTGGGCTGTCCGTGGGCATGACGACGGTAAGTGGGCAGTCCGGGGGCGTGACATCACGATCGCGTCATGATGGCAAGGCCCCCAGCTATACAATGTTGAGAAAATAAGCACGGTATAGTGGGGGGCAGAGCTACAATGACACGATTCGGCGCGAATCGCATTATCGGATCCCCTCGGCCCCTCTGCTGTGGGTGGCCAAGGGGGTAGTGGGGGGGGGCCTGACAGGAAAAACGGGAGGCTTGCCCACCTTTCCGGTGGGGCCATACAATTTTCGGGACCCTCCCGGCCATTCCGGGAGGGTAGGCAAGTATGTTCTAAGTTACTCCAGCCACAGAGATGGAGAAGTGATGATCCAACTAAAGATAAGCGGCTGTGCTAACATTTCCCATGAATCTAGTTTGGCCGTGGAAAAGGAAAGCTTGCAGAGGTGCCAAGTTCCATTGAGAGAACGTTCATGTTTACGCTTTTCTGCACTATGGGGGTAATTCAGACCTGATCGATAGGCTGCATTTTCACACAGCGCACGATCAGGCATAAACTGCACATATGTATGCACCACAATGCGCAGGCGCATCGCACGGGTACAAAGCGGATCGCCGCTCAGCGATGGATTTGTGCGATGGATCCGTTTATACGGGCGTTCACATGGAGATTGACAGGAAGAAGGCATTTCTGGGTGGCAACTGACCATTTTCAGGGAGTGGTTGGAAAAATGCAGGCGTGTCCAAGCGTTTGCAGGGAGGCTTCCTGACGTCCATTCCGGTCCCGGACAGGCTGATGTGATCACAGCGGCTGAGTAAGTCCTGGGCGGCGCAGAGACTGCACAAGATCTGTTTGTACAGCTCTGCTACACATGCGTTCGCACACTTGCACAGCTAAAATACACTCACCCTGTAGGCGGCGACTATCTGATCGCAGCAGTGCAAAAATCACCTGCTAGCAATCAGGTCTAAATTACCCCCTGTATTCAGAAATTTGCATGTTGTGGAATTTGCAGTCCATGAGTAGAGCTGAGAGGACGATGGCTATTCACTCCGCTGTGTGTTGGGAAGTTCTCAGGACATCTAAAGACCAATTCCACCAGTGAAACGGACAAAGCTTCATGGGCAATGTGGAATAGGGACAATATTTTGCAGCAAAGTTTTCTAAATTTTGCTTCTTTGCACAAATTCCACTTTCAAACGCTATAATAAAAGTGGAAAAGAGGGTCATGTTATATATGTGTGTTTGTGGGTTTAAAAGTGGAGTTTGTAAGCAGATAGAACGAATTCCATTGCCTCTGTTCCATACAACTGTGGCAGCCTGCTTACTGCCATCATTATTACCCTGGACTACCCCCAGCACCAGGCTGGGTGCAAAAGATTCCTGCTGACACAAACATTCCATCTCCGTCTCTAAGCTACGACCAAGTAAGTCAACCAACCCTTCCGCGGAACTCCCATGAGATTCTGTGTGATTACATGGATGCTGCCCAGAATCGCCCATTTCATGGGAAGTGTGGCCTGCTGATGGGAGGATAAAACCATATGCACTGTTCAGAATCCTTTCTTTGGGGCGTGCACAGTAGGCTGAAACCCTTGAGATCCGAGCTCAAATGAACCAATAATGGGGGTCATTCCGAGTTGATCGCTAGTGAAAAATGTTCGCAGCGCAGCGATTAAGTGAAAAAGCAGCTTTTCTGCGCATGCGTATGCGGTGCAGTGCGCACGCGCGACGTACTTTCACAATGGGCAATGTATTTTTACACAAGGTCTAGCGAAGCTTTTCAGTCGCAATGGCAGCCGCAGAGCGATTGACAGGAAAGGGGCATTTATGGGTGTCAACTGACCGTTTTCAGGGAGTGTTTGAAAAAACGCAGGCGTGCCAGGAAAAACGCAGGCGTGGCTGGCCGAATGCAGGGCGTGTTTGTGACGTCAAATCCGGAACTGAATGGTCTGAAGTGATCGCAAGCGCTGAGTAGGTCTGGAGCTACTCTAAAACTGCACAATTTTTTTTGTAGCCGCTCTGCGATCCTTTCGTTCGCACTTCTGCTAAGCTAAGATACACTCCCAGAGGGCCGCGGCTTAGCGTTTGCACGGCTGCTAAAAGCAGCTAGCGAGCGATCAACTCGGAATGACCCCCAATATCTCAAATAAACCACGCAGCTACACCACAGACTTGTATTTCATGTTCATTATCCATTAACTTAAAATTGAGAGCAAAGTTTCTTAGGTAAACACTGGCAACTCATGTCATGGAAGGAGTCATGAAAGGAAACAGTCCGTGTTTTCCTGGCTTGTCTATAAATAGCCAAACATGGTGAAAAGTGTGAGGAAATCAACAAAACAATAGAGACTTATCTACTTTCTACACGACACAAATTAAGCAAAAAGGTTAAGTAGAGAAATTCCTGGGCAAGCATTGGAACACGGTTCCTCAACCCCCCTCTTGCCACGTTCTAGGGTCTGATTTGTGGACAGGCACAGGACAGAGTGTTAGGGCTACCTGAACCTGGCTCACTGCCAGTTTGTATTTCAGTGTCATGTTACGACAAAGTGTTCCGCGGAAATATCCACCTTGCGCCATATCTGGTCATAAAATGTCACATGTTCTGCTGGTGGACCTTGGCCTTGAGTATCTCCAGCCCTACCCTAACCACAACAAGCAGCAGACTGGATTGACTGTTGTTGAGTTCTATTCATTGAAGATACATGCAGCCAAATTTGAACTTGCTCATGCTAGTTTGCATCTTTGTTTTCACGCAAATTTTCAATTGCGTATATCCACCATAAATTCCTCCACATCAGGTCCCGTACCAATTGGAATACTTTTTGCTGGTCAAACAATAAGAAAGAATGAGGTTAGAGGGTATGTGTAAGTACAGGTGAGTGTAAGAAGGGCTGTGTTCTCACTTCCCATGCTGGCCACAAGGAAAAGCGAATGGGCCTGGATCGAGGCGGGTAACTAGCTTGTGCCCAACCCCTGGTGCAAAATATGAAGCAACAGAGATTAATGTCCGCTTCTGATAGGCTGAATACAGCTGAACCCCTCCCACTTATGCTAATAGTATAGCAATGTTGCTGCTACAATGTATGTGAATTATTACAGTGATACTAGTACGCAGTCCACAGCAATGAAGCATATATTTTAGGTCTAGTGGCCCTTTAAATGTGCCTTACATCTAAAGTGGTCTCTGCGCAAATCTTTATACTGCTAATGACTTTGTGAAATGGAGAAGAGGGTGTGTGATGCTGTGTAACCATGCACTAACCTCCCTAGACATCTCTCTCTGGGAAAGAGAGATTTGGAACAAGAAACCACATGATGGGATAACAAAGAAAAGAATCCTCCTATTCAGTAGTTGGGTCAGATTATCATCATCATCATCATCATCATCATCATCATCATCGGCGCTAGTGCCTCAGATGACCAACAAACACCTAGCCTAACTATGCAACACAGTAGCCCTACAACACTGGCCTTGGTGTATAGAACATCAACTGGCATACAAAGTGATTGCACTACCCTATCTACCGGGGATCCAGTCAGTATACCGGCGTTCGGGATAGCGACAGTCGGAATACCGAATCCCAACATGGATCAAAATGCTTGTGCCGAAATCCCGACTGCCGGCATCCCGAACATACGTTTGTCAAGGTTCCATAGGTCGTTTGGGGGATTGCGGGGTGGGACGGGGAGGTTAGGTTTAGGTTCCAGGGGGAGGGTTGGGGTTAGGCTGCGGGGGAGGGAGGGGGAGTGAACTCAGGTGGGCCTCATGCCTAATGCTCGGTTAATTATAAGAGACATTCCCCTTTGCAGTCTAGTGAGTATGAGTAAGGCAGTAGTTCCCCACTTAGGCCTCACCAGCTCTGGCTGACCTCAGTGGGCACAGATAAAAATCCTCTATGCTGGCCCTTTCCCACAGAGTTCAGTGCTGCTCCTGAACTTACCAAGCTCCGGATACTGTCTTGACTCTCTGCGCTGGCTCTCGCTGGACTTCACCTGAACAGCAAGGGGGCCAGTATAAGCTCTTCTACCAGAACCCCCTTGCTGCTAGAACTTAGGTGTCTAGAAGTCTTCTAGAAGGCTTGACCCAACATCTTCGACCTTCCTTCTGTCATCTTTTCAGTTCTTCTGTCTTCCAGCATCCTCTTCCTGCCAGATCTTCTGCCTCCTGTGGTGTCTCTTCTTCCTGCTGTTCTTAGCAAACACTTCTTTGCTCCCTTGCCACCGCTGGACTTTTTCTTTGCTGCTCGCCTTGTCTAGTAAGAGCCGGAGCATGATCACCAAGCCACGGCCGGCTCGATTGGCCTTCAGTCTGCAATTGTCTCGCATCTGACACTAATTTCAAAATTCTGCAGCGCCTCCTCTTCTTCCAGTAAGTAAATGTATTCAGGGTCGGACTGGCCCACAGGGGTACGGGGGAAACCACCGGTAGGCCCCACTGCCTGAGGGCCCACTCCATCCTCTAGGGATCAGGTTCCAGACTGTGCACTTGTATTATACATGGTAGATATGTTGCATTACACTGCACAAGACTATTGTGCATTTCAAGCCTCTGTGGAGGCTGGCCACACCCCCTTTGTAGCCTGGCCACACCCATTAGTATGGGCCCCTATCACTGCATTCCTCCAGTGGGCCCTTCATACCCCAGTCCGACACTGAATGTATTCATGCAACTGAATCACAAGATTATTTTCTAACAGTATTATAAACCAGTTGTAATACAAAACATAGCTGGTACACTGATGTTTGCTCATCACAAGGCTGGTATGACGTGAACACACACCCACTTAGGAATACATTCATTTTATTAATGTTATCTAGCCTCACATCTCTCCTGTCCCTTTGCCCGTGCAGGTGTTTTACTACTCTCTGTCGATTCGTCATTGTTTATGTAAATATTTTAGGGCTGGTTAATAACGCGTCAGTTATAGCTCCATTGTGAGGTGCCAGAAGTTACTTGTATTCCCACAATAGGTGCGTAACCACAGGCTGCCTATCTCTACCTCAATCTAGCACACACAAATCCTCAATGCATTGCTTTCTCATGCAGTGGTTTGGTCTACAGATTGGCTTACTCTGTTATGTGCGCGGGCAACGGTACACCATACAGACTGACAAATTTTGCTCCCCAAGGCCCTAACCCAGACCGAAAGACACTATTGCTGCTATTGTGTTAGCCCCCAAACATTTTCTTATTTATATATAGAACAGGAAACTACCAACACTGAGCTTAGAGTGGGCGGCGAGGCGGTAAATGCCGAAAGCAAACTTTTTTGAAAACATTTACTTGTGATCTAGAACAAGTGAATTGTACAAGGCTTTAAACCAGGGATTTTTGTGGTTATTATGAGTTTCATGTTTTTCTACCTGGCACACGTGCATGTGAACAACGGTCAGTGATAGCTACTCTGCAGATACGCACTCCTACTTGCCCACTCTCCTAAAATGTTCAAAGACTCCTGGATCTGGGATGGCTCTCTCGGAAACCCAAACGAATGATCAAGTCTTTCAAGTGTGAGGTCTGGGCTGCTGGTAATTGGTATTGTATAGGTATGTATGGTATTGCAGGGCCATGATGATACATTTGCACTGTCACCCCCCCCCCCCCCACACACACACACACACTTCTTTCACACACACACACACACACACACACACACACACACACACACACACACACACACACACACTTTCCTGGTTCACTAGAAATTTGGAAACTATGGCCCTACCATCTACATAATCATATTCGCACAAAACTAAACATTTGTATAGGAGGTGGGAAATTACGTTAGTGCCGATGTGTCAGTACACCAATGAAAAGGTTGTATAAAAGATCTACAGAAATATTATTATTATTCTTTATATGGTGTCACAAGGGGCCCGCAGCACCTGCAAGCACACGCCACATGGGGCCCGCAGCGCCCGCAAGTGCACACCACAAGGGGCCTGCAGCACATACAAGCGTATATGTATAGTATAAAAAGCACGGGATACAAGCTATATAAACACTGTCTTATACCCACAGAAGCAGGTGTGGATCATTGGGCTGACCAGAATTAGGTTGACAGTCAATTAGTCAACCTATATGGTCGACATGCAACAGGTTGACATGGTCAAAAGGTCTTAAGGGTCAAAGGGTTAAACCACGTGTGACCCCAATTAGTGTACCGTTTCACTCACCACGCTTCGGGCAAGGTGCCTCGCTCCTCTACTGCTGCGCTGTGCACAGGTTACTATTCCCAATCGTAGTCCACATGGATAGTAAATAATGAAAAAGTTTAATAAAAAAACCATTGTGTCGACCATTGTTATGTCGGTGATTGAACTTGTTGGCCTTCAGCACCATTTGACCATATCGACCTACCTACTGTTGACCTATTTACTCTCAAACTATCATACCCACAGAAGCAGAGACGGCTGAACCCAGAAGTTTGGTGTTGCTGTTGGCAGTGGGGATGATGATGGTATAACTGAAGGAAGGAAAGGCACATGAGGGAAGACCGGAAGAGGTCCCAGCTAATAAGAACTTACGGTCTAAAGGGGAGGGGCAGACAGGAAGTGGTGACGCAGAGGCGAAAGCAGGATAGAGTGGAGGGATAGGATGATAGTTGGAAGACTATAATAAAGAAGTAGGACACATCTCAGTTCAGCTGCTGGACCCAGATACTTCAGCTGCCCTTGCTGTTGCCATCTCTGTTCCTCCTTTGGTATTCCAGCCACTGCTCCTTTGAACAGTTTACAGCAACAAACACACCACTGAAAAGTGGGCTACGCATAGCTACTCCAAGCTGGCTGACAACCACATAAATGTCCAAGAAGCATAAAAGCAAAAGTCTTCTCTTGGACCGGACGATGAAGGAGGTTCAGATATTGCAAACGTTGCCAGCAGATGAAGATCTCTGAACGACTGATTCATGTCTCCATCTTCCACAGTTTCCACCAAGTCCTTCCATTACACTAGCTGTAGAGAAATGGGAGTCACCAATGACTGCTTTATTACTGACGGGTGATAATGCTTCTTTGCAACAGCAACATCAGAAGCTACAATTATGTGTTCCCCTAGCTTATGTATCTACCTACCACACAGTATCTCACATTTCAGTAAAAAAAAATCTATAATAATATTCATGATATGTGATCACACTTTCTGGTTTTTGCTTATATTCTTCTTTATCTAATGAATTTCTCCCAATAATTAACATGTGTAATTTTGCCACATCCATACATGAGACCCTTGTGTGACCAACTTTGAAGTGAGCGGACCATTCAGCAAATAGACCACCTTGTAGTCCATTCAACCAAAGAATGGTTAAGGTCTAATTCAACCAGCAACCAACCTGAGCATTAGTGTCAGCCTTGGCTTAGTTTGTGGGTTTGTTCTAGGAGTTGCCATGGGAGTGGAGCGTGGAAGGCTGGGTTGGAAATTAGGTGGCTTAATATAAGTCTTCTTCATTCTGTATGGATAAGCAAAGAGAAAAGGAGCAGCTCTGTTGTTCCTATGGTGCTGGAATGCGGAGCAGTACCAGCTATGTCAGGATTGCTGGAATGTGGAGCAGTACCAGCTATGTCAGGATTGCTGGGATGCGGAGCAGCACCAGCTATGTCAGGGTTGCAGGGATGGACAGTACCAGCTATAACAGGAATGCAGGGATGAACAATACCAGCTATATCAGAAACGCTGGGATGGACAGTGCAAGCTATAACAGGAACACTGGGATGGGCATTACCAGCTGTATCAGGAATGCTGGGATGTGCAGTATCAGTTCTTGCAGGAACACTGAGATGTTGCAGTACCAACTATTGTGAGAACACTGGAATGTCGCAGTAGGGTTGGTGTCGATATACCGGCACCCGTCATCCCGGCGGTCAGAATCTCGACAGCGGGACGAGCGCAAAAGAGCCCCTTGCGGGCTCGCTGCGGTCGCCACGCTGCAGACATGGTGGCATGCTACCCGGTCGGGATCCCGGCGCCGGTATGCTGAGTATCTGGATCCCAACAGGCGGGATATTGAATGCATCCCGTCGCAGTACCAGCTATTGCGGGAACACTGAGATGTTGCAGTACCAGCTACTGCAGGAATACTGGGATATTGCAGTAACAGTTTTTGCAGAAACACTGGGATGTTGCAGTACCACCTATTGCTGAAACACTGGGATGTTGCAGTATCAGCTATTGCAGGAACACTGGGATGTTGCAGTATCAGCTATTGCAGGAACACTGGGATGTTGCAGTATCAGCTATTGCAGGAACACTGGGATGTTGCAGTATCAGCTATTGCAGGAACACTGGGATGTTGCAGTATCAGCTATTGCAGGAACACTGGGATGTTGCAGTATCAGCTATTGCAGGAACACTGGGATGTTGCAGTATCAGCTATTGCAGGAACACTGGGATGTTGCAGTATCAGCTATTGCTGAAACACTGGGATGTTGCAGTATCAGCTATTGCAGGAACACTGGGATGTTGCAGTATCAGCTATTGCAGGAACACTGGGATGTTGCAGTATCAGCTATTGCAGGAACACTGGGATGTTGCAGTATCAGCTATTGCAGGAACACTGGGATGTTGCAGTATCAGCTATTGCAGGAACACTGGGATGTTGCAGTATCAGCTATTGCAGGAACACTGGGATGTTGCAGTATCAGCTATTGCAGGAACACTGGGATGTTGCAGTATCAGCTATTGCAGGAACACTGGGATGTTGCAGTATCAGCTATTGCAGGAACACTGGGATGTTGCAGTATCAGCTATTGCAGGAACACTGGGATGTTGCAGTATCAGCTATTGCAGGAACACTGGGATGTTGCAGTATCAGCTATTGCAGGAACACTGGGATGTTGCAGTATCAGCTATTGCAGGAACACTGGGATGTTGCAGTATCAGCTATTGCAGGAACACTGGGATGTTGCAGTATCAGCTATTGCAGGAACACTGGGATGTTGCAGTATCAGCTATTGCAGGAACACTGGGATGTTGCAGTATCAGCTATTGCAGGAACACTGGGATGTTGCAGTATCAGCTATTGCAGGAACACTGGGATGTTGCAGTATCAGCTATTGCAGGAACACTGGGATGTTGCAGTATCAGCTATTGCTGAAACACTGGGATGTTGCAGTATCAGCTATTGCAGGAACACTGGGATGTTGCAGTATCAGCTATTGCAGGAACACTGGGATGTTGCAGTATCAGCTATTGCAGGAACACTGGGATGTTGCAGTATCAGCTATTGCAGGAACACTGGGATGTTGCAGTATCAGCTATTGCAGGAACACTGGGATGTTGCAGTATCAGCTATTGCAGGAACACTGGGATGTTGCAGTATCAGCTATTGCTGAAACACTGGGATGTTGCAGTATCAGCTATTGCAGGAACACTGGGATGTTGCAGTATCAGCTATTGCAGGAACACTGGGATGTTGCAGTATCAGCTATTGCAGGAACACTGGGATGTTGCAGTATCAGCTATTGCAGGAACACTGGGATGTTGCAGTATCAGCTATTGCAGGAACACTGGGATGTTGCAGTATCAGCTATTGCTGAAACACTGGGATGTTGCAGTATCAGCTATTGCAGGAACACTGGGATGTTGCAGTATCAGCTATTGCAGGAACACTGGGATGTTGCAGTATCAGCTATTGCAGGAACACTGGGATGTTGCAGTATCAGCTATTGCAGGAACACTGGGATGTTGCAGTATCAGCTATTGCAGGAACACTGGGATGTTGCAGTATCAGCTATTGCAGGAACACTGGGATGTTGCAGTATCAGCTATTGCTGAAACACTGGGATGTTGCAGTATCAGCTATTGCAGGAACACTGGGATGTTGCAGTATCAGCTATTGCAGAATTGCTAGTGGGAGTCAGTTAGTGCTAAAGAAGACAACTGCACTGGAGTCAATATGCAGAATGCTTGTCATAGAAATTCTCAGCAGGTCTACAGACTAAAGCACTGACAATCAGGAAGTGCTCCTGAAGGATCTTTATACCCCTGGGTCTCAGACGATTGGCCGCTCACTGCTGATGTAGCTTCCTGCTTCAATCCATTGGTACCCCTGCAGACAAGGTGTGAGTTGGCGGCGCCCAGCACCGGCTCCACGTGGGACGCCGATCACCGCAGCCACTTCGTAGGAAGATGGACAGAGACACGCAGCTGCGCCATCACAGAGTGGGAGAGATGGGAGAGTACCCGGCAGGGCAGCGCTGTGCGCGCTCGCTTTCAGAAAATTCACAATGCAACAGACATGATTGCTAATGATTCAGCAGAGACACATACTGTATGTATCTAAAGTACATATAGTAGGGACAGACTCAGGTTCTAAAACTGCCTGGCATTATGCCCGAACATGAAAGGGGCATGACCTGGCCATGTGGGGCGTGGCCACATCTCACAAGGGTGTGTTGCCCCCTCCATGTTTTACAGGCGTGCCGGAAGTCACAGCATGCAGCTTGGTTCTTGGTCGGGCTTTTAGGGTGTACTGGCCCATCAGCGCCCGATGGCCAGTCTGGCTGTGACATACAGTATGTAGGGATGCAGTTATGTTACCAGTGGTAAGGGGACCGCAGGTCACAATACCGGCACCTACATCCCACCTCCTCACAATCCCTAGTCAGCATGCTTGCCCCCCCCCCACCAGCGTCGGTATGGTTACCGGTCACCAACCCCAGTATGCATGCAACACTGTATGTGTTTATATGTATATACAGTTTTATTTATTTTTAGTTCCTCTTGTTTTGCTAGCTGCTGTGATTTCTCATCTATGAGTTTAACAATGATAAACCGGAAAGATTGTGAAACTTAAGGTAAAGGAAGAAAAACCAGTTTGCCTCTGACGTGACCACAGAGAGCACTCATATTTAGCAGCGAGGTTATATGGAAACCACTGTAGATGTTGTAAAGGGACTTTACACAGAGTAAATATAGGAAACACTAAGGTGCATGTAATAACTGGAGACTGATAATAGCCGAATACTGTACTTCATCCGCTTACACACTGTGAGATACAGCTCATGTAATATTTGGGTAATGATAGTGGAGAGTTATGTGATGGGCAGTGACAGGGCTGCAACAAGGGGTGTGCGACCTTTGCCACCGCCCAGGGCACAAAGCTGAGGGGGCGCCAGGGTTGGCACCTGCCTCTAGCTGTGTTGTCTATCTTTTTGCTTCCGATATTCCGTGATACCACACACATCAAAGTAACTGAAAGAAGAACAGATGTCTGGCTCTAAATAAGATTATGCCAGGAATGTCCTTGTAGAAAGGTGACGTCCCAGCACCAAGTACCCAACACCACAACCTTTACTCTGCAGGCTCCTGCTGGCCAATGTCACAAGCTACTTCCCCAGCCCTGAGCGTCATACATCTGTGAAAATAAAAACCCTAAATACACCTAATTGGAAGCTCACTGGTTGTTGGCTGGCTGGGAGCCTAAAGGGCCCCATACACTAGAACGATAATGCCCGATTTCATAAAAATTTCGGGCATTTGGGCCGATATATCGGGTGAAATCGGGCATTTTGGATATGTTTCCGATCCGATGCGCATTCCCTTGCGGGTCGGATCGGCTTCCCTAGATAGTTAGTGCTGCACTCGTGATATGACGGTTCCCGCAGGCATGGCTGGGATCGCATAAGATATATCGCATACAAAATGTACCAAATCGTATGGAATTGTATGGAACCACTCCCGGGGAGCTCCCAGGAGAGTTCAAGGGAAATCATCTCCGACTTCAGCCTCAGGTATATCGATGTAGTGTATGGGGCCCTTAAACCATAATCCAGACCCTTTGACCAGATCTTGCAACATGCTAGAACAATTGAGGAACACTGTGTCACTACCGCACAATGAAAATGGTTGGTTGGTTGGTTGGTTGGTTGGTTGGTTGGTTGGTTAAATAAGCTATGGCAAAGCTATGGATGACACATCTATCACTTGTCCCGCATATTGTCCCCAATAGGTATATACTAAGGGAAAAGGTGGACCAGGACCTGCACCATTATATGCACTGTCTGTAAAGCCCCTCTGCAACTTCCTGTAGGTTGATCCAATATGTAGTAGAAGATTTAGGGGTATATGCAATTGCGGTCGAATTTCGGCTGGAATTAGACCGTTTTTTAATTCGACACAATTCGACAGTCAGACACCCTCCCGCCGGGACCCGAATTCGACATATTCAATAAAAAATGGATTCGACAGTCCCGCTGTCGAAAAACGGACTAATTGACGGATAGTGTGCGTCCTGGATTAGACTTCATGGACGGCACAAAATTGTTTAAAAAACCTGAAAAAAAATGCGTGGGGTCCCCCCTCCTAAGCATAACCAGCCTCGGGCTCTTTGAGCCGGTCCTGGTTGTAAAAATACGGGGAAAAAATTACAGGGGATCCCCCGTATTTTAACAACCAGCACCGGGCTCTGCGTCCAGTCCTGGTGCAAAAAATACGGGGGACAAAAGACGTAGGGGTCCCCCGTATTTTTCACACCAGCACCGGGCTCCACTAGCTGGAGAGATAATGCCACAGCCGGGGGACACTTTTATACCGGACCCTACGGGCGTGGCATTAAATCCCCAACTAGTCACCCCTGGCCGGGGTACCCTGGAGTGGGGACCCCTTAAATCAAGGGGTCCCCCCCTCCAGCCACCCAAGGGCCAGGGGTGAAGCCCGAGGCTGCCCCCCCCATCCAAGGGCGGCAGATGGGAGGCTGATAGCCTAGTGTCAAAATAAAGAATATTGTTTTTTGTAGCAGAACTACAAGTCCCAGCAAGCCTCCCCCACAAGCTGGTACTTGGAGAACCACAAGTACCAGCATGCGGGGGGAAACGGGTCCGCTGGTACCTGTAGTTCTACTGCAAAAAACATACCCAAATAAAAACAGTACACACACACACCGTGATAGTAAAACTTTATTACATACATGCGCACCGACACACACATACTTACCTATGTTGACACGCCGACTCAGTCCCCTTCTCCAAGTAGAATCCACGGTGTACCTGTAAATAAAATTATACTCACCAAAATCCTGTGTAGATCTGTCCTCTTCTGCTTGTAATCCACGTACTTGGCAAAATAATAAAACGCAAACCCGATCCACACACTGAAAGGGGTCCCATGTGTACACATGGGACCCCTTTCCCCGACTGCTGAGACCCCCCGTGACTCCTGTCACAGAGGGTCCCTTGAGCCAATCAGGGAGCGCCACGTCGTGGCACTCTCCTGATTAGCTGTGCGCGTCTGAACTGTCAGGCGGCGCACTCGAGATACAATGTAGCACATAGGCGCTCCATTGTATCCAATAGTGGGAACTTTGCGTCAGCGGTTGAGGTTACTCGCGGTCAACCGCTGACCGCAAAGTTCCCACCATTGAGTATAATGGAGCGGCATAGTGCTATGCGCCGCCTGACAGTTCAGACGCGCACAGCCAATCAGGAGAGTGCCACGACATGGCGCTCCCTGATTGGCTCAAGGGATCCTCTGTGACAGGAGTCACGGGGGGTCTCAGAAGTCGGGGAAAGGGGTCCCATGTGTAAACCTGGGACCCCTTTCAGTGCGTGGATCGGGTTTGCGTTTTATTATTTTGCCAAGTATGTGGATTACAAGCAGAAGAGGACAGATCTACACAGGATTTTTGTGATTATAATTTTATTTACAGGTACACCGTGGATTCTACTGGTGAAGGGGACCGAGTCGGCGTGTCAACATAGGTAAGTATGTGTGTGTGTCGGCAGGGACGGCCCAAGCTTATTTTTTTTAGTAAGCAAAAATCTATTTTGGTGCCCCTACATGGGATAAAAGGGGTGTGATCTTACAAGAAAGGGGTGTGGCTACACAATTGTACTCCCCGTGGTACAGGGTGATAGTGGGTGACAGGGAGATAATAGATTACTGGTGAGGCAGGGGTGACAGGGAGATAATGGATGACAGAGGCAGGGGTGACAGGGAGATAATGGGTGACAGAGGCAGGGTGACATTGAGATAGTGGATGACTGATGTCCCAGTGCCAGATACACATGTCCCCACAGCGCCAGGTATACCCCCAGTGCAGATACACATATCCCCACAGTGCCAGATATGCCCCCACAGCGTCAAATATGCCCCCAGTGTTGATACATGTCCCCACAGTGTCTCTTTCCCTGAAAAAAAAAAAAGTGCTGCTCACCTGCTGCTGCTGCTGTGAGGGGAGGGGAGGGCAGCGCGCGCCTCTCCTACCCCTCCGTCTCCAGCGGCGGTATGTATCTGAAACTCAGCGCCGGCCCGTGAGCCAATCAGAGCTCGCGGTCCGGAAGCCAATCAGGAGCCTCAGCTGCCGGTCCTCAAGCTCTGATTGGCTCACGGGCCGGCGCCGAATTTCAGATACACACCGCTGCTGGAGACGTCAGTGCGCGCCGGGCAGCGGTGGCCGGGAGCGTGTCGAGCCGCTTGCTAGCCACCGCTGCTGTAGAGAGTGAGTCACTGTGACTCACTCTCTGCAGCAGCGCCCTCTACGGCCCGGCGCTCAACGCGGCTGTGTGTCGGTGTGCATGTATGTAATAAAGTTTTACTATCACGGTGTGTGTGTACTGTTTTTATTTCTGGGTATTTTTTTTGCAGTAGAACTACAGGTACCAGTGGGCCCGTTTCCCCCCGCATACTGGTACTTGTGGTTCTCCAAGTACCAGCTTGCGGGGGAGGCTTGCTGGGACTTGTAGTTCTGCTACAAAAAATAATATTCTTTATTTTTACACAAGGCTATCAGCCTCCCATCCGCCGCCCTTGGATGGGGGGGGACAGCCTCGGGCTTCACCCCTGGCCCTTGGGTGGCTGGAGGGGAGGGACCACTTGATTTAAGGGGTCCCCACTCCTCCAGGGTACCCCAGCCAGGGGTGACTAGTTGGGGATTTAATGCCACGGCCGCAGGGACCGGTATAAAAGTGTCCCCCGGCTATGGCATTATCTCTCCAGCTAGTGGAGCCCGATGCTGGTGTCTAAAATACGGGGGACCCCTACGTCTTTTGTCCCCCGTATTTTTTGCACCAGGACCGGACGCAGAGCCCGGTGCTGGTTGTTAAAATATGGGGGATCCCCTTTCAACCCCCCCCCCCCCCCCCGTATTTTTACAACCAGGACCGGCTTGAAGAGCCCGAGGCTGGTTATGCTTAGGAGGGGGGACCCCACGCATTTTTTTTCAGGATTATTAACCCATTCCCACCCCTTCCCACTGAAAAACATGCTCTGATCTCTCCATATTATTTTAGTCAGTAAAAAATAATAATATTCTTTTAAAAATAAATTAAATAATACTTGTGGCTCCTAAGACAAAACCAAGTAGATAATCCCTTCTAATATGGGCCCTCATTCCGAGTTGTTCGCTCGCTAGCCGCTTTTCGCAGCAGTGCACACGCTAAGCCGCCGCCCTCTGGGAGTGTATCTTAGCTTAGCAGAATTGCGAACGAAAGATTAGCAAAATTGCGAATAGACATTTCTTAGCAGTTTCTGAGTAGCTCGAGACTTACTCTGCCACTGCGATCAGTTCAGTCAGTTTCGTTCCTGGTTTGACGTCACAAACACACCCAGCGTTCGCCCAGGCACTCCCCCGTTTCTCCAGGCACTCCCGGGTTTTTCCCAGAAACGGCAGCGTTTTTTCACACACACCCATAAAACTACCAGTTTTCGCCCAGAAACACCCACTTCCTGTCAATCACACTCCGATCACCAGAACGAAGAAAAAACCTTGTAATGCCGTGAGTAAAATACCAAACTTCTTAGCAAATTTACTTGACGCAGCCGCAGTGCGAACATTGCGCATGCGCAGTTAGCGGAAAATCGCACTGATGCGAAGGAAAATAACGAGCGAACAACTCGGAATGAGGGCCATAAATAGATATGCTATTAGCAATTAAAAAAAAACACAAAAAAAACATGTTTTTTACATTTTTTATTAGATCCCGCCAGCAAAATGAGGCGGACTGAAATTGACGAAATTACTGTCGAAAAGCACTGTTGTCGAATCGACATTCTTCAATTGAATATACTTTTGTTGTCGAAAAGCAGCATTTTTACCATTGCAGACATGTCGAATGTGACAACTGTCGAATTGCAAAAAGTCGAATTTGAAACGGACGTTTTTTTTGTCGAAAACTACTGTATTGCATTGTTGAATCATTTTTTTGTGTCGAAAATGCTCCGTTTTTCGACATTTGCGGCGATTCGACCGCAATTGCATATGGCCATTAACATTAAATTCCCTATGATCAAATTGCATTACTGAGGCACATCATGACCAATATTCATGATGTAGAACTTCAGAACAATTTGACTAGTTGCATTTAACCATGGGGGTGACCAGTCGTCCCGGTTTGCCCGGCACTGTCCCGGCTTTGACACTCTAACTCCCGGGCAAACCCATCCACTGGATTCCTAAAGTATTGGTATGTTAGCAGTTGGGCAAAACCATGTGCAGTGCAGGGGGGGGGGGGGGTAGATATAACATGTGCAGAGAGTTAGATTTGGGTGGGTTATATTGTTTCTGTGCAGGGTAAATACTGACTGCCTTATTTTTACTCTGCAGTTTAGATTTCAGTTTTAACACCCCCCACCCAAATCTAACGCTCTCTGCACATGTTATATCTGCCCCCCCCCCCCCCCCCCCCCCTGCAGTGCTCATGGTTTTTCCCAACTGCTAACAAATTTGCTGCTGCGATCAACTCTGAATTAGGCCCTTAATCCCCTGCTGTATTGTTCTCTCTGTATTGTATTGCACCTGAGAACAATAGATGAAAGGCTTATGCAGCAGGGAAGCCTAGATGAGCATGGCTCCATCTGTAGCATCCATACGGTGGCTTTAAAAATAACAGACAGAGGCTAAAGCAATGTGGTTTCTGGTGGCAAATGGATATGGGTTGGGATGGGTACGCTGTAAAAATCCATGATATGGGATAAATACCACAGTCTGGCTACACCGTTTGCAATTAACGAGTAATTCACATAATTAATAGATCATACATTGTTGCATTGCTCTCTCCTTTGAATTTAAGATAATTGCTATCATGGCTTCCGTAAACAGATGAAGGTGGTGGGGGAAGGTGTTTCCAGGTGAAACTACTGGCATGCTCAAGGTGGACGGGGAAACAGAACCATGGGGGTCATTCCGACCCGTTTGCATTCTGCTGGTTGTCGCAGCGGTGCGAACGGGTTGGGTTTGCGCCTGGTGGCATCCGCAGAGCACACGCGCATCGCTGCCCAGCGACGGTCGGGCAACGACCAGAAGAACGCAGAAAGCGAATGCTGACGCGATCACAAGAAGATTGACAGCAGGAAGGCGTTCCAGGCGGCAACTCACTGTTTTCAAGGAGTGGTGAGTCCAATGCAGGCGTGTACAAGCGTTTGGAGGGCGGATGTCTGACGTCAAATCCGGAACCTGCATCGCTGGATCGATCGCACAGGGTAAGTAACTGTTACCCTGGTCTAGTTCTACACAAATTTTTTTAGCATAGCAGGGCTGCACAAGCGTTCGCAGCCTTGTTATGCAAAAAAGCCCTCCCCCATAGGTGGCGTCGAGTTGATCGCACGGGCAGCAAAAAGTTGCTACGTGCAATCATCTCGGAATGACCCCCCATATACAGTACACCTGACAGGATGAATATCTTTTTCCTGTGCTTGAACCCTGGAGCAAAATACAATGATGATAATGATCGGCAGCCATTTCTAATTGATGAGTGCGTCTGGACTCCGGCACTTTATATAAATAGTGCGGCTTCTATATTATAAAAGTAGCAGCTACCATTTCACTCTAGTACTAATCTGACCATGGCACTTGAGAGTTTTACCATTTGATTTTTAGTGGGGAACACAATAAATGCCTGTATGTATTAGAATTTACTTTGTACGTCTGTCTGTATTTAGGGGGCGATTCAGGTCTGATCGCTGTTATGCATTTTCGCACAGCGGGTGATCAGGTAGTAACTGTGCATGCGTATGCACCGCAATGCGCACGCACGTCGGACAACAACAAAGGGCATCGCCGGTCAGCGACGGGATGGTGCAAAAATTCTGATCACACGGGCGTTCGCAAGGTGATTGACAGGAAGAGGCCATTTGTGGGTGGCAACTGAGCGTTTACTGGGAGTGCCCGGTAAACGCAGGCGCTCCCAAGCATTTTCAGGGAGGGTGTGTGACATAAGCTCCGGCCCCGATCAGCCAGTTCTCATCGCACTGTAGGAGTAAGTCTCGGGCTGCGCACACACTGCACACACTAGACTTTAGCAGCTCAGCGTACACATGCAGTGGCACACTTGCACGGTGAATTTACACTCCCCCTGGGGGCGGCGACTATCTGAACACAGTTTGCAGCCCAGCGATCAGGTCTGAATCACCCACTTAATTGTGTTTTACATGGTAAATGCAACTTTCTCATTTATAAATAAGAGCGTCTAGACACTTTTCCATCTTTCATCGGCTCCACGTGAACATATCTAATCATTATATCCCATCTCTATTTTGGATATCGTTATTTTCCGTATTTTGGAATATTTGCCTACCATAATGAGATATCTTTGTGATGGAACCCAAGTGTTGGGGTGTGTGGCCCGGACAACGTAGGTGTGTCCGGACTGTTTGCGGTGTAGCCCGCGCCTTCGCTGCGACCCGAAACATGACTGCCCGGCAACTGCCTTTGCAGCTAGGCTGCGGAGACAGGGGGCAACCCTTAAGATGTGAGCAGCGATATGCTCACATTTCAGCAGGGGGGGCCAGAACCCAGCATGCGGGGCGGACTTGCCCTTTGCTGGGTGTCCCCCGCATGCTAGTGGTGTTGTAGTTGTGCAACTTTTTGCACAACTACAAATCATGCTGAATAATGCCCAAAGTCTGTTTACACTGAACCCAGTCACGCTAAAAAAAATCTGTATTTTGGAATATTCCGTATTTTGGAATTTTGGGTATGGCAGATTCAACCCGAACTGTTTTCCTATGACAATAGGTTCTGGTACTCACCTAATGTTACAAGTTCAGCCAAGATTTACAGTTGCTTCCACATTTGCAAAGTGCTCAGACGCTTATTACCAGCGGCGGCTGCTGATCCCCGGGTAAGCCAGCACATATAAACATACATGTCACGTTGTATATAACATATGTGCTGGCCGGCTCCCACCTGCAACCGTCTGCTTAGACGCAGGAACACCCAGCTTGTTGGGTGCATACAGTATAAACAGCGAGTCAGCCTTTCTGACTCCAGCCGTCCTTTAAATATATATATATATATTTTTAAGGCTCTGACAACGTCGAACAACTTGGAGTCCTCCAAGTCGCTAGAAGCCGCAGGCACCACAATAGGTTGGTTCAGGTGAAACGCTGATACCACCTTAGGGAGAAACTGAGGACGCGTCCGCAGTTCTGCCCTGTCCCAATGGAAAATCAGATATGGGCTTTTGTACGATAAAGCCGCCAATTCTTACACTCTCCTGGCCGAAGCCAGGGCCAGTAGCATGGTCACTTTCCATGTAAGATATTTCAAATCCACCGATTTGAGTGGCTCAAACCAATGGGATTTGAGAAATCCCAAAACTACATTGAGATCCCACGGTGCCACTGGAGGCACAACCGGGCTGTATATGTAGTACTCCTTTGACAAAAGCTTGGACTTCAGGAATTGAAGCCAATTCTTTCTGGAAGAAAATCGACAGGGCCGAAATTTGAACCTTAATGGACCCCAATTTGAGGCCCATAGACAATCCTGTTTGCAGGAAATGTAGGAATCGACCCAGTTGAAATTCCTCCGTCGGAGCCCTCTCCTTCAGGATCCGGCGTTCAACCGCCATGCCGTCAAACGCAGCCGCGGTAAGTCTAGAGGTAGAGTGCACGGATCCTCCGTGCGCATCTCTTGAAGTTCCGGGTACCAAGTCCTTCTTGGCCAATCCGGAGCCACGATTATCGTTCTTACTCCCCTTCGCCTTATAATTCTCAGTACCTTGGGTATGAGAGGCAGAGGGGGGAACACATACATTGACTGGTACACCCATGGTGTTACCAATGCGTCCCCAGCTATTGCCTGAGGGTCTCTTGACCCGGCGCAATATCTGTCCAGTTTTTTGTTGAGGCGGGACGCCATCATGTCCACCTTTGGTTTTTCCCAACGGTTCACAATCATGTGGAAGACTTCTGGGTGAAGACCCCACTCTCCCGGGTGGTGATCGTGTCTGCTGAGGAAGTCTGCTTCCCAGTTGTCCACTCCCGGAATGAACACTGCTGACAGTGCTATCACATGATTTTCTGCCCAGCGAAAAATCCTTGCAGCTTCTGCCATTGCCCTCCTGCTTCTTGTGTCGCCCTGTCTGTTTACGTGGGCGACTGCCGTGGTGTTGTCCTACTGGATCAACACCGGCTGACCCTGAAGCAGAGGTCTTGCCAGGCTTAGAGCATTGTAAATGGCCCTTAGCTCCAGTATATTTATGTGAAGTGAAGTCTCCAGGCTTGACCACACTCCCTGGAAATTTCTTCCCTGTGTGACTGCTCCCCAGCCTCCCAGGCTGGCATTCGTGGTCACCAGGACCCAGTCCTGAATGCCGAATCTGCGGCCCTCCAAAAAGGTGAGCACTCTGCAACCACCACAGAAGAGACCCCCTTGTCCTTGGAGACGGGGCTATCCGCTGATGCATCTGAAGATGCGATCCGGACCATTTGTCCAGCAGATCCCACTGAAAGGTTCTTGCGTGGAATCTGCCGAATGGAATCGCTTCGTAAGAAGCCATCATTTACCCAGGACTCTTGTGCATTGATGCACTGACACTTTTCTTAGTTTTAGGAGGTTCCTGACTAGCTCGGATAACTCCCTGGCTTTCTCCTCCGGGAGAAAAACCTTTTTCTGAACTGTGTCCAGAATCATCCCTAGGAACAGCAGACGTGTTGTCGGGATCAGCTGGGATTTTGGAATATTTAGAATCCACCCGTGCTGTTGTAGCACTACTTGGTATAGTGCTACTGCGACCTCTAACTGTTCTCTGGATCTTGCCCTTATCAGGAGAACGTTCAAGTAAGGGATAATTAATACGCCTTTTCTTTGAAGTAGAATCATCATTTCAGCCTTTACCTTGGTAAAGACCCGGGGTGCCGTGGACAATCCAAACGGCAACGTCTGAAACTGATAGTGACAGTTTTGTACCACGAACCTGAGGTACCCTTGGTGTGAAGGGCAAATTGGGACATGGAGGTAAGCATCCTTGATGTCCCAGGACACCATAAAGTCCCCTTCTTCCAGATTCGCTATCACTGCTCTGAGTGATTTCATCTTGAACTTGAACCTTTGTATGTAAGTGTTCAAAAGATTTCAGACTTAGAATAGGTCTCACCGAGCCGTCCGGCTTCGGTACCACAAACAGCGTGGAATAATACCCCTTTCCTTGTTGTAGTAGGGGTACCTTGACTATTACTTGCTGGGAATACAGCTTGTGAATAGCTTCCAACACCGTCTCCCTGTCGGAGGGAGATGTTGGTAAAGCAAACTTCAGGAATCTGCGAGGAAGAGACGTCTCGAATTCCAATCTGTACCCCTGTGATACTATCTGCAGGATCCAGGGGTCGACTTGCGAGTGAGCCCACTGCGCGCTGAAATTCTTGAGACGACCCCCCCACCGGACCTGAGTCCGCTTGTAGGGCCCCAGAGACATGCTGAGGACTTTTCAGAAGCGGAGGAAGGCTTCTGCTCCTGGGAAGGAGCTGCTTGCTGCAGTCTCTTACCCTTTCCTTTGCCTCGGGCAGATATGAATGGCCTTTTGCCCGCTTGTTCTTATGAGAACGAAAGGACTGAGGCTGAAAAGACGGTGTCTTTTTCTGTTGGGAGGTGACCTGAGGTAAAAAAGGTGGATTTTCCGGCTGTTGCCGTGGCCACCAAGTCCGATAGACCGACCCCAAATAATTCCTCCCCTTTATACGGCAAACTTCCATATGCCGCTTGGAATCCGCATCACCTGACCACTGTCGCGTCCATAAACTTCTTCTGGCAGAAATGGACAGCGCACTTACCCTTGATGCCAGAGTGCCAATATCCCTCTGTGCATCTCGCATATAAAGAAAATGCATCCTTTAAATGCTCTATAGTCAATAAAATATTGTCGCTATTCAGGGTATCAATATTTCCAGTCAGAGATTCCGACCAAACCCCCCCAGCACTGCACATCCATGCTGGGGCGATTGCTGGTCGCAGTATAACATCAGTATGTGTGTATATACTTTTTAGAGTATTTTCCAGCCTCCTATCAGCTGGATCTTTGAGGGCGGCCGTATCAGGAGACGGTAACGCCACTTGTTTTGATAAGCGTGTGAGCGCCTTATCTACCCTAGGGTGTGTTTCCCAGCGCGCCCTAACCTCTGGCGGGAAAGGGTATAATGCCAATAACTTCTTTGAAATTAGCAACTTCCTATCGGGGGTAACCCACGCTTCATCACACACTTCAATCAATTTTTCTGATTCAGGAAAAACTACAGGTAGTTTTTTTCACACCCCACATAATACCCATTTTTGTGGTACTTGTAGTATCAGAAATATGTAACGCCTCCTTCATTGCCGTGATTATGTAACGTGTGGCCCTACTGGAAAATACGTTTGTTTCTTCACCGTCGACACTGGAGTCAGTGTCCGTGTCTGTGTCTATGTCGACCGACTGAGGTAATGGGCGTTTTAAAGCCCCTGACGGTGTTTGAGACGCCTGGACAGGTACTAATTGGTTTGCCGGCCGTCTCATATCGTCAACCGACCTTGTAGCGTGTTGACACTATCACGTAATTCCATAAATAAAGCCATCCATTCCGGTGTCGACTCCCTAGGGGGTGACATCCCATTACAGGCAATTGCTCCGCCTCCACTAACATCGTCCTCATACCTGTCGACACACACGTACCGACACACAGCACACACACAGGGAATGCTCTGATAGAGGACAGGACCCCACTAGCCCTTTGGGGAGACAGAGGGAGAGTTTGCCAGCACACACCAAGGCGCTATAATTATACAGGGACAACCTTATAGTAAGTGTTTTCCCTTATAGCAGCTTAATATATATTAATATCGCCAAAATATGCCCCCCCTCTCTGTTTTAACCCTGTTTCTGTAGTGCAGTGCAGGGGAGAGCCTGGGAGCCTTCCCACCAGCGGATCTGTGTGGGAAAAATGGCGCTGTGTGCTGAGGAGATAGGCCCCGCCCCCTTCACGGCGGGCTCTTCTCCCGGTTTTTTCTGTAATCCTGGCAGGGGTTAAATACATCCATATAGCCCAGGGGCTATATGTGATGTATTTTTAGCCAGTAAAGGTAATTACATTGCTGCCCAGGGCGCCCCCCCCCAGCGCCCTGCACCCTCAGTGACCGCGGTGTGAAGTGTGCTGAGAGCAATGGCGCACAGCTGCAGTGCTGTGCGCTACCTTAAGAAGACTGGGACGTCTTCAGCCGCCGATTTCTGGACCTCTTCTCTCTTCAGCATCTGTAAGGGGGCCGGCGGCGCGGCTCCGGTGACCCATCCAGGCTGTACCTGTGATCGTCCCTCTGGAGCTAGTGTCCAGTAGCCTAAGAAGCCAATCCATCCTGCACGCAGGTGAGTTCACTTCTTCTCCCCTAAGTCCCTCGTTGCAGTGAGCCTGTTGCCAGCAGGACTCACTGAAAATAAAAAACCTAACAAAACTTTTACTCTAAGCAGCTCTTTAGGAGAGCCACCTAGATTGCACCCTTCTCGGCCGGGCACAAAAACCTAACTTAGGCTTGGAGGAGGGTCATAGGGGGAGGAGCCAGTGCACACCACCTAGTGGTCAAACTTTTAATTTTGTGCCCTGTCTCCTGCGGAGTTGCTAATCCCCATGGTCCTGACGGAGTCCCCAGCATCCACTTAGGACGTCAGAGAAACTACAATAAAAAATTTAATTACCTAACGGTACATCCTTATCTCGTAGTCCATAGAGGATACTGGGAATCCATTTAGTACCATGGGGCATAGACCGGTCATCTAGGAGCCATGGGCACTTTAAGAATTTGATAGTGTGCGCTGGCTCCTCCTCTATGCCCCTCCTACCAGACTCAGTCTAGGAAACTGTGCCGAGGAAACAGACATACTTTGAGAGAAGGATATAAAAGGATAGTGGTGGATTCCGAACCAGCACACACAAACTAGAGGAAAGCCCTGCTAACCAAACTTGAAAACAGGAACAGCAACAGCTGAACCAAATAACCATACTTAATCAAGTAACAGTGCAGGAAGAATGAAGCACCAGGTGGGCGCCCAGTATCCTCTACGGACCCCTATTTTCTCTTACGTCCTAGAGGATACTGGGAATCCATTTAGTACCATGGGAAAGTACCAAAGCTCCCAATCCGGGTGGGAGAGTGCTGGGGTTCTTGCAGAACTGATTGACCTAACTGAAGGTCCCCAGAGGCCAAAGTATCGAACTTGTAAAACTTAGCAAACGTGTTCAAACCTGACCAAGTAGCTGCTCGGCATAGCTGTAAAGCCAAGACACCCCGGGCAGCCAGCCAGGAAGAACCCACCGACCTAGTAGAGTGGGCTTGTACAGATATTGGAACTGGCAATCCTGCCTTGGAATAAGCATGCTTGATAGTGAGCCTGATCCAGCATGCAATGGACTGCTTTGAAGCAGGACACCAAATTTTATTGGGATCGTAGAGAACGAACATTGAGTCAGATTTTCTGTGACGAGCTGTTCTCTTTACATACACCTACAAAGCCCTTACAACAGCCAAAGACTTTGAAGTAGCAGAGGTGTCTGTCACAGCCGGAACCACAATAGGTTGGGTGATGTGAAAAGCGGACACCACCTTAGGAAGAAATTGCTGACGAGTTCTGAGTTCAGCTCTGTCCTCATGGAAAATTAAGTAGGGACTCTTGTGAGACAACGCCCCTAGCTCCAACGCACGTCTTACTGAAGCCAAGGCCAACAGTGTGACGGTCTTCCACGTAAGGTACTTTACGTCAACCTCCTGTAACGGTTCAAACCAGTCTGATTGGAGGAACTGCAGCACCAAATTGAGATCCCAAGGTGCCGTGGGAGGCACAAAGGGAGGCTGGACATGCAGAACACCTTTCAAGAACGTCTGGACCTCAGGGAGAGAAGCCAATTGTTTTTTAAAGAAAATAGACAAGGCCGAAATCTGGACTTTAATGGAGCCTAGGCATAGGCCCACATCCACTCCCGACTGCAGAAAAAGCAGGAGATGTCCCAGATGAAATTCCACCGCGCACTATTGTCTGCTCTCACACAAAGAGACATACTTCTTCTATATACGGTGGTAATGTTTAGAAGTTACCAGTTTCCTGGCTTGGATCATAGTCTGGATGACCTTGTCAGGAATCCCTCTCCTGGCTAGAATCAGCCGTTCAACCTCCATGCCATTAAACGTAGCTGCGGTAAGTCTTGATAGACGAATGGGCCCTGTTGCAGAAGATCCTCGCAAAGAGGCAGAGGCCACGGATCGTAGAGGAGCATCTCCAGAAGGTCCACGTACCAGGCCCTTCTTGGCCAGTCCGGAGAAATTAGTATTGCTAGAACCTTTTCCCTTCTTATTCTTTTTAGAATTGGGATCAGAGGAAGTGGAGGAAACACGTACACCATCTGGTAGACCCATGGAGTCGTCAGAGCGTCTACCGCCACTGCCTGTGGGTCTCTCAACCTGGAACAATACTGCTTGAGCTTCTTGTTGAGACGAGAGGCCATCATGTCGATTTGTGGATATCCCCACCGATGTGTCATGCAGCTGAACACTTCCGGGTGAAGGCTCCACTCCCCCGGGTGCAGGTCATGTCTGCTGAGGAAGTCTGCTTCCCAGTTGTCTACTCACGGAATGAAGACCGCCGTCAACGCCACAGTGTGTTTTTCCGCCCAGAGGAAAATTCTTGACACCTCTGACATTGCGGCTCTGCTTTTTGTTCCGCCATGTCGGTTTATGTACGTCACTGCCGTTACATTGTACAACTGGACCTGAATGGCCTGATTCTGAAGAAGAGATGAGGCTTGCAGAAGGGCGTTGTATATAGCCCTGAGTTCCAGAATGTTGATTGGAACCACCTCCTGACTTGACCATCTTCCCTGAAGCTGCACCCCCTGGGTGACTGCTCCCTAACCTCTGAGCCTTGCGTCTGTGGTTAGCAGAATCCAATTCTGAATCCTGAACCGTCGACCCTCGACTAGGTGAGAAATCTGTAGCCACCACAGAAGGGAGATCCTGGCTTTTGACGAAATACGGATCCTCTGGTGCATGTGAAGATGAGATCCAGACCATTTGTCCAACAGATCTTGGGGATCATTCAGACCCGATCGCTGCTGTGCGTTTTCGCACCGACGCCGCAATGCGCAGGCCCCGCCAGCGACGGGGAGCACTGAACTGTGACGGGAGGGATGACGAAAGCGATCACATCGGCGATCGCAAGAAGACTGACAAGAGGAGGCCGCTTGTGGGAGTCAACTGACCGTTTCCAGGGAGTGTCCGTGAAAACACAGGTGTGTCCAGACATTTGAAGGGAGGGTTCCTGAAGTCAGCTCCGGGCCGGATCATCGCAGTGGCTGAGTAAGTCCTGAGCTATGCAGAGACTGCACAAACTTCTGTTTGTGCAGCTCTCCTGCACATGCAACCGCACCCCTGCACAGCGACTACCCCCTCCCCCTGTAGGGGGCGACTACCTTATCGCAGGAATGCAAAAAACGCACCCTAGTGCTCAGGTTTGAATTAGGCCCCTAGCTGGAAGAGCCTTGTATGAAACCTTCCGTACTGAATTACCTCGTAAGAGGCACCATTTCCCCCAGAAGATGAATGCACAGATGCACCGTTATCCGGGTTGCTTCAGGGCAGCCCGAACCATTGACTGGATTACCATTGCCTTTTCCAAGGGAAGGAAAACTCTCTGAGACTCCATGTCGAGTATCATTCCCAGGAACTGAAGCCTCTGCCTCGGTTCCAGGTGAGATTTTGGTAAGTTCAGAATCCACCCGTGATTCATAAGGAATCCTGTTGAGAGGCGAATGTTGTGCAACAAATGTTCCCTGGACGGTGCCTTTATCAGAAGATTGTCTGCGTCCCTGTCTGCGGAGTAGAAACATCATCTCTGCCATCACTTTGGTGAACACTCTCGGTGCCACGGAGAGACCAAATGGCAGTGCCTGGAACTGTTAGTGGCAATCCTGCAGTGCAAACCGTAGATAAGCCTGATGAGGCGGCCAGATCGGAATGTGAAGGTACGCATCCTTGATATCCAGAGACACTAGGAATTCCCCCTCCCCCAGACCTGAGATCACCGCTCTCAGAGACTCCATCTTGAATTTGAGCACTCGTAAGTACGGATTCAACGACTTGAGGATCAACATCGGTCTTACCGAACCGTCCGATTTCAGTAATACAAACGAGTTGGATTAATATCCATTGTTTTGCAGATGAAGTGGAACTGGAACAATGACCTGAGTCTGTACCAGTTTTTGAATGCTATCCTGTACGGTTATACTTGCTTCTTGTGAAACTGGTAAGCGTGATTTGAAGAATCTGTGAGGTGGGAGCTCCTGAAACTCCAGTCTGTAGCCCTGGGAAATAAGATCTATGACCCAGGGATCCTGGCATGATGTTGTCCAGATGTTACTGAAAAATTTTAGTTGGGCTCCCACCTGACAGTCTTCTAGGCATCGTGGTCCACCGTCATGCTAAAGGCTTTGAGGAAGCAGAGCCTGAGCTCTGTTCCTGTGAACCGGCAGTGGCTGGTTTTCGTTGTTTACCTCTAGCGCCTCTGGTAGCTGTAGAAGAACCTCTGGATTTGCCTTTAAACTTGGCAGTCCGAAAGGACTGTAGATTAGGTCCTGAGTAAGCCTTTCCGGCTGGGGGGAGCTGCAGAAGGAAGATACGTGGACTTACCCACAGTAGCTTTAGAGGTCCATTTGTCTAGTTCAGTGATGGCTAACCTTGACACTCCAGTTGTTGTTGAACTACACATCCCAGCATGCCCTGCATCAGTTTTAGCATGGCCAAATTGCAAAATTGATGCAGGGCATGCTGGGATGTGTAGTTCAACAACAGCTGGAGTGTCAAGGTTAGCCATCACTGGTCTAGTTCATCTACAAATAAGGCCTCTCCTGTGAAGCGTAGGCCTTCCACGCCTTTCCTGGAGTCCGCGTCAACAGTCCACTGGCGTAGCCATAAACCTCTGCATGCTGACACTGCCATAGCAGTGGTGCGTGCATTAAGCAAGCCTATTTCTATTATGGCTTCCACCATAAAGTTCGTAGAGTCCTGTATATGTTGCAGGATTAAAATAATCTCCCCCTGAGGCAAGGTACCTAACCCCTCAATTAGGTTACCCGACCATTTGGTGATGGCCTTAATAACATACTTACCTACTCTCCCGGAAGCTGCGGGAGGCTCCCGTTTTTTGGGGTAGCCCCCCGCACCCCCGGAAGAGTGGGCAGGTCTCCCGCATCCTGCTCGCACCCTAGTGATGCGGGCAGGATGGAGAGATAAACCCGCATTCGCGGGTCCGTCGGGTGGAGAAGGGGTTAAAATGACGCAAATCGCGTAATTTTAGCCCCGCCCCCTTCCTGCGGACCCGCAAATCGCGGCATTTCCCGATGCGGGGGCGGGGCTTAGTGATGTCACAGTCCGGCCCCACCTCCCGAAGAAACCTGCAGCGTCTCCTCTCCGGGAGAAATACAAAGTCGGTAAGTATGCTTAATAATCCACCCCAGGGCCGGATTTAGGGGGGGCGAAGGGGGCGACCCCCCCCCCTAACACAGTCATGGCCACTCCCACTTTTGAGCAGAAGAGAGCTCTTCGGGGAGAGTCTGAGGCAGAACGATGTGCTGCAGCTTATACCAGAGCAGCACAGAGGAGCCAGGAGAGCAAGGGTTACAGAGCATTTGCCCCTTACTTGCTGGTGTATCGGTACTAGGGCTAATAAATACTATTACCCCATAGCACAGTTACATGTACATAGAACAATCACAAAGCTCTATCTCAGTCTCACTCAAAAAGTTCAGTCAGAATTGAGAGAGGAGGAGTTAGGAATGCAGATGGGAGGAGTTGGGACTGTAGAGGGAGGAGTCAAGATTAAACAGTAAACCGCCCCCCCCCCCTAAAGAAAAGTCTAGATCCGTCCCTGATCCACCCACATGCTATAGTGGGTCTCTGGGCTACCCCTGCAGCTGTATACAAAGATTTGAGTGTATTCTCAATTCTACGATCAGCCGTGTCTTTTAGGGAGGCTGCACCCGGGACAGGCAATACAATTTTCCGTGACATCCGCTGACATCCCGAATGTAAGTATGCTGGGGTCTCCCAGATTTTACCCACGCGTTAGGTTTAGGCTGTAGAGGGAGGGTTAGGGTAGGCTGTGGGAGAGGTTAGGGTTAGGCTGCGGAAAGGGGTGGGGGTTAGGTTTAGGCTCCATCTGGGAGGGTTAGGCTGCAGGAAGGGAGGGTTAGGGGGTACAGGCAGTGGAGGATTTACCACAAGGCAACAAAAGCAGCTGCTTAGGGCCCTGTTTGTCCCAGTGGGCCTGCTGACAAGGCTTTATAAAGGGCATTTCTGGTGGACCATGAGCTTCACTGAAATGGTCCGAAAACTGGGCTGGCTGAATACTTGCACCAGGTTGTCAGGATTGTTTGAGGAAGGGGAGCCCCAAATCGATGTCTTGTCTAGGTCCCCATAAGGTCTATATTCTCCTCTGGGTATGGGGGTCAGGTAAGCATATCTACCCGACCCCTGTTCATTGAGATGCCGGTGTCGGTCTTATGATCGTCGGTATCCCATTCACTGGTATATAGTATCACACCCCCTGGGACACTATGAGGCTGGAACTGCGAGACTGGTGTAGGTACTGTGAGACTGGAAGACTGGTGCAGGTACAGCCCAGCAGCACAGAGGGTAATA
Organism: Pseudophryne corroboree; assembly: GCF_028390025.1. NCBI lineage: Eukaryota > Metazoa > Chordata > Amphibia > Anura > Myobatrachidae > Pseudophryne > Pseudophryne corroboree. The sequence continues at coordinate 88,508,137 of NC_086447.1, forward strand.
GGGAACTACATCTCCCAGCAGCCTAGGGATGGACAGCGGAAGCCCACCATGAAATGATGGTCGTGCTTCCGCCATCTAATCTTTCAATGGGATGGTAATGGGCTCGCATGCGTAAAACCTCTGCACTGGGGATGGACCGGGGGCGGGACCATCGCAACACCATCAAATGTTTACCATCCGATGGTGGCAAACATCGGAACGTCATCAAATGGTAAAACCCACTGCCATCGCAATGAAAACATCGATGTCCATCCCTACAGCGGTCTTCTCCCCAGTGGGAAGATGGAAGGGAAACCACAAGAGAGGTAGCTTTTATTTATTTTAATTTTCACGCACTGCTGGGTTTTCAGAGCTCAAAACCCAGAGACCATTTTTTCAAAATTGGATGCTGCGGGTATCAGGAGCGTACATACCCGCGTAACCCAAAATTGGCCACAAGGTCTGCAAGTTTTTTTTTTACCTCGCTATACCTCACCGCCAATTGAATTCGATTTTGGAAATCGACTTCACAATTAAATGATAGTAAATTAACAGTTTACTTTGAGGAATTAAAAATAAAGTGATTTAAATTGACTTAAAATAGAATACAAAATCTGGGACTGGGAAGAGGCTGTAGCTGTGTGTGGGGAGACTGGGCACTGCTGGGACTGGGATACTGGGAGGAGGCTGAGGCTGTGTGTGACTGGGCGCTGCAGGGCCAGGCGGCTGTGTGTGTGTGACTGTCTGCTGTGCTGAGGCTGAGCCGGAGACTCAGTCAGTGAGGGGCGGGGCGGCCGGGTGACGTCAGCACACCTGGTAACAGCCGCCGGACTCTCCCTCGCTCTCTCTCTCCCCTTGCCAGGGCTCAGTCTCCGGGAAGGGAAGCGGCGCTGGGATAGAGCCGGGAGAGGGGGACGCGGCTGATTGGCCGGCGCGGGTCACGTGGAGCTGTGGTGTCTCTCTGCCTGCTGCTGGGCGCTGGGGTGTCGTCGGCGGTAGTCGGAACGGAGGGAGCCGGTGAAGGGGAAGGGGCCCGGACGGAGGAGAGGAGATACAGCGCCGGGCGGAGTGGATGGGCTGACAGCGCCGACTGTGGCAGCGGACGTGAGGGGAGTGAGAGGCCGGAGAGTGACTCCCCTTCCCGGGCAGCATGGGTGAGTACCCCCGGGCACCTGGGCCTGAAGTTGGGAGGGGCGGTGGTGACACATACTGTATACCTGAGTGCGGGGCACCTTACTCTGTCACTGGTGCACCCCGGGGGGAATACACCCCAACTTCCTCTGTACTGTCACTGCCCTGATACTGACTCATTATTATACTTACCTCATCCTGCATATATACTGTGTATGTATATTATATATATGTGTGTGTTTGTATGTGTACGTGTGTGTGTGTATGTATATATGTGTGTGTGTGTGTGTATGTATGTATGTATGTATGTATATATATATATATATATATATATATATATATATATATATATTACAAGAATTGGGAAAACAAGCGCCCAAGAGTGTGATTATTAGGGTCAGGGAAAATGAAGGTATAGAAAAACGGATGATAAGGATCGATTTAAAACACTTATCTGGTAGGTAGAGACTTGACTCAAGTAGTAGTCTTTTTGTGGATTAAGAACATGCGGATAAAACAGAAGAAAACTAACATAGTGTGTACCGTTTATGTTACGTATTATGTTACTGTTTGGTTTTACAGGCCTTATTAGGGAACTAGCTTATTCCCACAGAGTATAAATTTATAGCCTGAGTAGTATGTATATTACAAATACAAAAAATTTAATAACATAGTCACATAAAAACACACATAAAAATAGCTGTATAGCATGCGTACAGAATAAAAATTATATCAGGCTTATCTGTCCATGAAAATGACTGAAATGCATGCGTACAGGATTTAAAATAGTTTTAGGCTTATCTGTCCATCAAGAGGAGGTGTCTGCAGGTACTCCCAACGCGTTTCGTCCGTCAGCAACAGGACTTCATGGTGACACCTCCTCTTGATGGACAGATAAGCCTAAAACTATTTTAAATCCTGTACGCATGCATTTCAGTCATTTTCATGGACAGATAAGCCTGATATAATTTTTATTCTGTACGCATGCTATACAGCTATTTTTATGTGTGTTTTTATGTGACTATGTTATTAAATTTTTTGTATTTGTAATATACATACTACTCAGGCTATAAATTTATACTCTGTGGGAATAAGCTAGTTCCCTAATAAGGCCTGTAAAACCAAACAGTAACATAATACGTAACATAAACGGTACACACTATGTTAGTTTTCTTCTGTTTTATCCGCATGTTCTTAATCCACAAAAAGACTACTACTTGAGTCAAGTCTCTACCTACCAGATAAGTGTTTTAAATCGATCCTTATCATCCGTTTTTCTATACCTTCATTTTCCCTGACCCTAATAATCACACTCTTGGGCGCTTGTTTTCCCAATTCTTGTAACAAATTTTATATGCACGCCAAGCATATCTATATGTATTACAAGCTGCCGCTCTGATAATTTATTGAGAAGTGCTTTTATATGAAATAGGGATTTCTTTTACCTCACATACCTTCTTTACTATATTCACTACGTTTTATCATATTTTTAAAAAACAATACTTTTACTATATATTCTGTGCACAATTACCACATAAATTGCACCCGAGCGCCGTGGTCTCCAATTCTATATATATATATATATATATATATATATATATATATATATATATATATATATTATAGCGTGTGGGTATAAGTCAACCGTCTGGGCCACCTGGGGCAGGTCCCTATGCCGCACTAGAGGGAGACCTGTACAGTGAGCATGTATTACCTAAGGCCGCAGCTATCAGCATTGCAAGTTTTCCTGTGCACCTCAGTTTGCATTGCCAGCTATACACTCCAAGGGTGCAGCGCAGTAGTTGCACTATTCTGGACCAGCGCACCGTGGCCCTTAGCGCCTCTGGTCTTTCCTCACACCCCATAGGGGGGAGTTCAGCATGATGTCGTGTTCCAGAACAGCATATCGCGACCACTCTCGTCACATCTCTTTCTTTACACCCCAGAGAGGTGTGAGGGGAATGCTTGCAACGTGGGCGCTACTGTGCATGTCCCATATGAGCACAGTTGGGCATCACTTTGAATTTAATTATCTCCATAGGGGCAAATTCAGTTCCGTGCGATTTGCCGCCTGTGCACGTGTCGGCCATTTACAGTAGTGCTGACATTGTGTTTTTTTTTTTTTTTTTTTTTCCTCCCACATTGTGTCATTTGTGCACAGGGACACTTGTGATGTACCGGCTTACTTAATAGGCAGGGGTGTGCGCAGCCGAGCGCCATGTGATGTCCGTCGCGTGCATCACAGACCATGTAATTTGCTCCCGTGGTGATAGGTTGAAGTAAGGGGGGATCGCCGCCTCCCCATTGCCAGACTACATAAAATGTTACATGAACTGTATTCAGATCTCAGTTGCTTCTGTGTGTCCACCTGTCACCGTGGGAATGACTGTACTATTCTGGTGTTACCCTCCATGGGTGTAGCACAGATAACAGGATTGGACCCACATACAATCAGATGCGTCAATTTACCTGCTGGTCGACCTCCGAAAGCTTTTAATGAGATGCTGGATGTGACTGGGAACATTGAGTGCCCAGACAAATGTTACCCCAATTCCCTCCCCCCTCCCTACCCTGGCCAGGCCAGATAACTCACAGCAATCTGACCGGGTGGATGGGACCGTTCTGGCGGCTGGGCAGGCAGTGCGGCGGTGAGGTCCTGCGACTGTGTGACGTGAAGACAGAGGTCACGCTGCTCATCCGCTGGACCTCACCACCGGAGCCGGGGGAGGTAAGCAGGGGGAGCCGGGTAGCGACTGAGCATCCTGAGGACGCTCAACGCTGGCCGACATCCAAAAATAAGTTGCTGGCCAATCCCGAAATCCCCAGGATTGGAAACTCCAATCCCGGCCAATTTTAGGCCGGGATCCAGCCAATCCCGATTCCCGGGATTGGCCACCCTACTTGCATCCAACTAGATTTTGATATGACCTGAATGTGCTGCAGGATTGCCGCATGTATGGGCACTTTAATAACTGATCTATCCACTCAGATATGACCAGTAGGTAGGTCGTCTTTTTTATGTAAGCATTCAGCGCTACCCTTCAGTATGTTCTTTTGAAGTAGATAATTGATTTGCGGAATTTCCGTTCCGGTAGAGTTTCCCTTCCCGTCCGTATTTACAGTCTGGTGCACCTGACGCTACTTATAAGAAGAACCATAGCGCCGCCCTGTAGTAGAAGGGTGATTGGGTGACGTCACAATATAGATCGCCCCTTTGTCACTGTTGTACTACTAAAAATTCTTTTATTTTTAGCTACTTTTCACCAAAGCAAACTTTCTTCAGTTCTAGCCGTTGTGGGTGAGGAACCTTGTGCGCATTACAGCGAATGTTGGCAGGATGGAGCGAAAGATAAAAGACAAGCCTGCACAATAACACACAGATCAGAACGATTTTTTGCAGTGATTAGCAGGAAGCTGTAGAAGAATGTGTCGGGTTCCTGAGATTCCAGGCTCGTGGCTTGGATTAGAAGTATTGTCTTGGGTTCTGCCTTTTATTACATATATGTTTACACAACACGTCTCTGGTTCCATTGCTGTTTGTGTGTACGTTTCCTCAGTAGGCAGCTGCCTCTGGAGTCAGGGATCCTGTTTACCAGTGAAACATTGGATTATGGTGCGTGGCGTTACCATGAGATCGCTGCATATTAGGATTTTTCCTTTCAGCGTTCCTGTATTTTGGGGCAGCATGGTTTGCCCGAGTGCAAAGTTACTTGTTTGTTTTTTGGCTTTGCTTTCAAGTCCGTCCCTTTATGACTGTGTCTACAGGTCACCTGCAGACCTACCTAGTGGTTGTTGGATTGATCTGCAGTTCCTGATTGTTACGCGAGATAAAACCTGTTTAAACTGCGAAAGTTGCTCCACGTCCGTGTGCATTCCCCAAGTCACAGGTTGAAAGGGAAAATGCTTTCTTCCTGCACTGGGGGAGATTACAAATATCAATCAGTCACGTTGCATGTATTGTTTTGAATGTGTTAAAATGAGTTGGTACTGCCGCCACTTCTGCTACGGTGCATGTATAAGGGTAAATTTAGCACCTGACATTTTTTTTATTTTTATTTAAAATAATTTGTTTCAGTATAAAACCTTATCACGTTGCTGCTTACTGTTACTCATCTTTTAAATAATAATGTCATAAGTCTAATATAAGACAAATGTATTTTTATTTTGGACATTTCTGTGAATCCTATGATCTGTTTGTTTTCTGGCTGTGCATCGTCTGAAAGTGCAGTTCTACCGATGGATGGGCAGCCCGGGGGGGAACATAACAGATCGGTGTATAATGATCGTGCCAACACACTACACCTGTGATCAGACGTTACATCCATGCATCAGATAATGTAGCAGCAAGAAGCACAGTCTCTCCCCTGTGATCTCATTATCAGTCTACCTGTAGTCTGATTGCATCCACCGGTGTTTGAGTCCTGCTAACCGCCTGAGTGCAAAACAATGTTTGACGTGGGAGGAGACGTCCCAAAGCTGCAAAGAAACGTCTGTTATCTAGAGGGCCCAAGCTAAAAAAAACAAAACTAGGTATTCTTAACTACAGCTGGGTACACGCTACGCGATATGTCGTGCAATCATGATACCTGTGTTGTTCCGCGTCGTCGCTAGACCCTCGCCTCTTTCAAGTGTGTACCCATCTTCAGGCTCACAGGTACCTTGTATTGGGAAATATTTGTTTGGCCCAAAAATACATATTTTGAAAAGTTTACATTTCCTTTATAAAGTAATGCTCAGTCCCAATATTTCTTTTCACAAGTGTCCACACAGCTCTGATGCTTCATATAGTAAGTGCTGATATTGGGCAGAACCCTGGTACTTGTTAATTATATGGTCACCACTTGGGATGGACGATGAGCTGTGCTGGGCCCTCATAATGACTGTTGTGTTATGTGTCCCCCCCCCCCCCCCCCCCCCCCCCTCCCCCATATACATGTGGTTTATTTCTCCCAATATGAGTATTAAGCCTGGAGAAGTGATAAGTGGAAGGTGATAACGCACCAGCCAATCAGCTCCTAACTGTACTGTGTCAAGTGATTGGTTGATGCATTATCACCTTCCACTTATCACTGCTTTCTCACTTCTCCAGGTTAATACATCTGCCTCAAAGTGTTCAAACAGCTGGCGGGCTGCGGAGTCCTCTGGTAGGCGGCTTTTACACTGTGTGGTTCTATTACTTCTCAGTCCAGGAGAGACTAGTTAGCCTTCTGTTTACCATTATCTGGGCTCTTAGCAACTCGGTTTAAGTGACAGGAGTGGAAGTGTAAAGGTGCATACACATGGAGAGATTTTGACTGAGCGATTTCCCTTTAACTGGCAGTAGGAGATTTTGACTAACTTTTCCAGCGATTTTGGCTAACTCATTCAAGCAAGGGGATGCTTTTTCTTTCCCAGCAACATAGCCAAAATTGACTTGCCTGCACAGTCTATTTTTAGCAGCGATAGCGACCTGGCGGGGACGCACCTCGCTATCGCTGGCTGTGTACACATGGAGAGATATGCACTAGCTTTCTGAGTGATTTTGACTATATAGTCAAAATCGCTCAGTTATATCGCTCCGTGTGTATGGACCTTAACATTGATGGTAAATAATTGGCCTGCATACTCCCCTGCCCTCCACTCCTTAGATCAGTGGTGGGTGACGGGTGGCCCTCCAAGCAGTCACTTTTGTTGTCCTATTTGGGTGATATAGATTGTAGCACTTGATCTTTCATTGATTACGTATATTTAATTTACTACTAGGATTAAGGTGGATCAGACCGCATATCGCTCAGAGTATATGTCCGATATGCGTGCTCCTGCGCATCAAACCCAGTGATATCATTAGCGTCCTTGTTTCTGCTAATGAATTACGGACCATGGTTGTTCCGTCCTTCATTAACATTGTTTACTGGCAATCCTGTCTGACATACTTTTTTTTCCAATGTCAGAACGAATATCCGTCGCCCCATTGTGTACCCAGCTTCAGTGTTCCCCCAAGGATGCGGGCACGGGTGCCGGGAAAGTGCAGGATTAGGGGTTGTGGCCCCTCTGGCGCCACTTTTGGGAGCGGCCCAGCTGTCTACATCATTGATGGGACTATGCCACGCGGTGGGAGCAAGGCAGCGGGCAGGCTGTTTTAGCAGGGCGCCGCTAAAGGGGCAGGGCGCATTTTGCCCTTTAAAAATCAGGTAGGGCAAGGCAACCTGCTAAAACAGCCTAGCGTGAACATTAGGGGTAATGTGCAGCCCTTTTGAAGGTTAGTGGGCCAACCTATGAGGCCCATGAAATGTAACAGGTTGCCTATCACTGCCTTAGGTAAAGTAATGTAATTATTGAGTACAGTAACAAGTTAGTGGGGTTATTTAGAATCCTGTTTTGTGTGTGTGGGGGGAGGCACCTCATTTAACCAAATAATGGGGTCAATTCTATTCGGCAACTTAAGAATAGCGCCGGGAATTAGCTCCCGACGCTATTCAATTCAGCTCCAGTTAAGTCGGCGATGTCCCGTTCTCGCCGACTTAACAGGTAGTTTTGTCGGGAGAACGGGCATTCTCCGACTTAACTCCCCGGCGCGAGGCTGATTCCCGTCAGAATCAGCCTCGCGCCGGCCGCGAGGCAGCACATTTGTCGGGTTTCTTCTCTCATCCCCCGGGGATGAGAGAAGAATTCCCGACAATTGCGGGTCACTAGCAGCTGAATTGAATAGCGTCGGGAGCTAATTCCCGGCGCTATTCTTAAGTTGCCGAATAGAATCGACCCCAATGTTCAGTCTAATATTTATAGCGCTACATATTGATATATGTAGCTAAATATTTACTAAATACAAGTGAACCATCCTTCAGTATAGGTTGCAGTCTTCATTATATTCTGTTCCAACAAATGGCAGTAACTGGCAATTAAAATGTATCACAAATGCGCTTCCGTTTTGTGTCCTTACCCACTGTGGCTGCAGTAGAACTGGAAGATTGCAGTAGCTCTTGGTCTGAGGTACTGTATACTTGTTTCTGTGCAAGGTATAATACATTTATACAAGTATCCTTCCTTTATAAAACAAGTCGCTGCTTTGCTTGTGTGATCACCTGCTGACCCCAGTACACAGGAATGTGCTACCTCCCTTCATTGCCCTCTCCTAGCTGCCTAATCTGTAAAAGGCTTGTGGTGGCCAATTGGCACTAGGTGGAATGTAGTGTGCAGCGCTGACAGCAGCAGCGTCCTGACACACTCTGGGTTCTGGTCACACCTTATTTCTACAGTAAGTTCCGGAACTTCATATTTGGGATAATTTACACTATTTCTGCTGTATTTGAGTATTGGTTTCTCTACATGGAGAATGAAACCCCTATTTGTCTGACAAAGGCGTCACTCAAATTGTTTTGTGAAGAACCCTTGATACAGATGTGTCCTCGTACAGCGATCAGTTTTGTGCTATGTGACATGAGACACGGGCTTGACTTATATTCTTTGTCACCGATAGCAATTCCCAGACTTTCGTACTTTTTCCCCCCTTAAATTTAGGGGTGAATTTAGTAAGATGGGAGTTCTATGTAAGATGGGATGTTGCCCGTAGCAACCAGATTCTGCTTCTCATTTATCTATCCCCTTCTAGACCAGTGATGGGGAACCTTTGGCACTCCAGCTGTTGTTGAACTACACATTTCAGCATGCATTGCTAGAATCCCTGTTTAGAGATAATACCTGGAATCTGATTGGTTGCTATGGGCAACATCCCATCTTAAATAGAACTCCCATCTTAATAAATTTACCCCTTAGTGTCTTACTCGCATTGTTGCCACATACAAAGTCACTTATAGTGTACTTAGGGGGTCATTCCGCCGTTTAGGAAAGCAGGCGTGGCCGGACCGTTGGAGGGGGCGGCTACGTGACGTCACACGCAACCGTTGGACCTGGGGCAGTGAAGAGGTTCACCCGGCCAGCCGCAGGAGCTGCACTGGCCGGGAGTAACTCCTGGGATGCAAAAGCATCGCCGCTGTGCGATGCTTTTGCATTTCTGCGGGGGGGGAGGGGGGGGGGGCACTGACATGCGGGGCGGACAAGCCCTGTGCTGGGCGTCCCCCAGCATGTCGGCCTGATGGTAGCTGTGCTAAATTTAGCACAGCTACGATCAACTCGGAATGACCTCCGTAGCTCACTACTTTGGTCGCAAAGAAAGACGTAGATTAAGCACAACGATGATTACTTGTATTGGACCTCCGTCATTGCCCTTTTCCACATGATATTCTTACAAACCAATTGATTGCAATACCAGCGTCTAGGGGCCCATGCATTGTAATTTTGTTGCATTGGCGATGCAAAAAAGTCTTAGCTTTGCAGTAATTCAATTATTTTCAGGGAGAAATCCAATTATCTCAGATAGCCGGCACTAATGGGGATTTTGTTTCACCTGCCTGCAGCTTGGAGCGCTCGCCACAGGATCTATTCCCACTCTATGGTATTGAGCACCCATGAGTGGGAATAGTCCTGTTTTGCCGGGATTCCGGTTGGCGGCTGGTGGGATTCCGGCGTCTGTATCCTGACAGCCGGCAGATTGAACGGATCTTTCCTGAAGATAATTGGATACAACCATCAGAAAGCAAAGGTGTGACTTTGGATTTTGGATATGGAAATCTCACCCTGTATCTGCATTTAATTATATTTATGTTTATGTAATACTAGGACATCAAACACTAAATGAAGTGATACTGTGGGTATTTTATGTGTTTTGGGTTATTTCAGATGTAATGGTCACTAGAGATAAAAATCTATATGCAGTTTCCACTTTCTTCACTTCTGCAAACATGAATATGCTTCCATCACAGGAGTCGGTACAACAAGGGAGGCGGCACGGCCCACCGGGTGGTCTTCAGTATGCCGACTGTCGGGATCCCAGCGCACAGTATACCGGCGCCGGAATCCCGACAGCCGGCATACCAATACTTTTTTCTCCCTTGTGGGGGTCCACGACCCCCCTGGAGGGAGAATAAAATAGCGTAGCGAGCCCGCAAGGGGCTCATTTGTGCTCGCCACGCGGTCAGTATGCCGGCGGTTGGGCTCCCAACGCCGGTATGCTGGTCGCCAGCATACCATACTACACCCCGGCCCACCATGTGTCACTGTAACAGTGTTGGAAAGTTAGCAGCGGCACTTTTCATTGCCCCTAAATTTAGTTTGTGACCCCATAGGGGTGGTGCATATTAAAATCCGTGTTGTTGGGGCTAGTATGTGTAACTGATGTGCATACTGCATCGCACTTAATTTAATCAACCCCATACTATTACAGGATATGAGTGGTTTTGGACACAATTTAACAATTTTTTTATAAGTGTCACTGGTATTTCAGCCTGTAGGATGTTCCACAGAGGGAGGTGCTCAATAGTGTAAAAGATTTATTTAATACAATCAATGTGTGCCAGAAATAAACTGATATACTTGCTCATCAATTTGCTGTTATGGTCCAAATTCAAAACAAATGTTAAAAATGTTAATTGACTCTTTAATGTGGCACTATAATAGGGTGCCCCCTTTCCAACGGGTCAGTTTGTCAGATTTCTGACCTGCTAGAGGCGCTCTGGTAAACCTGTAAGTGCTGTTATTGGGGCCAATTCAAATGTTTTTTCCGCGGCCACCACTAGAGGGCACCCATTGGCAGCAATTCAATTGTTCTGCCATTTGGATGCCCAGCGGCCATGGAGGACACATATTTTCTCGCAGCCTCCTGAGGTGCGAGAAAAAAATGTTTAAACTGGGCACTTTAGGCGCCCAAACGGGAGGATTAAACCCTGTCTGTTTGGACGCAACATGCGCGATGTGCATGGGCACCCAAACACAATTGGATTGTGACAGTTGTTTGGGCGTCTAAAAAGTCACGTCTAGACAGGATCTTTAGACTCCCAAAACAATTGAATTAGCACCCATTGAGTTGGAAATGTCTAAGAGCAACAGTGGTGAAGCGAAGGGCAAACGAGCTCGCAGAACTGCACCACCCAGCGCTGAAACCCATAAAAATCATCTGGATTTGGCGGATGCCAGAATGTTTCCTGCTTGAAAATATGTGCTGCCACCTGTAAAGTGTAACGGAGGAGGAATAATGGCGTGGGGCATTTCTCACGGTTTGGCCAGAGCTGCTTAATTCAAGTGAAGGGTAATAGATCTGCAGAAAGACTGGCACAGGCCTGGCCAACCTGCGGCTCTCCAGCTGTTGTAAAACTACAAGTCCCATCATGCTGTGCCACAGTTTTGCTATTAGGAAATGCTAAAACTGTGGCAGGGCATGCTGGGATGTGTAGTTTCACAACATCTGGAGAGCTGCAGGTTGGCCTGGCCGGGCACTGGCACATTGCTCAGTAACAAGCAAATACGGAGATGGACAAATGACAGGTTTCCCATAGACTAATCTGCCAGACGTAGGGGGTGATTCCGAGTTGATCACAGCCAGCAACTTTTTTCATCAACCTAGGAATAAGGCTGGAGCTACTTACCCTGTGCGACGGATCCAGCGACGTTCCTCCCGGCTTTGACTTCAGACATCCGTCCTCCGTTGGCCTGGACACGCCTGCGTTCGGACGACCACTCCCCGAAAACGGCATCCAATGGTGAGTATCCGCCCCGGAACGCCTTTCCGCTGTCGATCTTAATGCAATCGGCGCTGCGTCTTCTTTTTTCGCTGTGCACGTTGTTGCCTGGCAACGATGCGCACGCGCAATTCCGACCCGTTTCGCACCGCAGCGAGCGAACGGGTCGGAATGACCCCCATAGTACTTGTATTTAAATATCTAATTAGAGCAGAAGTCGGGCTTTGCATACGTTTGCAGCTGCTGCCTGTAATTATAGCTGTAGTCTCCTGACTTTATAGTAAGCAGTAACATGCCGTCGCCACCCTTTGTGCTTTCCCCGGTGACACCTCATCTGCTGATGACCGCCTTTCTGTGCTTGGGATTTCTAAGCTGCTAGTATTGAACAGTTGGTACGACAGAGGACAGCATGTGATCCTTCACTCACTAATGTTGGAAGAGATTCCTCCTGGTAGCGTTGGCTACAGGTTGCTTGAGAGTATCTAACGCAGGAAGCAAATATAGCAGGGTTTCGATGTACAGAATTATCCTTTTGGCCCTATTAAGCATAATTTAAGGGAACAGAAAACACAACGGAAATGGTTACTTCCTCTAGCAATGTATATCTGATCCAATTGGATAAGGAACATTTGGTCTGTCTGCGATCCATGTTAATGTCTGTATGAGGACAGTGACCTGAGAAGATAATGGGAAAGGAGCGTTTACAGTACAGTTGTTTGAATCCCTTCCCGGAATGCCCAGATCTGGACAGTTTGGTCCGGTACAGCTGTTTGGTTGTATTAATAATCATATCTTCCTTTATATGGAGTACTTATCTTCAGAATAGTTTATACCAGTTCAGGAGGAGAAGCAGGGTTTGGCCATCTGCCAACCCACAGTGTCAATATGTCTTTCAGGTGTGAACTCAATTCAAAGCGATGGACGTTCTAGAGAAACGAGGAAGTATTTGCAATGTCGTTACTACCGTGAGTGAGTGCTACAGATGTGTCCTCATACATTACTGCAGCAGTCCCGCCAAACGACCCCTCTTGGAGCCAGGTCCTGTGCAACTCAGTGCAGGGATCTTTTTACCCAAAAATGCGAATGTGATGGGAGACTGCGCTGATTACTTTGATGTCCGACAGTTGTCACGTGGAGTATTGAGTTGTGTGAGGACACCTCTGTATGTGCACAGCCAAGCATCACCTTGATGCTTAGCTGCACATCACTTAGAATTGCATTCCCCCTTAGGCTAGACTGTTGATGGCAGCAAGATGTAAAGGTGTCAATCCAATTAGGTGCGAGTTTGTTTCCTGGAACTCGCATCTATCGCATGGATTTGCGCACGAGAGAAATGCAAGATCCATTTAGAAATACCAATTTGTGGTACCCGCAGCAAAGTTGCATGACCTTTTCTCTATCGTCCTAAGTGGATGCTGGGGTTCCTGAAAGGACCATGGGGAATAGCTGCTCCGCAGGAGACAGGGCACAAAAGTAAAGCTTTTACAGGTCAGGTGGTGTGTACTGGCTCCTCCCCCTATGACCCTCCTCCAGACTCCAGTTAGATTTTTGTGCCCGGCCGAGAAGGGTGCAATTCTAGGTGGCTCTCATAAAGAGCTGCTTAGAGAGTTTAGCTTAGGTTTTTTATTTTACAGTGATTCCTGCTGGCAACAGGATCACTGCAACGAGGGACAGAGGGGAGAAGAAGTGAACTCACCTGCGTGCAGGATGGATTGGCTTCTTGGCTACTGGACATGAAGCTCCAGAGGGACGATCACAGGTACAGCCTGGATGGTCACCGGAGCCACGCCGCCGGCCCCCTCACAGATGCTGAAGCAAGAAGAGGTCCAGAATCGGCGGCTGAAGACTCCTGCAGTCTTCTTAAGGTAGCGCACAGCACTGCAGCTGTGCGCCATTTTCCTCTCAGCACACTTCACACGGCAGTCACTGAGGGTGCAGGGCGCTGGGGGGGGGGCGCCCTGGGAGGCAAATGAAAACCTTTAAAAAGGCTAAAAATACCTCACATATAGCCCCAGAGGCTATATGGAGATATTTACCCCTGCCTAAATGTACTAAATAGCGGGAGACGAGCCCGCCGAAAAAGGGGCGGGGCCTATCTCCTCAGCACACGGCGCCATTTTCTGTCACAGCTCCGCTGGTCAGGAAGGCTCCCAGGTCTCTCCCCTGCACTGCACTACAGAAACAGGGTATAACAGAGAGGGGGGGCAAAATAAATGGCAATATATTAATATAAAAGCAGCTATAAGGGAGCACTTAATCATAAGGCTATCCCTGTCATATATAGCGCTTTTTGGTGTGTGCTGGCAGACTCTCCCTCTGTCTCCCCAAAGGGCTAGTGGGTCCTGTCTTCGTATAGAGCATTCCCTGTGTGTCTGCTGTGTGTCGGTACGTGTGTGTCGACATGTATGAGGACGTTATTGGTGTGGAGGCGGAGCAATTGCCAAATATGAGGATGTCACCTCCTAGGGGGTCGACACCAGAATGGATGCCTTTATTTGTGGAATTACGGGATAGCGTCAACTCGCTTAAGCAGTCGTTTGCCGACATGAGGCGGCCGGACACTCAATTAGTGCCTGTCCAGGCGCCTCAAACACCGTCAGGGGCTGTAAAACGCCCCTTGCCTCAGTCGGTCGACACAGACCCAGACACAGGCACTGATTCCGGTGGTGAAGGTGACGAATCAACCGTATTTTCCAGTAGGGCCACACGTTATATGATTTTGGCAATAAAGGAGATGTTACATTTAGCTGATACTACAGGTACCACTAAACAGGGTATTATGTGGGGTGTGAAAAAACTACCAGTAGTTTTTACCGAATCAGAAGAATTAAATGACGTGTGTGATGAAGCGTGGGGTGCCCCGATAAAAAACTGCTAATTTCAAAGAAGTTATTGGCTTTATACCCTTTCCCGCCAGAGGTTAGGGAGCGCTGGGAAACACCTCCTAGGGTGGACAAAGCGCTAACACGCTTATCAAAACAAGTGGCGTTACCCTCTCCTGAGACGGCCGCACTTAAAGATCCATCAGATAGGAGGATGGAAAATATCCAAAAAGGTATATACACACATGCAGGTGTTATACTACGACCAGCTATTGCGACTGCCTAGATGTGCAGTGCTGGGGTAGTTTGGTCAGAGTCCCTGATCGAAAATATTGATACCCTGGACAGGGACAATATTTTACTGTCGTTAGAACAAATAAAGGATGCATTTCTTTATATGCGTGATGCACAGAGAGATATCTGCACACTGGCATCACGGGTAAGTGCTATGTCCATTTCGGCCAGAAGAGCTTTATGGACACGACAGTGGACAGGCGATGCGTAGAGGAGTTATTTGGGGTCGGTCTATCGGATTTGGTGGCCACGGCTACGGCCGGGAAATCCACCTTTCTACCTCAAGTCACTCCCCAACAGAAAAAGGCACCGACCTTTCAACCGCAGCCCTTTCGTTCCTTTAAAAATAAGAGAGCAAAGGGCTATTCATATCTGCCACGAGGCAGAGGACGAGGGAAGAGACAGCAACAGGCAGCTCCTTCCCAGGAACCGAAGCCCTCCCCGGCTTCTACAAAAGCCTCAGCATGACGCTGGGGCTTCGCAAGCGGACTCGGGGGCGGTAGGCGGTCGTCTCAAGAATTACAGCGCGCAGTGGGCTCACTCGCAGGTAAATCCCTGGATCCTGCAGATAATATCTCAGGGGTACAGGTTGAAATTAGAGACAGAGCCACCTCGCCGTTTCCTGAAGTCTGCTTTACCAACGTCCCCCTCAGAAAGGGAGACGGTTTTGGAAGCCATTCACAAGCTGTATTCTCAGCAGGTGATAGTCAAGGTACCTCTTCTACAACAAGGGAAGGGGTATTATTCCACTCTTTTTGTGGTACCGAAGCCGGATGGCTCGGTAAGGCCTATTCTAAATCTGAAGTCCTTGAACCTGTACATAAAGAAGTTCAAGTTCAAGATGGAGTCACTCAGAGCAGTGATAGCGAACCTGGAAGAAGGGGACTTTATGGTATCCTTGGACATCAAGGATGCGTATCTCCACGTTCCAATTACCCCTCACACCAGGGGTACCTCAGGTTCGTTGTACAAAACTGTCACTATCAGTTTCAGACGCTGCCGTTTGGTTTGTCCACGGCACCTCGGGTCTTTACAAAGGTAATGGCCGAGATAATATTTCTTCTTCGAAGAAAAGGCGTATTAATTATCCCATACTTGGACGATCTCCTAATAAGGGCAAGGTCCAGAGAACAGCTAGAGATGGGTTTAGCACTATCTCAAGAGGTGCTAAAGCAGCACGGATGGATTCTGAATATTCCAAAATCCCAATTAATGCCGACAACTCGTCTGCTGTTCCTGGGGATGATTCTGGACACAGTTCAGAAAAAGGTTTTTCTTCCCGAAGAAAAAGCCAAGGAGTTATCTGACCTGGTCAGGAACCTCCTAAAACCAGGAAAGGTGTCTGTACATCAATGCACAAGAGTCCTGGGAAAAAATGGTAGCTTCTTACGAAGCAATCCCTTTCGGCAGATTCCATGCAAAGGGATCTGTTGGACAAATGGTCAGGGTCGCATCTTCAGATGCACCTGCGGATAACCCTGTCGCCGAGGACAAGGGTATCCCTTCTGTGGTGGTTGCAGGAGGCTCATCTATTGGAGGGCCGCAGATTCGGCATGCAGGATTGGATCCTGGTGACCACGGATGCCAGCCTGAGAGGCTGGGGAGCAGTCACACAGGGAAGAAATTTCCAGGGAGTGTGGTCGAGCCTGAAAAAGTCTCTTCACATAAGCATTCTGGAACTAAGAGCAATCTACAATGCTCTAAGCCAGGCGGAACCTCTGCTTCAAGGAAGACCGGTGTTGATCCAGTCGGACAACATCACGGCAGTCGCCCATGTAAACAGACAGGGCGGCACAAGAAGCAGGAGGGCAATGGCAGAAGCTGCCAGGATCCTTCGCTGGGCGGAGAATCACGTGATAGCACTGTCAGCAGTATTCATCCCGGGCGTGGACAACTGGGAAGCAGACTTCCTCAGCAGACACGACCTTCACCCGGGAGAGTGGGGACTTCATCCAGAAGTTTTCCACATGCTATTAAACCGTTGGGTAAAACCAATGGTGGACATGATGGCGTCTCGCCTCAACAAAACACTGGACAGGTATTGCGCCAGGTCAAGAGATCCGCAGGCAATAGCTGTGGACGCGCTGGTAACACCTTGGGTGTACCAGTCGGTATATGTGTTTCCTCCTCTGCCTCTCATACCAAAGGTATTGAGGATTATACGGCAAAGAGGAGTAAGACTAGTGGCTCCGGATTGGCCAAGAAGGACTTGGTACCCGGAACTTCAAGAGATGGTCACGGACGATCCGTGGCCTCTACTTCTGAGAAGGGACCTGCTTCAGCAGGGTCCTTGTCTTTTTCAAGACTTACCGCGGCTGCGTTTGACGGCATGGCGTTTGAATGCCAGATCATAAAAGGAAAAGGCATTCCAGAAGAAGTCATTCCTACCTTGATAAAGGCAAGGAAGGAAGTCACCGCGAAGCATTATCGCCGTATTTGGCGAAAATATGTTGCGTGGTGCGAGCAGCGGAGTGCTCCGATGGAGGAATTTCAACTGGGTCGTTTTCCTACATTTCCTGCAATCAGGATTGTCTATGGGTCTCAAATTGGGATCTATTAAGGTTCAAATTTCGGCCCTATCAATATTCTTCCAAAAAGAATTGGCCTCAGTCCCTGAGGTCCAGATTTTTATCTAAGGAGTACTACATATACAGCCTCCTGTGGTGCCTAAGGTGGCACCGTGGGATCTAAATGTAGTTTTAGATTTCCTCAAATCCAATTGGTTTGAACCACTAAAGAATGTGGATTTGAAATATCTCACATGGAAAGTGACTATGTTACTGGCCCTGGCTTCGGCCGGGAGAGTATCTGAACTGGCGGCTTTGTTTTATAAAAGCCCTTATTTAATTTTCCATTCGACATAGGGCAGAGCTGCGGACGCGTCCGCATTTTCTCCCTAAGGTGGTATCAGCGTTTCACCTGAACCAGCCTATTGTAGTGCCTGCGGCTACAGACGACTTGAAGGACTCCAAGTTGTTGGACGTTGTCAGAGCCTTAAAAATATACATTTAAAGGACGGCTGGAGTCAGAAAATCTGACTCGCTGTTTATACTGTATGCACCCAACAAGTTGGGTGCACCTGCTTCTAAGCAGTCGATTGCTCGTTGGATTTGTAACAAAATTCAACTTGTACATTCTGTGGCAGGCCTGCCACAGCCTAAATCTGTTAAGGCCCATTCCGCAAGGAAGGTGGGCTCATCTTGGGCGGCTGCCCGAGGGGTCTCGGCATTACAACTCTGCCGAGCAGCTACGTGGTCAGGGGAGAACACGTTTGTAAATTTTTACAAATTTGATACCCTGGCAAAGGAGGACCTGGAGTTCTCTCATTCGGTGCTGCAGAGTCATCCGCACTCTCCCGCCCGTTTGGGAGCTTTGGTATAATCCCCATGGTCCTTTCAGGAACCCCAGCATCCACTTAGGACGATAGAGAAAATAAGAATTTACTTACCGATAATTCTATTTCTCGGAGTCCGTAGTGGATGCTGGGCGCCCATCCCAAGTGCGGATTATCTGCAATACTTGTACATAGTTATTGTTAACTAATTCGGGTTATTGTTTAGGAAGCCATCTTTCAGAGGCTCCTCTGTTATCATACTGTTAACTGGGTTTAGATCACAAGTTGTACGGTGTGATTGGTGTGGCTGGTATGAGTCTTACCCGGGATTCAAAATCCTCCCTTATTGTGTACGCTCGTCCGGGCACAGTACCTAACTGGAGTCTGGAGGAGGGTCATGGGGGGAGGAGCCAGTACACACCACCTGACCTGTAAAAGCTTTACTTTTGTGCCCTGTCTCCTGCGGAGCCGCTATTCCCCATGGTCCTTTCAGGAACCCCAGCATCCACTACGGACTCCGAGAAATAGAATTATCGGTAAGTAAATTCTTATTTTTTCTTTTCTTTTTTTTTAACCGAAATGTGATTTGGGAAAATGTGGAGAAACCAAACTGGACACCAAGAAAGTGGCAACTGAAACAGCAGGACCGTATAGAAGGCTGTTGGTGACCATAAGGAAAGTGCTGGAGGTTCTTACGTTTTCATATTTTTCATTTACGTTGTTAAAATGATAGCAAGCGTTTTTCTTGACTATATTTTGAGGTAGAGAAAAATGTTTAATGTGATTTTTCATTGTTTTTATACAAGTTTTAAAAAGTAGAAAAAAAGTTTAGCTTTCATCTGCTCGAAAACTCCTCTTACATCAGTACTCCACCTCCGCATACGGGAGGCATTCAATTTACCGGCTGTCAGGAGACCGATGCCGGAATCCCGACATGGTGGTTGGAATCCCGATCGCTGGCCGAAAACTCCACTCAGGTGGTGGTCCACGCCACCACCCGAGGGGTAATATAACCCTGTCGCTACCAGGCCCGAAGCGTGGCGAGCCCGCGAGTGGACACGCTGTGCTTGCCGCCGGTATTCCGGATGTCTATTTCCTGACCGCCGGGATATCATACTGAATCCCCGCATACCCGTCCTTAGTCATTGAACCAATTAATGAGTTTTTTTTAGAGAAATTCGCCTGAAAACTATTGTCTCTATTGGCCAAATTATACTATTTAAACCCCTTCAAGTGTGAGAGTTGTCATTGGGAGGGTTGTACCAGAGGTTCTGAACTGCTGTCCAATATTTTTACCTGTAAAATAAAACTTTCCTTAAACTTTAGTCTGCTCTGGGAGCTGTGCACCAAAAAAAAAGTTACTTTTCTTTGAAAAAGCAATGTGAGTTGGGAATTGGATAGTAAATGAAATTCGCTGTGCAAGTTGGCTGTAAGTGGCTCAGAGGAGCCAACTCGCATCTAATTGGATTGACCCCAGAGATTTTATGTGGTGATATCTCGTTGGTGATGTCTTTCTCTTAGGGGCAGTTTCAGTTGCTTTGGGCATCTATTTTTCCTGTCTAAACAGTTGTCACAATTCAGTTGTGCTTGGGCACCCAAGCAGACAGAGTTTAGCTGCATAAATGGCTAAACCCGTCTAAACTCCTGTTTGGACTGTGAAAGGTCCGACTTTGTGCACATTTCTTCTCGCACCTCAGGAGGCTGCGAGAAGAAATGTCACCCCTGCGGCTACCGGACTTCTAAACAGAGCAACAGTTGAATTGCTCTGTTTTGCGCCCTCTAGTGGTAGCCGTGTGCATAAACCATTGAATCTGTTTGATGTTCTGGGTGAGTGTTGAGCTTTCAGATTTAAATCTTAGCTAACCTACCTTGCAGTCAGTGTTTTGCACTTTCTTCCTCAAACTTGTGTCCTCCGGTGCTTCTAGAAATTTGTTTAAAATTTTTGTTTTTATACCCTTTTTGTAAATGAGGAAGCAATATTTATTTTCCCCTCTGTAGTCACAATGTCGGGCTGTAATGTGAATCTTGCCCCCTGTGTTTGATGATTCCGCAGCATTCAGGCTATTTTTGGGGCTACTTGTGTCGTTCTCAGACCATTTCGCCCAAGTTAATAATGTTATTAAATTGGAAATTGAATGACCACTGTGTAATTCTGTATATTGTCCTACATGATCAGGGCTGGTAGCCTGAGCCAAGGAACCAGGTGTGAGCCCCCAAGTGCTGCACCTAAATATCCAGTCGTTAGGGGACTGGACTGCACAGTGAGATCTACCATGGAACTTCCTTATCATGGTAGATGCTACAGTATACGTGGTGCTGTTCAAAGTGGCTAACTGACTTTGAATGGTCATGCTTTATTGGCCCAGCATTGTAGCATGCCAGTCATCCAACGTGATCAGTTCATACAAAGCCTGCATTACACTTTGGCTCTGGCGTTAGAACTTGTCCACAGACTGGAAGACTCAGAGAGAGGGTGTAGATGTATTTTTGTACATTCCGAGCTCGATCTACTGCTAACAAACTCTCAGCAGCTAAAACCTCTGCAGATTGCTGCCACTTCCTCCACATGACAAGCAGGAAGAGACTGTGCCATCTGTAGACAATAGTGTCATCAGCAGGTGTTCTTGTAGCTGGACCCACAACTGTGCATTTGTTATGTACACTGCCGGATTATTATGGCTCACTTACCCACAAACACCTGTAACCAACAGACTGAGCTAGCACTGCGCGCTCCACTAATTAAATGACACAGAGAAGCAAAACAGCGTATGCCATCAGTGTTATTGGATGACTGTTCTCCCGCTGGTCATAGTGGCATCACCTGTTCTGAAGAAGTCTAATTACAGAGAGCAGTTCTAAATCCTGCACCCATCACTGGGTATTAAAATACGCTGAATCCTGTGTATTACTGAGCTGCATCATATATGTGGCAAACAGAACAATTTGAACAGTAGATTATTAACATTTATACAGTATCTTGCCAGTATATTCCATTGCACTTCACAATTGGCAACAAAAGCGTAATAAAACAAGACTAGGGAATAACGGACAAAGAGGTAAGAGGGCCCTGCTTACCATCTAGAGCAGGGGTGGTGAACCTTTTTTCTACCAAGGGCCATTTAGATATTTATAAAATCCTTTGGGGGGGCCATACAAAAATGATCAACTTAAAAATTACCCTGCCCCCCCAGGAGTTATGCCCCTTAGAGGTACTGAGTGCGTGTGCCAAAAAATGGGTGTGGCCAATTAAAATCGGACGTGATACACATATGCCCCAAATAGTGCAGTGCCAGATACACATATTGCAGTGCCAGACACACAAATGCCCACCCCACTGTGCTGCTCACCACTGCTGCTGCTCCGTCCAGCGGCGGCGTGTTCTCAGCTGTCAGGGCATGGAGGAGAGCGCAGCTATGTCAGGCTGGCAGCGGCGTGTAGGATCTTAAACTAGCCGTTGGTTCGCGAGCCAATCAGAGCTCGCGGACTGGCAGCGGCTGCTCCTGATTGGCTGCCGGTCCGCGAGCTCTAATTGGCTCACGAACCGGCGGCTGGTTTGGGAGCCTACCTGCTGCTGCTGCTGCCGGACATAGCTGTAATCTCCTCCCTGCCCTGACAGCTGAGACACGTTGCCACTGGACTGAGCGGCGATGTGTCTCGCTGACACACAAGCGGGTGGGCCGGAACAACCGGCTTTGCGGGCTTTATATGGCCCACGGGCCGGAGGTACTCCACCCCTGATCTATAGGATAGTGGGGACCTTCTATTTTGCATCTGGAAATTGTGTATACGTTTGTTAATTTTTTCTAGATAGTCGGTAACTTGTACTATAAAGAGAATAACTGAACATGTATTCATTTGTACTTCACATTATAAAACCATCTGAGGAGCCGTCTAGTGGAAGACTATATGCTTTTATCATAATATAATGGAGCAGTGTACTTATGTAAGTCCAGCATTTTATATGATGCTATACATTTGGAATCTCCTATACAAGCACTTTCCGAGTAAAGAGGTCTCTGTTAGTGAATTACTTACATTTTATTTTATAACAGAGCTGGCAGAGTCATTATCAAAGTTTATTTATAAGGTGCCACAGGTTCTACTGCAGCGAACACTCGCATTCAACAGAATATAACAAGATACATGAATGGGTATCCGGACTCTAGGTTGATACTCGTTGGTTGACAATAGAAATAGGTCGACATGAGAAAATGTCGACATGAGTTTTTCACTTTTTTTTGGGGGGGGGACTTTTTCATACTGTACGATCCATGTGGACTTTGATTGGGAACTGTAACGAGCGAAGCGAGCCATTCAAGAGGACACGGTGCACCAACTGGGGTTCTCGGTCACTTGACGGAGAAAATGACACCAAAAAAACATTTAAAAAAACTCATGTCGACCTTTTTTTCATGTCGCATTTTTTGATGTCGACCTAATGGACATGTCAACCTATTTCTAGTGTCAACCTAGTGGGTGGCGACCTAATTGGTGTCGACCTACAGTCCTATACCCATGTGAATGTACCTCTCCTGTAAGAGCATGAAGACAGGATGTGTATACTTTCTCAGAGCAAGTAGTCTTATAAGCCAACAGTTCCAAGCATGAGTAGCACCAGGGAAGGAATGCACGGGTGGGGGGGACTAGCACCCAGGAAGGGGGGTGGGTGATGGGAGTAACACCCAGGAAGGGAACCGGGCCTGCGGAGTAGCACCCAGGAAAGAGAATGGGTGATAGGTGTAATATCCAGGAAGGAGAATGGGCGTGTGGAGTAGCACTTGGGAAGGAGAATGGGCGTGTGGAGTAGCACTTGGGAAGGGGAATGGGCGGGGGGAGTAGCACTTGGGAAGGTGAATGGACGTGGGGAGTAGCACTTGGGAAGGGGAATGGACGTGGGGAGTAGCACTTGGGAAGGGGAATGGGCGGGGGGAGTAGTACCCGGGAAGGGGAATGGGCGGGGGGAGTAGTACCCAGAAAGGGGAATGGATGTGGGGAGTAGCACTTGGGAAGGGGAATGGGCGGGGGGAGTAGCACTTGGAAAGGGGAATGGGCGGGGGGAGTAGCACTTGGGAAGGGGAATGGGCGGGGGGAGTAGCACTTGGGTGGGAAGGGGAATGGGCGGGGGGAGTAGCACTTGGGTGGGAAGGGGAATGGGCGGGGGGAGTAGCACTTGGGAAGGGGAATGGGCGGGGGGAGTAGCACTTGGGAAGGGGAATGGGCGGGGGGAGTAGCACCCAGAAAGGGGAATGGATGTGGGGAGTAGCACTTGGGAAGGGGAATGGGCGGGGGGAGTAGCACTTGGGAAGGGGAATGGGCGGGGGGAGTAGCACATGGGAAGGGGAATGGGCGGGGGGAGTAGCACCCAGAAAGGGGAATGGATGTGGGGAGTAGCACTTGGGAAGGGGAATGGGCGGGGGGAGTAGCACCCAGAAAGGGGAATGGATGTGGGGAGTAGCACTTGGGAAGGGGAATGGGCGGGGGGAGTAGCACTTGGGAAGGGGAATGGATGTGGGGAGTAGCACTTGGGAAGGGGAATGGGCGGGGGGAGTAGCACCCAGAAAGGGGAATGGATGTGGGGAGTAGCACTTGGGAAGGGGAATGGGCAGAGGTTGTAATGTCAATGTCTATAGAGGAGGGTACAGAGGAAATTGGAGCACTGGTAAGGAGTGTATAAGGTGAAAGAGGGCATATGGTCGTGCATTTCTTTTTCATTGTCTCTATGGGGGCAGCTCGGTTATTATCGATGTTCAGCTGCACGTATTAGCGATAATTTCACTAAACAATCATGTCTCATTTTCCTGAGCCTCTCTATGGGGTTGGTGGAAAAATGAACAAATGCATTGGTTTCAGAGTTACATTTTCCGGCAGCACAACTCTCATATCGTGCAGAATTGAGTTTCCCCCTGTGTGTTAGTGAATGTGCATGCCACGGTGATGGAGTAGTGACTTATTGGATAGAAACGTACTCCTTTGCAGAGCAGGTGCTTATCTCGCTGGATATACCATGAGGCACTTCATTTTCTACAGGCCATGCCGGGGGGGAGTAGATCACTAAATAAGGGTTATGGACCTTTTATTGTGTCGGGGACATGTTCAGACAATGGAGGTGATTCAGACCTGATCGCTGGGCTGCTAAAATTCTTGTCCTGCGATCATATAGTCGCCGCCCAAGGGGAGTGTATATTCGGCGTGCAGTGTGCGATCGCATGTGTACGCCGAGCAGCTAAAATTCCCTCAGTCAGCGGACAGCTGCAAATCCGGTCTCACCTCACTCACCAGCGAATGTTTTTACCACTATGTGCAGTGTGTGCGCAGCCCAGGACTTACTCCTACAGTGCGATGAGAACAGGCTGATCGGGGCCGGAGCTGACGTCACACACCCTCCCTGAAAATGCTTAGGAACGCCTGCGTTTTCCCTGACACTCCCAGAAAACGGTCAGTTACCACCCACAAGCGGCCTCTTCCTGTCAGTCAGCATGCGAATGACTGTGCGATTAGAATTTTCGCGCCAGCCTGTCACTGACCGGCGATGCCTGTTTGCCGCCGCGTGTACGCATGGCGGTGCATGCGCAGTTAATCGCTGGTCACCTGTTGTGCGAAAACGCACAGCCACGAACAGGTCTGAATCGGGCCCAATGACTATCCGTACCATAGTTTTGCATGAGTGTGTGTAAGACCTTAATTGGGCTGGAAGAATGGCTGACATTTTGGAGGCTGTTTTTCAGTGATTGTCATGGTACCTGACCATTCCATTGTTGAACACTGTTTAAAAGCGTTCCCAGGTAATATTGGGGCAGATGTATTAACCTGGAGAAGGCATAAGGAAGTGATAAACCAGTGATAAAGGCACCAGCCAATCGGCTACAATATGTAAATTAACAGTTACTATTATCCTTTATTTATATGGCGCCGCAAGGGTTCCGCAGCGCCCAATTACGGAGTACATAAATAATCAGACAGGAAAACAGCAACTTATAGTTAATGACAGTATAGGACAAGTACAGGGTAAATAAACATAGTTACATCAGCAGATGACACTGGAATAAGTATCAGGTGGCAGAAGACTGCTGGAGTTGATGCAGTTGAAGATTATTAAAGTAAGAAAGGAAGTTAGGATCTGATTGGCTGGTGCCTTTATCACCTTGCACATATCACTGGTTTATCACTTCCTTATGCCATCTCCAGGTTAATACATCTCCCCCTTGGTTCCTGGGTGTCCTCTTACAGGCCAAACAATGGAATGCTGTTTTACAAAAATCCAACTACTTACGTTGGATCATGTTCTGTTGCAGCCTAGCGGAACATGAACTTGTGACAGAAGGTCTGCGATTAGTTAAAACACACTTATTCTCGTCAGTGTTTCTGTAAGCAATTTAGCCTCAAGAGCTATAAGGAGGATATCGGGGCTCATTGTTATATTGCATTTAGGTGAACCATTTGCACTTTACCCCAGTGACCAATGAGCCATTGGCTTTAACACGTTTAGAGCAAGTTACTCAGAAAAAGAAACTGATGCTTCTATAGTTTAACAAGAAAAAGCAATATTCCATCATGCATGGCTGACTGTGTTTGTCATTATTCTCTGAGCTGCTTGTAGTCCGGTCTGACCGGCTCGTGTTCGGATCCTGACTGCACACATGTAACAGTTGCAGAGAAGGCAACACATAATGGAGGCCCTGTCATCTGAATGGTATGTTGTGTTTCCTTCTCGGCTGACTGTAATGTTTTATGGTGCTTGTTTCTTTAGAAATAACAATACAAATCTTTGCCCCCTTTACCACTCCACCCAGGAGACCCCCTTGTGCTAGTACTGTAGGAGCAGGGGTACACTTTACACTTCTTATACCTCTGGTACTGCATCTATGCTATAATATACAGTAAGTATTAATGTAAGTCCCATTTCACTAAAGTGCCCGGCTCACTGTAATTAGAAGGAGGCTGGCCAGACAGTCCTAAGGTTCCTTAAGTGTCTTTAACAGATGGCTCATCTTCAAATTATCGTTTAAAAGAACACGGCAGTAATGCAAGCATTAAACGTGCTAATTATCAACACAACAGGGAGAAATGCTGATAGTGAATTATTATTTGCTAGGAAGTGCCCTGTTTTTGCACTAAAACACAAAACTAATTTGTACTTAACGCACCATTTGCAAAATACAGTAGTTGTTACAGGACTGGATGAATGGCGAATCCATGAAAAGTACAATTACATTTTTTATTAACTTTGTTGAATTTTTTCTTTTTTTTTCCGGATAGTGAGGGGCTATTCGGACCAACTATGAAATCTAGCTTAATCTATGTGGAGAGGTGATAAATCATAGTTTAGGAACCTTTTAAATCCTTTGGGATTATTATACCTACGTTACTGACCTGGTTTTCAGGATACAGTGTATTACAGTATGTTTTATTTTGCCGACAAACCTTAGACTTTGGAAAGGGGTGAGGTAGATGGTAATTATATTTACTCAGATCATGTGATTCTATTCATAGTGACCACACACCTATTTGAAAGGGCAAAGGCTAAGAAAGATAATGATACATCTTGCTGGTAATGAACCTTAGGCTGTGGTGTAGTGGTAATGAACCTTAGGCTGTAGTGTTAGCGAAACCGGAACAGAGACATTTATTAAAGTGTTTTTCATTTTTTTGGAAGCGCTCATTGACTCGCGCAGGGAAGAAACCTCAGCTTCTGACATTATCCAGGTTTGGTCTCTATGCTGTTTGCTTGTCTGTTCACACAGAAATACTGTAAGCCGTATCTAGCACGGTCTTTTATTTTGGTGGTTAAACTCAGGAAATTTGTCCTGAATGTATTACACTGTACAGCGAATGTGTTGTGTGCTCCTCTATTTACTTACACCGGAGGTGCTGGGAATTTTGCATGCACCTGTAAATGTGTGTGTATTATATGTAATTATAGACCAATCGCATATACACAGTGGAGGCCGTATGTGTGATGGGTCTAGAAACTG
The DNA here is from genome assembly GCF_028390025.1 of Pseudophryne corroboree. Lineage (NCBI taxonomy): Eukaryota > Metazoa > Chordata > Amphibia > Anura > Myobatrachidae > Pseudophryne > Pseudophryne corroboree. Next base: position 88,535,219 of record NC_086447.1, read on the forward strand.
AATACATCAGTAATACTAATAAATTCCTCAGTTATGGCATTAGTTCCGGATGAGTAGATGGTCCATACAATGACTTTCCCTGCAGTTGTAGGGCCACATACATTTCATGCTATGCATTCGTTGATCTTAATAGTTGTCTTTTTATTAATGGTTAACTGCCTCTTCCGCCCCATAATCCTCTCATCCCTTCCCAGTCACTCCTGTGAGTCCTTACTGAGCGGTCAGTCTGGCATCTCACATTACAACTAGGGTTTACAGTAGCTTAGTGCCAAGGGATAGGGATGGCAGTATTGCAGGTGGCTGGTATATGACCTGATGGAGGACATAGCCACATTACATAGCTAAAAATACAATGACATAGTGAGCACGTAGAACAACATAAATTGTTCAGAAGCTGCAGAGAAGGATATTGCGGCTGGATCCCCCAACCCTCAGACCCAAACAAAGTGAGAAGCCAATTATGTACTCTGAGCAGTACAGTGCACCACACACATGTGGCCTGTGGCCTCTAGGGAAGTGGTGCAGTCCCAGGGAGGAGGGGTGGGGGGGAGGGTATAGTAATGGGCAGCAGGTCACTGGTCTGTGGACAGCACAGGCTGTACTGCATTGCGCCCAGTTTTATGGAGTCCCCACTTCTTGAGCTACCCAGCATCCGGACGGATACAGTGAGGGCATCCAGCTAAGATGTGCGGACTGCCTTCACCTGACGGTACTGTGGGCATTTCCCAGCCATCCCACTGAATTAAAAGTATTTTCTCTTACGTCCTAGAGGATGCTGGGGACTCCGTAAGGACCATGGGGTATAGACGGGCTCCGCAGGAGACATGGGCACTATAAAGAACTTTAGAATGGGTGTGCACTGGCTCCTCCCTCTATGCCCCTCCTCCAGACCTCAGTTAGATCCTGTGCCCAGAGGAGACTGGGTGCATTACAGGGAGCTCTCCTGGGTTTCTCTGAAAAAAGACTTTTGTTAGGTTTTTTATTTTCAGGGAGCACTGCTGGCAACAGGCTCCCTGCATCATGGGACTGAGGAGAGAGAAGCAGATCTACTTAAGTGATAGGCTCTGCTTCTTAGGCTACTGGACACCATTAGCTCCAGAGGGAGTCTGAACGCAGGTCTCCCCTCGCCGTTCGTCCCAGAGCCGCGCCGCCGTCCTCCTCGCAGAGCCGGAAGATAGAAGCCGGGTGAGTATAAGAAGAAAAGAAGACTTCAAGGCGGCAGAAGACTTCAGATCTTCCCAGAGGTAAGCGTGCAGCGGTAACACTGCGCGCCATTGCTCCCACACAATCCACACTAGCAGGCACGGATGGGCGCAGGGGGGGCTCCCTGGGCAGCAATATAAACCTCTAAGGCTGGCATAGGAGTATTATAGGCTGCGGAGGCAGTAGTTATATAAATCCCCCGCCAGTATTATGAAATTGAGCGGGACCGAAGCCTGCCGCTTGAGGGGGCGGAGCTTGGTCCCACAGCACTAACCAGCACCATTTTCTCCACGGAGCACTGCAGAGACGCTGGCTCCACGGACTCTCCCCTGCTGAACACTGTGACACAGGGCTAAAAGGGGGGCGGGGGGCACTTGTGAGGCGCAGTGAGTGTATTATACATAATTATATAAAAAAGCACTATATATTCTGGGAATTTGTTTTCCAGTGTCAGTTGGCGCTGGGTGTGTGCTGGCATACTCTCTCTCTGTCTCTCCTAAAGGCCTTATTGGGGGACTATCTCCAGATAAATATCCATGTGTGTGTGGGGGTGTCGTTATGAGTGTGTCGGCATGTCTGAAGCGGAAGGCTGATCTAAGGAGGAGGTGGAGCAGATGATTGTGGTGTCTCCGTCGGCAACGCCGACACCTGATTGGTTGGACATGTGGAATGTTTTAAATGCAAATGTGACCTTATTGCATAAGAGGTTGGACAAAGCAGAGTCCAGGGAAAAAACAGGGAGTCAATCCATGGCTTTAAATGTGTCACAGGGCCCTTCAGGGTCTCAAAAACGTCCCCTGTCCCAAATAGCAGACACAGATACCGACACGGAGTCTGACTCCAGTGTCGACTACGATGATGCGAGGTTACACCCAAGGGTGGCCAAAAGTATTCATTATATGATTATGGCAATAAAAGATGTTTTGCATATCACAGATGACCCCTCTGTCCCTGACACGAGGGTGCGCATGTATACGGAAAAGAAACCCGAGGTAACCTTTCCCCCATCTCATGAACTGAACGAGTTATTTGAAAAAGCTTGGGAAACTCCAGACAAAAATCTGCAGATTCCCAAGAGGATCCTTATGGCGTATCCTTTCCCTGCACAGGACAGGGTACGGTGGGAATCCTCGCCCAGGGTGGACAAGGCTTTAACGCGCTTGTCCAAGAAGGTGGCGCTACCGTCACCCGACACAGCAGCCCTCAAGGATCCTGCTGATCGCAGACAGGAAGACTACCTTAAAATCTATTTATACACATACGGGGGCTTTACTCAGACCGGCAATAGCGTCGGCATGGGTATGTAGCGCGGTTGCAGCTTGGACAGATACCTTGTCCGCTGACATTGAGGCCCTAGATAGGGATACCATTTTATTGACCTTAGGTCACATTAAAGACGCAGTCTCATATATGAGAGACGCTCAGAGAGACGTTGGGCTGCTAGGTTCAAGAGCCAACGCCATGGCTATTTCTGCTAGGCGAGCCCTGTGGACCCGCCAATGGACGGGGGATGCCGACTCAAAAAAGCATATGGAGGTTTTACCTTACAAAGGTGAAGTTTTATTTGGGGAAGGTCTCGCGGACCTGGTTTCCACAGCTACCGCGGGTAAATCTACTTTTCTCTGACGTCCTAGTGGATGCTGGGAACTCCGTAAGGACCATGGGAATAGACGGGCTCCGCAGGAGACTGGGCACTCTAAAAGAAAGATTAGGTACTATCTGGTGTGCACTGGCTCCTCCCTCTATGCCCCTCCTCCAGACCTCAGTTAGAATCTGTGCCCGGCCAGAGCTGGGTGCTCCTAGTGGGCTCTCCTGAGATTGCTAGAAAGAAAGTATTTGTTAGGTTTTTATTTTCAGTGAGATCTGCTGGCAACAGACTCACTGCTACGTGGGACTGAGGGGAGAGAAGCAAACCTACCTGCTTGCAGCTAGCTTGTGCTTCTAAGGCTACTGGACACCATTAGCTCCAGAGGGTTCGAACACAGGGCCTGACCTCGATCGTCCGTTCCCGGAGCCGCGCCGCCGTCCCCCTTGCAGAGCCAGAAGAGAAGCGATGAAATCGGCGGCAGAAGACTCCTGTCTTCATTAAGGTAGCGCATAGCACCGCAGCTGTGCGCCATTGCTCCCACTGCACACCACACACTCCGGTCACTGTAGGGTGCAGGGCGCTGGGCGCCCTGGGCAGCAATAAGTATACCTTTTGGCAATATATACACATAATACAGTCTGGAAAACTGTATATGTGTAAAACCCCCGCCATTTTTAGTCAGAAACAGGAAAGAAGCCTGCCGCTGAGGGGGCCGGGCCTTCTTCCTCAGCACACCAGCGCCATTTTCTCTTCACAGCTCCGCTGGAAGGAAGCTCCCCAGGCTCTCCCCGGCAGTATCCTGGTACACAAATGGTTAAAAGAGAGGGGGGGGGGACATAAATTTAGGCGCAAATTTGTATATACAGCAGCTACTGGGTAAACACTGAGTTGTAGTGTAATCCCTGGGTTATATAGCGCTGGGGTGTGTGCTGGCATACTCTCTCTCTGTCTCTCCAAAGGGCCTTGTGGGGGAACTGTCCTCAAATAGAGCATCCCCTGTGTGTGTGGTGTGTCGGTACGCGTGTGTCGACATGTCTGAGGTAAAAGGCTCCTCTAAGGAGGTGATAGAGCGGATATGTGTGTGAGAGGGTGTCTCCGTCGACAACGCCGACACCTGTTTGGATATGTGTAAGTGCTAAGGTGAATTTATTGCACAAAAGGTTAGGGAACAGACAGGAAATCTACCCATGTCTGTCCCTATGTCGCAGAGACTTTCAGAGTCTCGCAATGCTCACTATCCAAAATAACAAACACTGATATCGACACGGAGTTTAACTCCACTGTCGACTACGATAATGCAAAGTTACAGCCAAGATGGCTATAAGGTATTCAATATATGATTATTGTAATAAAAGATGATTTGCATATCACTGATGACTCATCTGTCCCTGACACGAGAGTACACATGTTTAAGGGGAAGAATGCTGAGGTAAATTTCCCTCCTCTCATGAGGAAAAAGAGCGGGAATCTCCAGACAAGAGACGTCGGCTTCCCACAAGAGAATTCTCAGGCTGTATCCTTTCCCCACTAGGGCCAGGATGTGTTGAGAATCTTCCCCTAGGGTGTCACGTTTGCACAGATGGTAGCACTTGCTATTCTCAGGGATCCTGCAGATAGCGTGCACATTCCTAGTATACTACCCAGACCGGCAATTGTGTCGGCATGGGTTTATAGCGCTGTGGCAGCGTGGACAGGTACCTTATCAGCAGAGATGAGACCCTAGTATGCAATATAAATATATTAAAGATGCTGTCTTAAGTGATAGATATATAGTTATAAAGCATGCCCAAAGAGACATGAGTATACTGGGTCCTAGAGTCAAAGCTATGTCAATCTCTGCTTGACGTGTCCTGTAGAATATGCATTGGACAGATGATGCCGACTTAAGAGGCATATGGAAGGCTGAGGATTGTGTGGAGAAGGGTTCTCGGGCCTGGTCTCCACAGCTATAGCTGGTAATTCTGCTAGTTTGCCTTATATTCCTGCACAGCCTAAGAAAGCACGACATTATTAAATGCAGCCTTTCGTATAAAGAAACAAAAAAGTCTGAGGGGCGTCCTTTCTTGTCAGAGTCGGGCAGCTAGTTCCCAGGAACAGAAGTCCTCCCCGGCCCCTACAAAAATCCACCAATGTCGCTGGGGCTCCACAGGCGGAGCTAGGCCCGGTGGGGACACGCCTTCGTAAGTTCAGCCACAAGTGGGTTCACTCCCTGTTCGATCCCTGGGCAATAGATATTGTGTCTCAGGGATACAAGCTGGACTGTGAGAAGATGCCCCCTCACCGACGGCCCTGCGGGCTTCCCCACAAGAGAGGGAGCCAGTGTTATCTGCAATTCACAAATTGTATCTTTAACAGGTGGTGGTCAAGGGTCCCCTCCTTCAACAAGAGGGTGTTATTATTAGACCATGTTGTAATCCCGAAACCAGACGGTTCGGTCAGACCCATATTGAATTAAAAATCCCTGAACATATACCTGAGAAGGTTCAAGTTCAAGATGGAATCGCTAAGAGCGGTCAGCGCAAGCCTAAAAAGAGGGAGACTTTATTGTGAATAAGGGATGCATACCTTCAGGTCCCCATTTATCCACCTCATTAGGCGTACCTCAGAATTGCGGTACGGGATTGTCATTACCAATTTCAGATGTTGCCGTTTGGTCTCTCCACGGCCCCGAGAATATTCACCATGGTAATGGCGGATATGATTGTGCTCCTGCGGAAGCAAGGTGTCACTATTATCACGTACTTGGACGATCTCCTCATAAAAGCGAGATCAAGAGAGCAGTTGCTGAACAGCGTATCACTTTCTCTGGAAGTGTAACGGCAACACGGCTGGATTCTATATATTCCAAAGTCGCAGTTGGTCCTACAGCTCATCTGCCTCTCCTAGGCACGATCCTAGACACAGGCCATAAAAAGGGTTATCTCCCGATAGAGAGAGCTCAGGAGCTCATGACACTGGTCAGGAATCTATTAAAACCAAAACAGGTGTCAGTGCATCACTGCACTCGAGTCCTGGGAAGGATGGTGGCATCATACGAGGCCATCCCTTTAGGCAGGTTCCATGCGAGGACCTTCCAATGGGACTTACTGGACAAGTGGTCCGGATCACCTCTTCAGATGCATCGGTTAATCACCCTATCCCCCAGGGCCAGGGTGTCTCTCCTGTGGTGGCTGCAGAGGTAGAAGCCACCAGAATTCTTCGCTGGGCGGAGAATCAAGTAAGCGCACTGTCAGCAGTGTTCGTTCCGGGAGTGGACATCTGGGAAGCAGACTTCCTTAGCAGGCACGACCTCCACCCGGGAAAGTGGGGACTTCATCAGGAAGTCTTCACGCAGTTTGCAAATTGATGGGAACTGCCTAAGGTGGACTAGATGGCGTCCCACCTCAATAAAAAGCTAAAAAAAGGTTTTACGCCGGGTCAAGGGACCCTCAGGTGATAGCTGTGGTCGCACTAGTAACACTGTGGGTGTTCCAGTCGGTCTCTGTATTCCCTCCTCTTCCTCTCATACCCAAGGGCTGAGAATTGTAATAAAAGGAGGAGTGAAAACAATATTCTTTGCTCCGAATTGGCCAAGAAGGACTCGGTACCCGGAGCTGCAGGAAATGCTCTCAGAGGACTCAGGGCTTCTGCCTCTCAGACAGGACATGTTGCAACAGGGGCCCTGTCTGTTCCAAAACTTACCGCGGCTGCATTTGACGGCATGGCGGTTGAACGCCGGATCCTAGCGGAAAAGGGCATTCCGGATGCAGTTATTCCTACGCTGATAAAGGCTAGGAAAGACGTGACAGCAAGACTTTTTCACTGTATATGGCGAAAATAGGTTGCTTGGTGTGAGGCCGGGAAGGCCCTACAGAGGAATTTCAGCGGGGTCGATTCCTGCACTTCCTACAGTCAGGAGTGACTATGGGCCTAAAATTAGGATCCATAAAGGTCAAGATTTCGGCCCTATCCATTTTTCTCTCAAAAAGAACTGGCTTCACTGCCTGAAGTTTAGACGTTGTTCCGGGGGTGCTGCATATTCAGCCTCCTTTTGTGCCACCGGTGGCACCTTGGGATCTTAACGGTGTGTTGGATTTCCTGAAATCCCACTGGTTTGAGCCACTTAAGACCATGGAGCTAAAATATCTTGCGTGGAAAGTGGTCATGCTATTGGCCTTAGCTTCGGCTAGGCGTGTGTTAGTATTGGCGGTTTTGTCATGTAAAAACCCTTATCTGATCTTCCATATGGACAGGGCAGAATTGAGGACTCGTCCCCAATTTCTTCCTAGGGTGGTATCGTTTCATTTGAACCAGCCTATTGTGGTGCCTGCGGCTACTAGGGACTTGGAGGATTCCAAGTTGCTGGACGTAGTCCGGGTTTTGAAAATTTATGTTTCCAGAAAGGCGGGAGTCAGAAAGTCTGACTCGCTGTTTATTCTGTATGCAGCCAACAAGGTTGGCGCTCCTGCTTCGAAGCAGACTATTGTTCGCTGGATCTATAGCACGATTCAGCTGGTTCACTCTGCGGCTGGATTGCCGCATCCAAAATGGTGAAAGCCCATTCCACAAGGAAGGTGGGCTCTTCTTGGGCTGCTGCCCGTGGGGGCTCGGCTTTACAGCTTTGCCGAGCTGCTGCTTGGTCGGGGTCAAACAAGTTTGCTAAGTTCTACAAATTTGATACCCTGGCTGAGGAGGACCTTGAGTTTGCTCATGCGGTGCTGCAGAGTCATCCGCACTCTCCCGCCCGTTTGGGAGCTTTGGTATAATCCCCATGGTCCTTACGGAGTTCCCAGCATCCACTAGGACGTCAGAGAAAATAAGAATTTACTTACCGATAATTCTATTTCTCGTAGTCCGTAGTGGATGCTGGGCGCCCATCCCAAGTGCGGATTGTCTGCAATACTTGTACATAGTTATTGTTACAAAAATCGGGTTATTATTGTTGTGAGCCATCTTTTCAGAGGCTCCTCTGTTATCATGCTGTTAACTGGGTTCAGATCACAGGTTGTACAGTGTGATTGGTGTGGCTGGTATGAGTCTTACCCGGGATTCAAAATCCTTCCTTATTGTGTACGCTCGTCCGGGCACAGTATCCTAACTGAGGCTTGGAGGAGGGTCATAGGGGGAGGAGCCAGTGCACACCAGGTAGTCCTAAAGCTTTTACTTTTGTGCCCAGTCTCCTGCGGAGACGCTATTCCCCATGGTCCTTACGGAGTTCCCAGCATCCACTACGGACTACGAGAAATAGAATTATCGGTAAGTAAATTCTTATTTTTTGCCTTTTGTTCCCCCACAGCAAAAGAAAACTCCACAATATCAGATGCAGTCCTTTGGTCGCATAAATCCAGAAGAGGTCGGGGCTCATCCTTCCTCGCCAGAGGTAAGGGTAGAGGGAAAAGAACGCCTGCTTCGGCTGGCTCCCAGGAACAGAAGTCCTCTCCGGATTCTACTAAATCCACAGCATGACGCTGGGGCTCCACTGAGGGAGTCCGCACCGTTGGGGGCACGTCTTCGACTCTTCAGCCAGGTCTGGGTTCTGTCAGACGTGGATCCTTGGGGGATGGAAATTGTATCCCAGAGCTACAAACTAGAATTCGAAGAGGTGCCCCCTCGCCGATTTTTCAAATCGGCCTTGCCAGCTTCTCCCCCAGAGAGGGCAGAAGTGTTGGCTGCAATTCAAAAGCTGTGTCAACAGCAAGTGATTGTCACGGTTCCCCTAATCCAACAGAGAAAAGGGTACTATTCAACCCTGTTCGTGGTCCCGAAGCCGGATGGCTCGGTCGGACCCATTTTAAATCTGAAATCCCTAAACCTGTACTTGAAAAGGTTCAAATTCAAGATGGAATCGCTCCGGGCAGTGATCTCCAGTCTGGAAGGGGGGGATTTTATGGTGTCACTGGACATAAAGGATGCATACCTTCATGTCCCCATATATCCTCCTCATCAGGAGTACCTGAGATTCGCTGTACAGGACTATCATTACCAGTTTCAGACGTTGCTGTTTGGGCTTTCCACGGCCCCGAGGATTTTCACGAAGGTGATGGCGGAGATGATGTTGCTCCTGCGCAGGCAGGGAGTCACAATTATCCCATACTTGGACGATGATCTGATAAAAGCGAGATCGAGAGATCAATTGCTGAAAAGCGTGTCACTCTCCCTGAGAGTGCTACAACAGCACGTTTGGATTCTAAATCTGCCAAAGTCGCAATTGATTCCAACGACTTGACTATCGTTCCTAGGCATGATTCTGGACACGGAACAGAAGAGGGTTTTTCTCCCAATGGAAAAAGCTCAGGACCTCCAGAACATGGTCAGAGACCTGCTAAGACCAAAAAGTGTCGGTTCATCAATGCACTTGAGTTCTGGGAAAAATGGTGGCAGCCTACGAGGCCATCCCCTTCGTCAGGTTTCATCCGAGGACATTTCAGTGGGACCTTCTGGACAAGTGGTCGGGTTCCCACCTTCAAATACATCAGAAAATAACCCTGTCCCCCAGGGCCAGGGTGTCTCTCCTGTGGTGGCTGCAGAGTGCTCACCTTCTAGAGCAGGCCTGGCCAACCTGTGGCTCTCCAGATGTTGTGAAACTACACATCCCAGCATGCCTTGCCACAGTTTTAGCATTCCCTAATAGCAAAACTGTGGCAAAGCATGATGGGACTTGTAGTTTTACAACAGCTGGAGAGCCACAGGTTGGCCAGGCCTGTTCTAGAGGGTCGCAGGTTCGGCATTCAGGACTGGGTTCTGGTGACCACGGACGCGAGCCTCCAAAGATGGGAAGCAGTCACACAAGGAAGGAATTTTCAGGGACTGTGGTCAAGCCAGGAGGCTTGTCTACACATCAACATACTGGAATTATGGGCCATATTCTACGACAAGCGGAGAATCTTCTTCGCGACCTACCGGTTCTGATTCAATCGGACAACGTCACAGCCGTGGCTCATGTAAACCGCCAAGGCGGGACAAGGAGCAGAGTGGCAATGGCGGAAGCCACCAGGATTCTGCGCTGGGCAGAAAATCAAGTAAGCGCTCTGCCAGCGGTATTTATTCCGGGAGTGGACAACTGGGAAGCAGACTTCCTCAGCTGACACGATCTCCATCCAGGAGAGTTGGGGTCTTCATCAAGAAGTCTTTGCAGAAATAACAAGTCTTTGGGGACTTCCTCAAATAGACATGATGGCATCACGCCTCAACAAGATGCTTCGGAGGTATTGTGCCAGGTCAAGGGACCCTCAGGCAATAGCGGTGGACACCCTGGTGACACCATGGGTGTTTCAGTCGGTCTATGTGTTCCCTCCTCTTCCTCTCATCTCAAAAATATTGAGAATCATAAGACGGAAAAGAGTACGGACAATACTCATTGTTCCAGATTGGCCTTGAAGGGCCTGGTATTCAGATTGTCAGGAGGTGCTCACAGAAGATCCGTGGCCTCTTCCTCTCAGGGAGGACCTGTTGCAGCAGGGACCCTGCGTGTTCCAAGACTTACCGCAGTTACGTTTGACGGCATGGCGGTTGAACACCAAATCCTAGCGGGGAAGGGTATTCCGGAAGAAGTCATCCCTACTCTGATAAAGGCTAGGAAGAAAGTGACGGCGAAACAATATCACCGTATCTGGAGGAAGTATGTATCTTGGTGTGAAGCCAAGAATGCTCCTACGGAAGGTTTCCACTTGGGACGTTTTCTCCACTTTCTACAGACTGGAGTGGATATGGGCCTAAAGTTAGGCTCCATTAAGGTACAGATTTCGGCCCTATCTATATTCTTTCAGAAGGAATTGGCTTCTCTACCAGAAGTCCAGACTTTTGTACAGGGAGTGCTGCACATCCAGCCTCCTTTTGTGCCCCCAGTGGCACCATGGAACCTTAACATGGTGTTACAGTTCCTAAAATCTCGCTGGTTTGTACCTCTTCAAACAGTTGAATTAAAGTTTCTCACTTGGAAAGTGGTCATGTTGTTGGCCTTGGCATCTGCAAGGAGGGTGTCCGAATTGGCGGCCTTATCTCATAAGAGCCCCTATCTCATTTTCCATGAGGATAGAGCAGAGTTGAGGACTCGTCCTCAATTTTTGCTAAGGTGGTGTCATCTTTTCATATGAACCAACCTATTGTGGTGCCTGTGGCTACGGGAGACTTGGAGGATTCCAAATCCCTTGATGTAGTCAGGGCCTTAAAAATTTACGTAGCCAGGACGGCTCGGGTTAGGAAAACGGAGGCACTGTTTGTCCTGTATGCAGCCAACAAGGTTGGCACTCCTGCTTCTAAGCAGACTATTGCTCGCTGGATCGGTAACACGATTCAGCAGGCTCATTCTACGGCTGGATTGCCGTTACCAAATTCAGTAAAGGCCCATTCCACTAGGAAGGTGGGCTCTTCTTGGGCGGCTGTCCGAGGCGTCTCGGCCTTACAGCTTTGCCGAGCAGCTACTTGGTCGGGTTCAAACACTTTTGCAAAATTCTACAAGTTTGATACCCTGGCTGAGGAGGACCTCATGTTTGCTCAATCGGTGCTGCAGAGTCATCCGCACTCTCCCGCCCGGTTTGGAGCTTTGGTATAATCCCCATGGTACTTACGGAGTCCCCAGCATCCTCTAGGATGTAAGAGAAAATAAGATTTTAAACCTACCGGTAAATCTTTTTCTCCTAGTCCGTAGAGGATGCTGGGCGCCCGTCCCAGTGCGGACATATTTCTGCATGACTTGTATATAGTTATTCCTTACATAAGGGTTATGTTACAGTTAAGATCAGTCGTTGGCTGATACTGTTTTGTTCATACTGTTAACTGGTTGCGTATAGTCCAGGTTATACAGTGTGGATGGTGTGGGCAGGTATGAATCTTGCCCTTAGATTAACAGAAATCCTTTCCTCGTACTGTCCGTCTCCTCTGGGCACAGTTTCTCTAACTGAGGTCTGGAGGAGGGGCATAGAGGGAGGAGCCAGTGCACACCCATTCTAAAGTTCTTTATAGTGCCCATGTCTCCTGCGGAGCCCGTCTATACCCCATGGTCCTTACGGAGTCCCCAGCATCCTCTACGGACTAGGAGAAAAAGATTTCCGGTAGGTTTAAAGTCTTATTTTTATAGTTTTTCCTTTGTCTGTGTTCGTGTTCTTGAGGGCTACAGGATCTCCCTCAATTTGATAATTCAGCTGTGATAAAATCCTTCTATTATCACAGAGTTATATTCATCCTTTAAAGTAAGGATCTCCATGTTGGCAGAGCTTTCATCTGATTCCTGGGCTAGCTGCCTACTTCTGCTTGGACACATTTTATCTTTGTAGGTTTACAGCTATGACATTCAGTGATTCCAACTTGAAATGTGCATCGCTCTGTCTGGCATCTGAAAGTTGTATCATCTTGTGACGTTACGTAGTCGTGAATAACGTTTTTCTAAAAAAAAAACAGCCACATTTGCAATCTTCCTGATTCCCCTTCTGGCGTTGCTGTCTGCTAAACCAGCCGTAGGAGGTTATGGTAACTGGGACTATTAGATGTTACGGAAGGGACACATAGATGGCTTGCTGTAGAGGTTTTTCATGGCTGTCATTGGCTCCAGACAAAGTGGGCTCCTGTTGAATATAATTAACAAGGCACAAACCTTTGCTAGTCTTCCGTGAGCATTAAGTGGTGCTCCCCGTGTAGGCATGCTTGTGTATGTATTCCATGCCTGTGAGAGAAATGATTGCTGACCAACCTGCCATTCTGTGTATGCCCCCCTGTTTCATAGAAAATGCCCTTGTTTCAGGAACGTTGTACAGTTGCGTTAGTAGTGGATCTTCTTCCTGGTATTTGTAACCCGTGAAAATGCTGCACCCTGCGTTACGTATACAGTAGCATGAAGATGATTTCATAGGATTTGTATTGCTCTGCTAACTAGAGGGATTTCAGTAAGTGCGAGGCTTCTTTGAAGTACATTTGTGGCTACCAAGTTTATCTGACAGTCTCCTGCATTTATACATATGTTTGTTCACCACTGTCTGTCGTTATCTGCGGCTCTAGGTCTCGGCAATGCGTACAGTTTATATATACACACACGTAAGGGCCCTACACACTTGCCAATAACGATGATAGATATGAACGACATTGTTAAAAAATGAACAATAAATAGTTTCTATCGGTCAGTGTGTATGCATCAACGATGAACAATGCGTGGCCTTGCGATTGTTGATCTATCCTCATTTATACATGCAATTTGGATGATATAGATGTATGTACATATGTTTATCGTCCAAATTGACCATCAGTATTGTCCAGTGTGTAGGCAAAAATCGTCGGTGGAACAATCAGCCATCGATAATATCGTTGGCCGATTAAAATCTGTAACATTGCCCAGTGTGTAGGGCTCAATAGAACTCATAATATACCTGTGGAAACACATTTGTATTGCTATAGTGACCACCAAGACCAGGGAGTGGTATCACTGTAGGTACCAGAAATATTGCCTTATTGTCTTGTTCCTCTGTAATTATTCCATTAGGTCTTCTCTTACTCTACAAGTGCACCCTTATCTTCTGTCTTGCCTATGTCACTGCTTCCTTTTAAAGCTTTAATACCATCTAAAGTGAACATTTTTGTTTCATTTAAGCTAGTGGTGCAAGAGGTGTGTGTGTGAGGAGGAGAGCCAATGAAAGGCGGCAATGTCCTTGATTGCAGTCTCTTGATTGGTCCTCCCGCTCCCCTAACATATCATCCAAAGTATGACACAAGCCTGGTTATTGGCTGTGCTGGGGCACGAAGATGCTGGTTTATTCTTCCAACTTAGCGATTGGCATGTTTTCCTGAAATATTATTGTGGTCATTATGTAATGATAATTTATGGTAATGACTACAGTTTGTTAATGGGAATATTTTTACAATGCTAATATGGTTCCACACCCAGAAACTGGCTGTGAGCTTTCTGCAGAGGTCTGTAGGATCCCGGAGAACCAGTTCAAGGTTGTGGCCCCAAGTGCTGATTATTACTGCATTGTGGTGGCTGCAGGACTTGCCTGCCTGCCACGTCTGGAGTCTCCTCGCTGTGATACAAGGACGTACTGTATAAGTCATTTGGAAATAAATGTTATTTATTGCTTCAGTAGATATATCATTTAGGCAATATTAAAGAGGGGGGCGGGCAACGACCATTTAATCTATAGAATGTAAGCTTGTGAGCAGGGCCTTCCTACCGCTATGTCTGTCTGTTTTTACCCAGTTTTTGTTCTATTACTGTTGCTCTAATTGTAAAGCGCAACGGAATATGCTGCGCTATATAAGAAACTGTTAGTAAATAAAATAAATAATAAATCAGCCCCCATTGTTTTGTGTGTGTGTGTTTGTGTATACAGTATGTATGTGTGTATATACAGTTAGAGAAGCTGATGTCCCCCATGTACTAGTGTTCCGCACTGTGGGTCCCGTGCACCCATCCGACGTTTAACTAGGCTGCGTTAGCGCCCCGGCTACCTCCTCTCACATAGGTAGCAGGGCAGCACTGCAGCTTCTGTCTCTGGGTCCGACTCCACTCCCCGCCTCCCTCTTCGCCCCCGCAACCAGCATTAGGAGGACAGAGACAGCCGGGGAGGATGGAGCCAAACATAAGTATAACACACTCCACTTCTCTCTCGCATTGTAAAATGGGCTACGTCTGGCGAAGTGTATGTAAAAAGGGGACTCTGCTGCTGTAATGTGTGAAAGGGGGCTCTACTTGCCGTACAGTGTAAAAGGGTACTCTACCTGGTGTAATGTGTATAAGGGGCTGTTCCTGGTGTGTATAAGGGGTACTACTGTGTGGTGTAATGTGACTGACGGACACCATTGTGCGGTGTAATGTGAATTGGTACTATTCTGTGTACACACCCCTTCCCGTTGTGCTTGCTGGAGGGGGGAGGCAATATCATTGTGTCTAGGGGCGGCTTTACCCCTAAATCCGGCTCTGGTGCTGGCATGCAGACTACTGAAAAGTGCTATGTGCAAGTTAATTGGAGCCACAATAAAGCCATGTGACTCAAAAAGGCATATTCATGTATGTCATACAAAAAAAATCACCCATGTGACACTGATAACAACTCACTGATGGAGATTTGTTTTTTTACTTTGAAGTCCTCAGGGTGATTCACAGCATCACCTTCAAACCAGTAACTCCCAGCCGGGAAGAACACTTTTGATAGTGTGATAATGTGTTTTACAAGTTTTAGACACAATTACATGCTAAACACGTATACAAATGGACTTGTACAATATGTAAAATAAGATATGCTTATCTGATGTCATGTATCATTGGAGAGGTAGCGGTAAGTAGCCCAGTGCGTTTTGTCCCTTCACGCTTTTTGTGGGACTTCCTCAGGGGTTGATGTCACATCAATTGTGACATCATTATAATTAATGATTACATTTATCACCCTCAGTCTCTGATTCTTGTCACATTAAATATTCTTTGCCCCTGACTATGGGCAGCTAATCTGCAAATAGTCTTTTCAATGAAAAGTCTCAGTTCTGTCTCTCACAGGGTATAGCCACAGGCCCCAGCCTGGCTTTGGCTGCCACAGCTGCTGATTTGTACAGTCTCACAATCTGGCCTGCTTCCTTGCAGGTTTAGGCTCAGGCCACCTGGCCCTGAACGGCTTGCTAGCACAATTAGCTCTGTCTCTACAGGGCAGCATACACGGGCCACAGCCTATCCTGACTGCAGACTCTTCCAGTCTTGACTCCTGACTGCAGCCAATAGATGTTCTGACCTGTCTTTTCTCCCCTGTATGGTCAGACCCCTCCTGCCGCACTCTGAACACGTCAGTAATGCAATTTACCTTCATACTGCCACAATCTGTATCGTTTCATAGCATTTGCGCTCAGGGCAGTATTGAACTCTTAGGGCAAGATTCAAATGTTTTGCCATCGGCAGTAATAGAAAGCACCCAGATGGAGTTATTCTGTTGTAGCTCCGTGCGGGCGCTGTGGCTGCTGGTGTCTGCATTTGAGCTTGCACCCCTCTGCCAAATGGCACTTTTCACAAACGTGCCCAGCACTTTGGTCACGTTTAGCCAATTAGCGCAAAAAAACACAATTGAATTGCGCCCTGCGATCTCTCGTCATTTTAGACGGGATATTGAGGGCGTGAATTAATTGAATAACACTCTTAATCAGTAATTTAAGGTGAAAATGCCTTAAAAATGTTTGAAAATGGCCCACAATTGAATACGCAGGGGGTGGTGTGGGGGAGGGGGGGGGGGGGCGAATTCAATAGCGCTGTAATGATTGGTTCTGATTCAATACCCCCTATATGTCTGCATGCTGTATTTTGTGTTTTAGGAAATGTCCCTATAATGTAGTGAGCTTGGCATTTTTCCCAGTGCAGACTCATAGGGGTCGATTCAATTCTCTGACAGTTGAATAGCGCCTGGAATGAGCTCTCTGTGCTATTCAATACAGCGCCAAGTGACACTCAGTTGTCGGGAATTCTTCTCTCACCCTCGGGGGATGCGAGAGGAAATCCGACAAAAGTGAGGCCGGCACGAGGCTGATTCTGTCGGGAATCAGCATCGCGCGGGAGGTTGAGTTGGAGAATGCCCGTTCTCCCTAAAAATCAACCTATTAAGTCCGGGAGAACGGGCATTCACCGACTTAACTTGAGCCGAATTGAATAGCGACGGGAGCTAATTCCCGGCGCTATTCAACTGTCGGAGAATTGAATTGACCCCATAGCCTTTCAGCTCATATGCCGGTCACCCATATGGGTATGCACATGGATTGTTAAAGCACAGGGTTTCTGGTCAGGCGCAAGATCTAAAAGCAGAGGCGTATCCTGACCGATGTGCAGGAGTCTTGTGGAGAGACGATGGCCCTGCACACACAGCAATTCTAAATGGGAGATATTTTTGCGGTATATTAGCTTTCCTTTTTCCATTTCTTGCAATGGAGTTTTTATACATGCCATGAAGCAACATAGTAATAGAAGCATTGTTCTTTATCCATAAAAAGTGTGGTTACAATGCATTTAAAGCAAAATCTGGAATATTTATCTCTTTTGACTGTTATACTGTAGAGTACTCTGGCTGATTGAGACACACGAGCCACCTTCTGCCTCTTACTGCTGCCTCTTTGCCACTTTGTCATCATACCATGAGTGCAGCACTGAGGTCACGATTTAAATTTCCAGTCATCACATATATGTATGGAGTTTGTATGTTCTCCTTGTGTTTGCATGGTTTTCCTCCAGGTGATCCGGTTTCCTCACACACCCCGAAAACATACTCGCTCGTGATTTGGCTTTCAACAGAAAATTAACCCTAGGGAATGCCCATGTGATTGGGATTATAGATTGTAAGCTCCACTGGCACAGGGACATGTGAATGAGTATTCTGTATACAGTGCTGCGGTATGTGTGTGCGCTATATAAAGAGCCGTTAATAAATGAAATAAATGTGCTCTTCATCTGCTGATGAAGCTTATTACAAATCGGATGAATGGTTTCTTATGGGCTTGTTCCCACTATGGCTTTCTATAATGTTAACGCTGTATTTGACTGTTTAGAATGCAGCCTGTGTGTGTATCTCAAGTGAAGGGTAACATGTGCAGAGGGTGTCTCTGTGTTCTTCCTTAGTCCGCCTATCCTGCCCCAGACGTGAGGTTTGGTTAGGGAAAGTTCATTTTAGACCGTCCTCTGCCCTCTCATGCCGTCCATATGAATCAAAACCACTGAAGAAAGCTACTTTTGGGACTGCGCTGCCAGAGTTAAATTATAGTTTTATTCAATCCACTGGAACGACACACACAAAACTGCTGCTTTACCAGTGGATAATGCTGCTTTATTTTTATTTTTATGTAAGACTATAAAAGACAAAACACCAAAAATAAACATCCAACAAAACACTTTTTCTGAGGGTTTTTTTTTATTATTAGTTTGTTCCTTACCAGAGGAAAGAGGGCAAAGCAGAGACATAACAAGGCAGAAAAAGCAGAAACTACTGAAAATGCAATAAAGTCAGAATATAAGAATAAAACAGAAAGTGCTTATGTCATGGCTATTTCCACACTGCTGTATTGATTGCTGATTTCGGGCACATTGGGAATGTGTAAGGGCTTTTTTTTGGTAAAGAAATCCCCTTTGTGTTCTCTCTTACTGTAAGCACTTGCAGCAGACTGCAGTGTGATGCATAACGTGCCAGCCCTAGGACCCGCGCCTTCCAGTGATACTATTATCGCTTGTCCATAGTGGCTTGTGCCAGCGCTGTGTGGCGGTGCGTAGTGACCAGTTCAGGCAGACAGTGGGCAGCGCAGCTTTCTGTGTGATTTGTATTTAGGATGAGGTAATGAATGTCTTGTAGCTAGCGGCTGTGCAGGTCAGGGTTAGCATAGTAAGTCTGCCAGTAAGTGTTTCAGCATGTACAGCAGGCGCAATGCCCCCCCCCCCCCCCCCCCTGACACAGACACACACACAGACACACACACAGACACACACACAGACACACACACAGACACACACACAGACACACACACAGACACACACACAGACACACACACAGACACACACACAGACACACACACAGACACACACACAGACACACACACAGACACACACACAGACACACACACAGACACACACACAGACACACACACAGACACACACACAGACACACACACAGACACACACACAGACACACACACAGACACACACACAGACACACACACAGACACACACACAGACACACACACAGACACACACACAGACACACACACAGACACACACACAGACACACACACAGACACACACACAGACACACACACAGACACACACACAGACACACACAGACACACACACAGACACACACACAGACACACACACAGACACACACACAGACACACACACAGACACACACACAGACACACACACAGACACACACACAGACACACACACAGACACACACACAGACACACACACAGACACACACACAGACACACACACAGACACACACACAGACACACACACAGACACACACACAGACACACACACAGACACACACACAGACACACACACAGACACACACACAGACACACACACAGACACACACACAGACACACACACAGACACACACACAGACACACACACAGACACACAGACACACACACAGACACACACACAGACACACACACAGACACACACACAGACTCACACACAGACTCACACACAGACTCACACACAGACTCACACACAGACTCACACACAGACACACACACAGACTCACACACAGACTCACTCACTCACTCACTCACTCACTCACTCACTCACTCGCACGCACTCTCTCGCTAATGGCTTCCACTGCGGGGATTGGGAAAATGGAGTTGCATCCTGGGTAAATAGAGTGTGTTTGTGGGATAGGAGAGACACCTCGATGCAGCGTTGGGTCCAATATACTATGTGTTTGTTTGTGTGTATAATATACAATATATTATTATGTTTCTTATATAGCGCAGCGTATTCCGTTGCGCTTTACAGATATAGTATGTTTTTAGTATTCTGCAATTGCAAAAACCGTTTTTTGGTGGCACCTAAGTCTGATATCTGCTGCAGTACCTTATTAATAAGTGGCCACAGTACTAAAGGGTGTAGTTAGTTACTAAGCCTTGGAGAGAGATAAAGTACCTACCAACTAGCTCGTAGCTGTCATTTTTCAAACACCGCCTGTAACATGGCAGTTAGAAGCTGATTGGCTCGTACTTTATCTCTCTCCAAGACTTAGTAAATAGACCCCTTGATCTTGCGGCAAGCCTCAGAAAATGTATTAAACTGTTTTTTAACTGAGGGGAAGTCAGGATAATGTAAACAAACCCAGGCAGAATGCACACCTCCAAGTCACCGATGCTTTGTTACACTGCGAGCAGTAGATGGGGTGTTATGTTCGGGACCACGCTGTCCCTCCTGTCACACTCTCATCATGTGGTTCCTGTACCTTATGCTGTATAGCTGATAAAGCAGCTCAGATGTGGGCCCCTCTGTGTGTAACTGAAGTGTGTCCTGCCTACAGTATGTTTGCTCCTGTGGCATTTGTGACTGGAGGTGTTTCTGCACGCAGAAGTGTGTTTTTTATTTTATTTTTATGAAATGTGCTATGAGCTTTTTAAATGCCTGAACGTTAAAACCTATAGTAATCCCAATCAAATGGAATTGGCAGCTGTAGCTATATATGTCACATGACCCGTCCTTCCCGGGGCCCCATCATTTGACCTGGAATACCCACTGGGAAATCCAAAAGTCTCTGATGTGGTCAGAGGTTTCCAGACCTGTGAATCTGCTTTTCACTGCAGACTACAACTGTGTCCACCATATTAACCGTTCAGAAAATGGGATGTTTTATATTGCTACCAAAAATACACAGCGACACATTTATTATAGCAAAATAAAAATATTCCTATAATACGGAGCAAGTTTGAACGAAGTGCTGTCAGTGTTCCTGTGTCTGACGATTGACCCTGTTTAATGTTTTGTACCCTTCCAGTTGAGTACATTGTGGAATATGACTACGAAGCGGTACATGAAGATGAGCTGACGATACGGGTGGGGGACATTATCAAGAATGTGAAAAAGCTGGACGAGGAGGGCTGGCTGGAGGGCGAGATCAATGGAAAACGAGGAGCTTTCCCCGATAACTTTGTTAAGGTACGCTGATCCTGATCTCTCTTCTGATTGGCTGATATGTTGAATGGATCTGCAGCGTAATGTGTGTTAATGTGTTGGAGGGATATGCATAATCTTATTGTAATGGCTATACCTTCTGTGCTTATCTCTACTTGTAATGTGGAGACGCTGGGTTACAGTGATGTGGGCAGAAGTACAGTGTGTTAGATACTGATTGGGGCAGTGTTGATTTTCTGGCTAGGGTACTGGGTAGGTTTATTATCTGGCAGGAACACTGGACAGGTAAATGGTGTTGATCATTTGGTCTGTATAATATGTAATTGCCCCAAAAAACATGTTGGTCATCGTCAAATACCGTTTTCCTATTTTAATGTGATACAGTGGCTATTTTTTACATTTTTACCGCAGCCAATTTTTTCATGCAGCCAATTGAATATAAACCCTTGTATTTGAAATTCGGTTCCAGCTCCCACTGTGCATAAGGTGCATGTATTAACTCCACATTACTTTTGGAGCAGAATTATGGGCACTGCATATTTTGAATTGGTGGTTCTTTTGCGACATGAACTTTTGGAGAAGAATTAAATACAAAAGTGTTAAAATGATATGCAGTGGCTGTATGTATGTATGTATTTATTTATAAGCCGTTATTCATATAGCACATTCCCAAGTATTTGGCCTTTCAGATCAGTCCCTGCCCCAGTGGAGCTTAAAATCTGTGCGGTTGATGTAATTCAGAGTGCCGGGAGGGAGCACCTGGAGCTAATTAATTTAGCGCAATATTATTCCCGACTAGAGGATTTCTTCTCGCACCACTCCGGGTGTGTGAGCAGAAATCTGACAAAACTAGGTCTGTAAAGCTGATTTTTGCCCTAGCACGGTGCAAACAGCATCGTGGCAAGGCACTTTAGTCGGAGAATGCCCATTCTCGTGGCTAAACACCCTGTTTAGTCAGTGAGTACGGACAATGTCCGACTTGGCATCGCGCTGAATTGAATGGTTTCGGGAGCTCCTTCCTGACGCTATTTAATTTGCTCTGAATTGGATCGACGCCTGTGTTTCCTACCACATGTATACACACACACACACAAGGGTTAATTTTTTGCAGGAGCCAATTAAATTGCACGCATAATTTTTAATTCTGGATAGGGATGACCATCGATGATTCGAAATAATCGATGATCTATGAGTGACGTTGAATACATTTACCAGATGGTTTCCCGCCATCGATGGTTCACTGCTACCGGTTTTTTTTTCTCTCCATCTGTCGGGGCACTGAGCTTAGCCCCGCCCCTGACACTCAGGAAGCCACGCCCCTGTGCTCTGATTGGCCCGCATTACATTATACAGTAATGCAGGGGTGACCATTGATGGGTAAAACCATTGATGGATCCCTTCCAGATGGTTTTACACTATCGAGGTTATCCATCAATGGTGCCATCGATGGTGACCATCGATGTTGAACCCACCGATGGCCATCCCTAATTGTGGAATGAAACCTGAGCACCCGGAGGAAGGCCATGCAAACACGCGGAGAATACACAAGTGACACATAGTAAGGGCCGTTGAGGAAATAGAACTTGTGATCTCGATAGTGGGAGGCAGTAATGCTAACCATTACACCAACCATGCTGCCCATGTACACACACAATGTATTTTGATAACGGTTTCAGCTTCAGCTACTCTGTGTGTCAATAATATAGCATTTCAGAATGAAAATCTGCCCCTTCTCAGTGGTCAACACCCTACTTACAAAACACTACAAAGTAAGAACAGCGTGGCTCAAAGTTTACTTTACAAAGTCTCTAGCTTCCGATGTCTGGAGTAGTTTGTCCAGGTCCCACACGTCCTCTGAGCCTATTCCTCCATGTGCTTGCCTGTCATCTGTATGCAGGAGAACCTTGTCACATCCAGACTTAATAAGCCTCTGGGAGTTTGGCTGGATGGCGACACGAATTTCCGGCAGTGAAACGTGGAGCTTAGATCTTATTCAGATCGGTTGCCACACACACCCTGAGTGTTTTCTTGGATCTTGCGTTTTTGCATTACTAATGGTTTCAGCTGTGTGGCAATCCTTAATGATTTATTGAAGGGCTTTGTAATTAATTATGCATTATTAAACACAAGTATATTTTCAGCGGTGATACTGATAGTCTTTGGTGACGGAAAATACATATTTAACGCCTAAATATAGATTTGACTAAGTTGACACCCAAATTGACTTTAATTAAAAAATACATGGCTCGCAAATAAGAACGCTGAGTGTATTCAAGCACTTCTGCCCCAGTGCCTCTAGTTTCTGCTATTACAAAGCACTGTTTACCTGTCATTAATGTTGCACTACATGTCCCAGCTTCAGGGTGCAGGGATTGCAAATTCCCTCATCTACCGGACTCCCGAGCCTGGCACTCTGCTTTCCTGTGTGTAGTAGTAACATTGTGATACTGTAGTAACTTGTGCGGCCAGCCTGTAATCTGAGCCGTGTTTGCAGGATGGGGTCCGACTTAACCAGCAGGAAGAGCTCTGCATTGCTGAAATATTTCATCAGATAAAAAAAGATGGTAACATTCCCAGCAAAGGAGTCCGTCTGCTCAGAGTAATACTCCCTTCTCGTTATGTTACCTTTGCCTGTCATAGACCACACAGTAGCAGTCCGCAACTCCCCATTCCTGCGGAAGGAGAGCGGGCACGCCTTGTCTGTGACTGCTGCCCGGTACAGTACATAACATTTATCTTTATTCTACTCTCACAGCGGTTACA
The DNA here is from genome assembly GCF_028390025.1 of Pseudophryne corroboree. Taxonomy (NCBI): domain Eukaryota; kingdom Metazoa; phylum Chordata; class Amphibia; order Anura; family Myobatrachidae; genus Pseudophryne; species Pseudophryne corroboree. The sequence goes on from NC_086447.1 coordinate 88,558,348, forward strand.
CATGCAGCTGCAGAAATATCTTGGTTATTGATGTATAAATGGACACCTAATTGATCTAGAAAACTAGGCAACCGTTCTCATAGTAGCATATGGGAATTCATCTTATGCCGATCATTTATGAAATACTAGATTTGTAAATCTCTGCTAACAAAAAACAAATGTTCTGTTAAACTGTATTAAAGAAAATGGATAAATGCACCCTTAGTGTGTTTTTTGTGAGTTTAGTTTGAGAGTTAAGTGTGCAGTCTATATTTTACTGCCACAATCCACGTTCCTTTTAATTGTTGGTCAGCTACATTCTCTAGCAGGGTATCTAACTAGTACCTTATTCTGAACAGTCAAAACGTCTGTATACATCCGTCCTTATCTGGTGTGTCTTACATTATATACAGATGGAGCCCTCTTTATCTTTGCCTTTAATAGGATTAACTGAGTCAGGGCAGTTGGACTTTGGGGGTCATTCCGAGTTGATCGCTAGCAGCTTTCGTTTGCTGAGCAGCGATCAGGCAAAAAAAAAATCGGCACTTCTGCGCATGCGGCGCAATGCACATGCGCGTGGTTCTAATTACAACGAATTATGCAGTTTCATACAAGGTCTAGCGAAGCTTTTCAGTCGCACTGCTGGCCGCATTGTGATTGACATGAAGTGGGCGTTTCTGGGTGTCAACTGACCGTTTTCAGGGAGTGTTTGAAAAAACGCAGGCGTGCCAGGAAAAATGCAGGTGTGGCTGGGAGAACGCAGGGCGTGTTTGTGACGTCAAATCCGGAACTGAACAGTCTGAAGTGATCGCAATCGCTGAGTAGGTCTGAAGCTACTCTGAAACTGCCAATTTTTTTTTTGTAGCCGCTCTGCGATCCTTTCGTTCGCACTTCTGCTAAGCTAAAATACACTCCCAGTGGGAGGCGGCATAGCGTTTGCATGGCTGCTAAAAACTGCTAGCGAGCGAACAACTCGGAATGACCACCTTAATCCCCTGCTGTAATGACTTAATCTCCTGCTGTATTGTTCTCTCTGTATTGTATTGCAGCTAAGAACAATAAATGAAAGGCTTATGCTAATAAACCATGGTGCACCTAGGTGCAGCAGAGAAGCCAAGATGATCGTGGCTCCATCTGTATCATTGGGTAGAATTGATCAGCTGGTTTGCTTTATACTTAATACCCCCCACGGTCAAAAGCATGCGTCTAGCCCTTGTAAGCATTGTGCGTTACCTCTGTTTCCCTAATCCAGTGCATGGGGCCCCCTAACAGAGCATGTTTTCCTCATCCCCCTGCTGGCTTACACATGTTAAAAGGTCCACCGCTGGTTATAATGATTTCACTTATGATTCTGTGAGGAGACCTGGAAAACATGCACTGGTCGAGATCCCTGAGGCCTGGATTTGGGACGAACACTAAACACTGCTGGTCATTGCAGCCGCACACATTGCTAATGGGTGCATAATATCCAGCATATAGCATGCAATCTCCATGGTCACACATTAGCAGTATGAAGGGTCATACTGAAGAGCGCAGCGACTTCACCATAGGATGCCTGGTTTCCAATAAGTCCGTTTGTCAAATTGCTGTCCTGCTTAGGCCGCTGCAGGTTCGATGGGAACCTCCTGCCAAAAAGTGAAGGCGTAATAATGGTCTGGACACCTGAGTTCCAGTGAAGAGAAATCACAGTACTACAGCACACCATGGCTTTCCGGAGAATTGTGTGCATCCCACGTTGCGGCAGCATATAAAATGTTGACACCAAATTGTCGGCGTGGCATTTTTGGGTTAGGCTAATGCAAGCAAAATACAATGGGGGGTATTCAATTGTTTGAAAAGTCAGTTAAGTGTCTGTTTTCTCCTATCTAATAGACAGGAAAAAACAAACACCCAACCGACTTTTCAAACAATTGAATTCCCCCCGTTGTATCTACATTATGGTATTGACATGTGGCATGTCAACATTTTGAGGTGTATCAGACCTAAAGAAAAAACATGGAGAAGTTACAGTACATATGGCAACCAGTCAGATTGGAACTGTCCTTTTATAGACGGCTGCTAGATAAATGATGGCTAGAATCTTAATTAGTTGCTACTTGCAACGTCTCCACGTTTTCTCTTTGAAAGGTCTGTTACATCTCCCCCCAACATGTGGGTAGTGTGACGCTACTGTTGTATGTAAGGATATTACTCTGAAGACTTTACTGAGGCTGCATAATGATATTCTACAGGCCACTGAAATCTGGGGCGACTTACCTGTAACTTTATTTTTGTTCCTTTATAATATTGAGTAATGAGACACACACAGGAAACGGTACCTGTACCTTTATTTCCCTGACGGGGCCGCTGGCAGTGGAAGGGTTAGTGGCCTTGCCCTAGTAAACCATTCTCCCTGCCTGCTATTAGTGTCAGTGCAGGTGAGCCGCTGCCCCAGGACGTTACTGCAGCCAGCAGGCCGGTCTTGTCTGTACAGGAATGTCAGTCCACTCCCACCGGCTGCTATCAGGCTGGGTGTGTGACGGCAGGCGAGTGTGACTTTAGACCTGGGGAGTGCGCTGCGCTTTCTTTCCCTGAGATAGGTAGACGCAGTTGACATAAGACGATGCGTGACAGAGTGCTTTATTGGATTACCGGACTGGAAATGACACTTCCCCCCAGCAGTGCTTAACATAATGGTAAGCACTGATTGATTCCTCTATACTTTTACTCTGTATTGTCCCATCCCCAAGGCGAAAAAGGTTAAGTTAAAAAAAAAAAAAATAGAATTACGGTAAGTGAGATTAGTGCCGGACAGATTAGCTTGATCCAGAAGATATGTGAGATTTGGGTTTAATAATCATTGCATCCGGCGTCGGAATACTGACTGGCAGTAACATGATTACATCCCCGTTTGATGTGCTCGTGCTGTTACATTGGCCATTGCCTCTTCATGTTGTGCTGAGGTACTGAACAGAAGGTTAGTCCTTACATGATGGTCAGTAGTCGGCGCACAGCGTCTGCTCTGCAATATTTGTTTAATAATTACTGGGGAGTGTCACAGTGCAGGGTATGTGCCAGTCTGCCTTCTCTGGATGTAGGAGAGGTGGGGGAAAGACACACATGTGTGCAATGTTATTTTACTAAGAAACGTGCATTAGAAAGTGTCCAAATGCCTAATAAAGTGTGTACTGACCTATTAAAGGGATAAGAATGGAGGAATCAAACCCCCCATGTTTGTACCCTTACCCATAGTGAGTCGCCCTGCACTGTTCAGCTTGAACTCAAAACCCATAAGCAATAATACTACACAGAGAGGAATTCCTTGTCTGTCCTCATGGACGTTGGACTGTCATGTTGCTGGTGTTATATGTCTGTATGTGTGGTTGATTTTAATAGCATAATTATTGTGGCATTGTCGTTGATGGGTAAAGAGGTCTTCTTGCAGCTTTGCTCTTTTTTTTTTTTTTTCTTCTTTTAACTTGATTTTAACAGTATGTTGCCTTACAGATATTACTTCTGCTTCATTTTGCAGTCATAAAAGATTATTTAAGAAATGTTAATTGTTAGTTGGGCTTCTCTCATGACAGAAGGCATTCACAAGCAAAGAGTTTTCATTGGTGAAAAGTGGCCGAAAGGGCAAGCTGGCCTAAAGCTGTGGTATCTGGCATCTGGACTGATATTGCAGCCTGTAGGCCCAAAGCAATTTGAAATGATTGCCGTCTATCATATTATCAGGCAGTTTGATAAATGTGGTTGGAATTCGACCGTAATCTTCTATCCAACAGGCCACTAGGAGTCCATTGTATGGTGTGAGATGCTGATGTGAGATGCTGAAACTTGGCTAAATTGGGCACAGACACCACTATGTTTCGTTGGGGCCAAGCAGCAGGATTAGCCATTGTGCGGAGAGCATACAGCAGTCTGTTTTGTGGAAGGATTCAGTTTTACCTGCCAGGTTAGGGGATGTTGGGGGGGAAAGAACTCCTTAGCTTTTTTGGCTGTATTAATCTCTGGCTATTGGGTACCACCAGATACTTGTTGCTGGGGCACCAAAAGAATTTTATCTTAGAATTGACTGCTGCCAGAGACTAGGACCTGGTTTTCCATCACTGGATGGACATCTCCTTATCAGAATGTTTGGCCGTTTTGGTTGCTTAGCAGTTATGCGTGTACGGTCGTTTCCCATAAACAGAACTGCAACATGTACCTTGTATTTTGGAGAAAGTTGCTTGTAACTCCCGTTTAAATGGCAGATGTTTAAATAGGTTCTTAAAACAAAAATTATATACTAGGCCTTGCTTATTTATGTGCTCTTCAGCAATGTTTTCTATCATCATGCAGGAAATGAGTCTGCTTGATGGCTGAAAAACAGCAAGGGAGGCCCAGAATAATAAAACAATATATTTCGTAGACGTTTGAATATTATTATTATTTTTTTTATTATCAGTTATTTATATAGCGCACACATATTCCGCATCGATTTACAGAGAATGTTTGGCCATGGACATCAGTCCCTGCCCCAGTGGAGCTTACAATCTATATTCCCTACCACATGTACACGCGCACACATTCACGTTAGGGTTATTTTTTTTTTTGGGGGGGGGGGGGGGGGGAGTCAATTAACCTACCAGTGTATTTTTGGATTGTGGGAGGAAACCCACACAAACACGGGGAAAATATACAAGCTGCACACTGTTGGGGCCATGGTGGGAATTAAACCCATGACCTCAGTGCTGTGAGGCAGTAATGCTAACCATTACACCATCCCTGGTGCTCCCAAATATGACTATAAAAATTAAAAAAAAACTTAACCAAGTGCAAAGACAAAATTTGATTATTTTTTTTCTCTCTGACATCCTAGTGGATGCTGGGAACTCCGTAAGGACCATGGGGAATAGACGGGCTCCGCAGGAGACTGGGCACTCTAAAAGAAAGATTAGGTACTATCTGGTGTGCACTGGCTCCTCCCTCTATGCCCCTCCTCCAGACCTCAGTTAGAATCTGTGCCCGGCCAGAGCTGGGTGCTCCTAGTGGGCTCTCCTGAGCTTGCTAGAAAGAAAGTATTTGTTATGTTTTTTATTTTCAGTGAGATCTGCTGGCAACAGACTCACTGCTACGTGGGACTGAGGGGAGAGAAGCAAACCTACCTGCGTGCAGCTAGCTTGTGCTTCTTAGGCTACTGGACACCATTAGCTCCAGAGGGTTCGAACACAGGGCCTGACCTCGATCGTCCGTTCCCGGAGCCACGCCGCCGTCCCCCTTGCAGAGCCAGAAGACAGAAGAAGGAGATGAAATCGACGGCAGAAGACTCCGGTCTTCATTAAGGTAGCGCACAGCACTGCAGCTGTGCGCCATTGCTCCCACTGCACACCACACACTCCGCTCACTGTAGGGTGCAGGGCGCTGTGGGGGGGGGGGGGGGGGGCGCCCTGGGCAGCAATAAGAATACCTTTTGGCACATTATGCACATAATACAGTCTGGAAAACTGTATATGTGCAAAAAACCCCGCCATTAAGATATACAAAACGCGGGAGAAGCCCGCCGCTGAGGGGGCGGGGCCTTCTTCCTCAGCACACCAGCGCCATTTTCTCTTCACAGCTCCGCTGGAAGGACGCGCCCCAGGCTCTCCCCTGCAGTATCCTGTACATGAAGGGTAAAAAAGAGAGGGGGGGCACATAAATTTAGGCGCAAATAAGATAAGAAGCAGCTATTGGGAAAAATCACTCCGTATAGTGTAAATCCCTGTGTTATATAGCGCTGTGGTGTGTGCTGGCATACTCTCTCTCTGTCTCCTCAAAGGACTTTGTGGGGTCCTGTCCTCAGTCAGAGCATTCCCTGTGTGTGTGCGGTGTGTCGGTACGGCTGTGTCGACATGTTTGATGAGGGGGGTTACGTGGAGGCGGAGCAAGGGCAGATAAGTGTGGTGTCGCCCCCGACGGGGCCGACACCGGATTGGATGGATATGTGGAAGGTCTTAACAGACAGTGTCAACTCCTTACATAAAAGGTTCGATGACGCAGCAGCCTTGGGACAGCCGGGATCTCAGCCCGCGCCTGCCCAGGCGTCTCAGAAGCCATCAGGAGCTCATAAACGCCCGCTAGCTCAGATGGTAGACACAGATGTCGACACGGAGTCTGACTCCAGTGTCGATGAGGATGAGACAAATGCACAGTCTACAAAAGCCATCCGATGCATGATTACTGCAATGAAAAATGTATTGCACATTTCTGATATTAACCCGGTTACCACCAAGAAGGGTATTATGTTTGGGGAGAAAAAGCAGCCAGTGACTTTTCCCCCATCTGATGAATTAAATGAATTGTGTGAGGAAGCGTGGAGTTCCCCCGATAAGAAACTAGTGATTTCTAAGAGGTTACTGATGGCGTACCCTTTCCCGCCAACGGACAGGTTACGTTGGGAAACATCCCCTAGGGTGGACAAGGCGCTCACACGCTTATCAAAAAAGGTGGCACTGACGTCTCAGGATACGGCCGCCTTAAAGGAGCCTGCGGATAGAAAGCAGGAAGCTATCCTGAAGTCTGTGTATACACACTCAGGTACTATACTGAGACCTGCTATTGCTTCAGCATGGATGTGTAGTGCTGCAGCCGCATGGTCTGATTCCCTGTCAGACAACATTGATTCCCTCGACAGGGATACTATATTGCTAACCATAGAACATATAAAAGACGTCGTCTTACATATGCGGGATGCACAGAGGGACATTTGCCTGCTGGCATCTAGAATTAATGCAATGTCCATTTCTGCCAGGAGAGTATTATGGACTCGGCAGTGGACAGGTGATGCTGATTCTAAAAGGCACATGGAGGTTTTGCCTTATAAGGGTGAGGAATTGTTTGGGGACGGTCTCTCGGACCTCGTATCCACGGCAACAGCCGGGAAGTCAACTTTTTTTTACCTCAGGTTCCCTCACAGCCTAAGAAAGCACCGTATTATCATGTACAGTCCTTTTGGCCTCAGAAAGGCAAGCGGATCAGAGGCGCATCCTTTCTGCCCAGAGGCAGGGGTAGAGGAAAGAAGCTGCACCAGGCAGCCAGTTCCCAGGAACAAAAATCCTCCCCCGCTTCCTCTAAGTCCACCGCATGACGCTGGGGCTCCACAGGCGGAGCCGGGTGCGGTGGGGGCGCGTCTCCGAAACTTCAGCAACCAGTGGGTTTGCTCACAAGTGGATCTCTGGGCTGTACAAATTGTATCTCAGGGATACAAGCTGGAGTTCGAGGCGACTCCCCCTCGCCGTTACCTCAAATCAGCCTTGCCAGCTGCTCCCAGGGAAAGGGAGGTAGTACTGGCGGCAATTCACAAGCTGTATCTCCAGCAGGTGATAATCAAGGTTCCCCTCCTTCAACAGGGACGGGGTTACTATTCCACAATGTTTGTGGTACCGAAACCAGACCAATCAAATGGTGAGACCCATTCTGAATTTAAAATCCTTGAACACTTATATAAGGAAGTTCAAGTTCAAAATGGAATCGCTCAGGGCGGTTATTGCAAGCCTGGAGGAGGGGGATTTTATGGTGTCGCTGGACATCAAGGATGCTTACTTGCATGTCCCCGTTTACCCACCTCACCAGGAGTACCTCAGGTTTGTGGTACAGGATTGTCATTACCAATTCCAGACGTTGCCGTTTGGTCTGTCCACGGCACCGAGAGTATTTACCAAGGTAATGGCCGAAATGATGATACTCCTTCGGAAAAAGGGAGTTATAATTATCCCGTACTTGGACGATCTCCTTATAAAGGCGAGGTCCAGAGAGCAGTTGTTAGTCAGCGTAGCACTCTCTCGGGAAGTGTTGCAACAGCACGGCTGGATTCTGAATATCCCAAAGTCGCAGCTGATTCCTGCGATGCGTCTGCTCTTCCTGGGCATGATTCTGGACACAGAACAGAAGAAGGTGTTTCTCCCGGTGGAGAAGGCCTAGGAATTGTCATCTCTGGTCAGGGACCTCCTGAAACCAAAACAGGTGTCGGTGCATCACTGCACGCGAGTCCTGGGAAAGATGGTGGCTTCTTACGAAGCAATTCCCTTCGGCAGGTTCCATGCAAGGATCTTTCAGTGGGATCTGTTAGACAAATGGTCCGGATCGCATCTTCAGATGCATCGGTTGATCACCCTGTCCCCAAGGGCCAGGGTGTCTCTGCTGTGGTGGCTGCAGAGTGCTCATCTTCTCGAGGGCCGCAGGTTCGGCATACAGGACTGGGTCCTGGTGACCACGGACGCAAGCCTCCGAGGATGGGGGGGCAGTCACTCAGGGAAGGAACTTCCAAGGACAGTGGTCAAGTCAGGAGACTTCACTACACATAAATATACTGGAACTAAGGGCCATTTACAACGCCCTGAGTCAAGCAGAGCCCCTGCTTCAAAACCAACCTGTGCTGATTCAATCAGACAGCATCACGGCGGTCGCCCATGTAAACCGCCAGGGCGGCACAAGAAGCAGGATGGCGATGGCGAAAGCCACAAGGATTCTCCGATGGGCGGAAAATCACGTGCTAACACTGTCAGCAGTGTTCATTCCGGGAGTGGACAACTGGGAAGCAGACTTCCTCAGCAGGCACGACCTCCACCCGGGAGAGTGGGGATTTCATCCAGAAGTCTTCACGCAGATTGTAAACCGTTGGGAACGGCCACAGGTGGACATGATGGCGTCCCGCCTCAACAAAAAGCTAAAAAAATATTGCGCCAGGTCAAGGGACCCTCAGGCGATAGCTGTGGACGCACTAGTGACACCGTGGGTGTACCAGTCGGTTTATGTGTTCCCTCTCATACCCAAGGTACTGAGGATAGTAAGAAAGAGAGGAGTAAGAACTATACTCATCGTTCCGGATTGGCCAAGAAGAACTTGGTACCCAGAACTACAAGAAATGATCTCAGAGGACCCATGGCCTCTGCCTCTCAGACAGGACCTGTTACAGCAGGGGCTCTGTCTGTTCCAAGACTTACCGCGGCTGCGTTTGACTGCATGGCGGTTGAACGCCGGATCCTAACGGAAAAGGGCATTCCAGATGAAGTGATTCCTACGCTGATAAAGGCTAGGAAAGACGTGACAGCAAAACATTATCACCGTATATGTCGAAAATATGTTGCTTGGTGTGAGGCCAGGAAGGCCCCTACAGAGGAATTCCAGCTGGGTCGATTCCTGCACTTCATACAGTCAGGAGTGACTATGGGCCTAAAATTAGGATCCATAAAGGTCCAGATTTCGGCCCAATCTATTTTCTTTCAAAAAGAACTGGCTTCACTGCCTGAAGTTCAGACGTTTGTTAAGGGAGTGCTGCATATTCAGCCCCCTTTTGTGCCTCCAGTGGCACCTTGGGATCTTAACGTTGTGTTGGATTTCCTGAAATCCCACTGGTTTGAGCCACTTAAGACCGTGGAGCTAAAATATCTCACGTGGAAAGTGGTCATGCTATTGGCCTTAGCTTCTGCTAGGCGTGTGTCAGAATTGGCGGCTTTGTCATGTAAAAGCCCTTATCTAATCTTCCATATGGACAGGGCGGAATTGAGGACTCGTCCCCAATTTCTCCCTAAGGTGGTATCAGCGTTTCATTTGAACCAATCTATTGTGGTGCCTGCGGCTACTCGGGACTTGGAGGACTCCAAGTTACTAGATGTAGTCAGGGCTTTGAAAATCTATGTAGCCAGGACGGCTGGAGTCAGGAAAACCGACTCGCTGTTTATCCTGCATGCACCCAACAAGCTGGGTGCTCCTGCTTCAAAGCAAACTATTGTGCGCTGGATCTGTAACACGATTCAGCAAGCTCATTCTGCGGCAGGATTGCCGGATCCTAAATCTGTAAAAGCCCATTCCACAAGGAAGGTGGGCTCTTCTTGGGCGGCTGCCCGAGGGGTCTCGGCTTTACAACTTTGCCGAGCTGCTACTTGGTCGGGTTCAAACACATTTGCTAAGTTCTACAAGTTTGATACCCTGGCTGAGGAGGACCTTGCCTTTGCTCATTCGGTGCTGCAGAGTCATCCGCACTCTCCCGCCCGTTTGGGAGCTTTGGTATAATCCCCATGGTCCTTACGGAGTTCCCAGCATCCACTAGGACGTCAGAGAAAATAAGAATGTACTCGCCGGTAATTCTATTTCTCGTAGTCCGTAGTGGATGCTGGGCGCCCGTCCCAAGTGCGGACTCTCTGCAATACTTGTATATAGTTATTGCTTAACTAAAGGGTTATTGTTATGAGCCATCTGTTCCTGAGGCTCCGTTGTTGTTCATACTGTTAACTGGGTATGGTTATCACAAGTTGTACGGTGTGATTGGTGTGGCTGGTATGAGTCTTACCCTGGATTCCAAATCCTTTCCTTGTTGTGTCAGCTCTTCCGGGCACAGTTTCCTTAACTGAGGTCTGAAGAGGGGCATAGAGGGAGGAGCCAGTGCACACCAGATAGTACCTAATCTTTCTTTTAGAGTGCCCAGTCTCCTGCGGAGCCCGTCTATTCCCCATGGTCCTTACGGAGTTCCCAGCATCCACTACGGACTACGAGAAATAGAATTACCGGTGAGTAAATTCTTATTTTTTTTTATTGCATAGATGTCAGGAAATGTGAAGGCTTTTGATAATTGCCTATATACATGACCATTCCACTGTACAGGTTACATGTGACATATAAAAGTTTATAGAGGTGTGATAATTATATGCCAGTGCTACTTACTGATCTGCGAGCCTTCAATCCACAATAGATTGGTGTGGTCTGACAACTGACAGGTGGGTTTAGTTTTGTAGTTGTGCTGGTGCAGCGATTTGTCATAGCATGCATGTATTTTATAGGGCTTTAAACGTCACTATTATACTATACTACTAGGAATACCTGACACCACCCCACCCATGCTTTGTCTGGTCTCCATGTATATATGGAGAGAAGTTCATAAAACCTCCATTTGCTTTCAGTTGATGAAAGACCATTAGTCTAGGGCTGGAATTCGACCGTTTTTGGTTTCGACACAATTCGACAGTCGAAACCCTCCCGCTGGGACCCGAATTCGACATATTCAATAAATAACGGATTCGACAGTCCCGCTGTCGAAAAATGGACCAATTGACGAATAGTGGGCGGCCTGGATTCAACTTCATGAATGGCACAAAAGTGTTCAAAAAATCCTAAAAAAAATGCGTGGGGTCCCCCCTCCTAAGCATAACCAGCCTCGGGCTCTTTGAGCCGGTCCTGGTTTTAAAAATAAGGGGGGGAAAAATGACAGGGGTTCCCCCGTATTTTAACAATCAGCAACGGGCTCTGCGTCCGGTCCTGGTGCAAAAAATACGGGGGACAAAAGACACAGGGGTCCCCCGTATTTTTTACACCAGCATCGGGCTCCACTAGCCAGAGAGATAATGCCACAGCCGGGGGACACTTTTATATTGGTCCCTGCGGCCGTGGCATTAAATCCCCAACTAGTCACCCCTGGCCGGGGTACCCTGGAGGAGTGGGGACACCTTAAATCAAGGGGTCCCCCCCCCCCCCCCCTCCAGCCACCCAAGGGCCAGGGGTGAAGCCCGAGGCTGTCTCCCCCCCCCCATCCAAGGGCGGCGGATTGGGGGCTGATAGCCAGAGTGTAAAATGAAAGAATATTGTTTTTTGTAGCAGTACTACAAGTCCCAGCAAACCTCCCCCGCAAGCTGATACTTGGAGAACCACAAGTACCAGCATGCGGGGGGAAAACAGGCCCGCTGGTACCTGTAGTTCTACTGCAAAAAAAATACCCAAATAAAAACAGTACACACACACCGTGACAGTATAACTTTATTACATACATGCACGCCGACACACACATACTTACCTATGTTGACACGAAGAGTTGGTCCCCTTCTCCACGTAGAATCCATGGGGTACCTGTAAATAAAATTATACTCACAACAATCCAGTGTAGATCGGTCCTCTTCTTGTTTGTAATCCACGTACTTGGCAAAAAAAAAAAAAAACGAAGAACCCGGACCACGCACTGAAAGGGGTCCCATGTTTACACATGGGGCCCCTTTCCCCGACTGGCGGGACCCCCCGTGACTGCTGTCAAAGAGGGTCCCTTCAGCCAATCAGGGAGCGCCACGTCATGGCACTCCTGATTGGCTGAGCGCGCCTGAGCTGTCATCAAGCGGCGCACTCTAGATACAGTGTAGCGCATAGGCGCTCCATTATATCCAATGGTGGGAACTTTGCGGTCAGCGGTAGACCGCGAGGTTATGTGGGGTCACTCTTGTGGTCTACCGAGGCTGGTTATGCTTAGGAGGGGGGACCCCACGCATTTTTTTCAGGAATTTTAACACTTTCACACCCCTTCCAACCTAAAAACATGCACTGATCTCTCCATATTATTGTAGTTGGTAAAAAAAAAAAAGATATATTCTTTTAAAAAGTCGATTAAATAATACTTATGGCTCCTAACGACAAACCAAGTAGATAATCCCTTCTAATATAAATAGATATGTTATTAGCAATAAAAAAAGAACAAAAAAAATTGTTTTTAATTTTTTATTAGATCACGACAGGAAAATGAGGCAGAATGAAATTGACGAAATGACTGTCGAAAAGCACTGTTGTTGAATCTACATTCTACAATTGAATATACTTTTGTCGAAAAGCTGCATTTTAACATTGCAGACATGTTGAATTGCCAAAAGTCGAAAATGAAACTGCAGGTTTTTTGTCGAAAAGTACTGTATTGAATTGTCGAATCAAATTCAACAGGTTTTTTGTGTCGAAAATGACCCGTTTTTCGACATTTTCGGCAATTCGACCGCAATTGCATATACCCCTTACTGGGGTGCCCTGAGTTTGTGGTCCAGGACCAATTCACATTATTTATGGTCCATGTAATAGGCAAAGCCAGCGCTGGTGGCTGCCAATCATAAAATGTGGACAAACAGAAGCAATTCCTGTCCCTCGCCATACAGTTGACCCTAAGGATGACATATAAACAGAATTTACAAAATGTAATAATTCTTTCAAAATTTAACAAAAAGAAAATTTTGACCTAGGGGTGCAGTGAAAACAATTCTGATACTCTAGGGTTCGTGGTTCAAAAACGTTTGAGAACCCCTGGTTTAGGGCAATATGTTTCCCTGGGAAGGAAACTTCTTCCTTAGCATGTGATCAGCCTTGTTGAAACCGGTTAAATGAGCTACAGTGTTAACTCTCAACTGTTTCAACAGAACACAAACCTCCACGTTATAGTGTTGTGGAGCTGTCACCCTTCAGGTCACTAACTATGGTGGCCGACCGTGCCGCCATCTGTGTTGCTGCTTTCAGTGCCAGTAATATTTACTCTGTACAATGGCAGAGATACAGCCGGCTTATGTCAGTGCTGCTTCTCTGTACACCTAATATAATGCTCCACTGCTCCACCCAATGCCGGGTAATGTGTGCTGTATAGCCACTATAGATACCCTGCTCCTTGCAATACCCCGAGTGCTGTGGGTTTGTACGCTCAGAATAAGTACCCAGTGCACTTTCCTACCCCTGTGCTATTCAGTCCATACGCCGCGCTCCGTCCGCTCTGTCACACTGCTCTTTGTAACTTGGGAGATATTACACTGCACCGTCAGCCTATAACTACAGGCACAGTGATTCACAACTCCAGTGCTGCCTACTCTGTACCTGAGCAGTGACATGTACTACTCATTACAACCAGTCACTGTTCACACTCTCCCAGCTCCATTCCACATCTACTGTACCATGGGGGAGATTTAGTAAAGCATGGAGGTCGGAATATACTAAGCCTTGAAAAGTGATACTTTCACTGTGAAAGTACCAGCCAGTCAGCTCCTAACGGTCATTTTTCAAACCCAGCCTGTGACATGGCAGTTAGGAGCTGATTGGTACTTTATCACAGTGAAATTATCACTTTTCTAAGCTTAGAACAGAAATAGTGTCTGCCAATCTGCTCCCAACTGCCACTTTTACAGACTGTGGGGTCAATTCAATTTGCTGTCAGTTGAATAGCGCCGGGAATTAGTTTCTGGCGCTATTCAATTCTGCTCAATGTTAAGTCGGCGAATGCCGGTTCTGCTGTATTTAGGTTGCTTTGTCAGGAGAATGGGCATTGTACGACCTAACCAACTGGCGCGATGCTGATTCCTGACAGAAGCCTGGATTATTGTCTCGCTGCTCCTCCAGGCTTTGTGCCTTACTGCTGCGCCTGTGGACCAGATAGAGTGTTTTTTTTATTTCTCTATCTTATTTGGATGTGCCCTGACTATAGCAGGCTAAGCCGCAGTCTGTGATAATCCACAGTAAGATTAGGTATCATACAATATAGCAGATTTTTGTTTTCTTTCTTTTAAAGGTTTGTATAATCCAGTAAACCGGCAAATGCTATAATTAAGCATAGTAATTACACCTAACTAATGTTATGTTATGTCTTCCTAACTTCATAATATAAAAGAGAGAAACTTGTTTAACATGTTTCCACTTTCTCCATAAAACTGGACTGACTGTAACATATCAAAAGGTGACTGTGAGGTGTCCCCTGTACATGGGATTACAGAGGTGACCGTGAGGTGTCCCCTGTACATGGGATTATAGAGGTGACTGTGAGGTGTCCCCTATACATGGGATTACAGAGGTGACTGTGAGGTGTCCCCTGTACATGGGATTATAGTGGTGACTGTGAGGTGTCCCCTGTACAAGTTATCAGATAGGTGGCACAGAGGAGACGGTGAGGTGTCCAGTGTACATGGGATTATAGAGGTGACTGTGAGGTGTCCTGTATACATGGGATTATAGAGGTGACGGTGAGGTGTCCCCTGTACATGGGATTATAGAGGTGACCGTGAGGTGTCCCCTGTACATGGGATTATAGAGGTGTCCCCTGTACATGGGATTATAGAGGTGACAGTGAGGTGTCCCCTGTACATGGGATTATAGAGGTGACAGTGAGGTGTCCCCTGTACATGGGATTATAGAGGTGACAGTGATGTGTCCCCTGTACATGGGATTGTAGAGGTGACAGTGAGGTGTCCCCTGTACATGGGATTAGAGAGGTGACAGTGAGGTGTCCCCTGTACACGGGATTATAGAGGTGACCGTGAGGTGTCCCCTGTACATGGGATTATAGAGGTGACCGTGAGGTGTCCCCTGTACATGGGATTATAGAGGTGACCGTGAGGTTTCCCCTGTACATGGGATTATAGAGGTGACCGTGAGGTGTCCCCTGTACATGGGATTATAGTGGTGACTGTGAGGTGTTCCCTGTACATGGGATTATAGAGGTGACGGTGAGGTGTCCCCTGTACATGGGATTATAGAGGTGACCGTGAGGTGTCCTCTGTACATGTTATCAGATTGCTGGCACAGAGGTGACGGTGAGATATACCCTGTACATTTTATCAGATAGCTGGCACAGAGGGGACGGTGAGGTGTTCCCTGTACATGTTTATTAGATATGACTTGAGGGCATAAGGTGCCCCTGTATGTGGGATCAGAGAAGTGACTATAAAGGTGTACATGAGGTAACAAGTGGGACTGTCCTGCGAAACTCTGGTCAGGTGTGTGTCCATGTGATAGGGAATATAGGTTTTTCTCTGACGTCCTAGTGGATGCTGGGAACTCCGTAAGGACCATGGGGAATAGCGGCTCCGCAGGAGACAGGGCACATCTAAAGAAAGCTTTAGGATCACCTGGTGTGCACTGGCTCCTCCCCCTATGACCCTCCTCCAAGCCTCAGTTAGATTTTCTGTGCCCGACGAGAAGGGTGCACACTAGGGGCTCTCCTGAGCTCTTTGTGAAAGTTTTAGTTTAGGTTTATTATTTTCAGTGAGACCTGCTGGCAACAGGCTCACTGCATCGAGGGACTAAGGGGAGAAGAAGCGAACTCGCCTGCGTGCAGAGTGGATTGGGCTTCTTAGGCTACTGGACATTAGCTCCAGAGGGACGATCACAGGTTCAGCCTGGATGGGTCACCGGAGCCGCGCCGCCGGCCCCCTTACAGAGCCAGAAGAGCGAAGAGGTCCGGAAAAATCGGCGGCAGAAGACTTTCCTGTCTTCAGATAAAGGTAGGCGCACAGCACCGCAGCTGTGCGCCATTGCTCTCAGCACACTTCACACTCCGGTCACTGAGGGTGCAGGGCGCTGGGGGGGCAGTGCCCTGAGACGCAATAAATCGATAGAAAACCTTTTATGGCTAAAATAAATGCATCACATATAACTCCTGGGCTATATGGATGCATTTAACCCCTGCCAAAACATACAAGAAAACGGATGATAGGCTCCGCCCCTTTCTCGGCGTCCTTATCTCCTCAGCACACTGGCGCCATTTTCCCTCACAGCTCAGTTGGAGGGAAGCTCCCTGGCTCTCCCCTGCAGTCACTACACTACAGAAAGGGGTTAAAAAAGAGAGGGGGGCACAAATTAGGTGCAGTATAAACAATACAGCAGCTATAAAGGGAAAAACACTTATATAAGGTTATCCCTGTATATATATAGCGCTCTGGTGTGTGCTGGCAAACTCTCCCTCTGTCTCCCCAAAGGGCTAGTGGGGTCCTGTCCTCTATCAGAGCATTCCCTGTGTGTGTGCGCTGTGTCGGTACGTTTGTGTCGACATGTATGAGGAGAAAAATGATGAGGAGACGGAGTAGAGTGTCTGTAATAGTGTTGTCACCCCCTGGGGGGTCGACACCTGAGTGGATGTACTGTTGAAATTGCGTGACAGTGTCAGCTTTGTATAAAAGACAGTGGTTGACATGAGACAGCCGGCTACTCAGCTTGTGCATGTCCAGACGTCTCATACAGGGGCTCTAAAGCGCCCGTTACCTCAGATACAGACGCCGACACGGATACGGACTCCTGTGTCGACGGTGAAGAGACAACCGTGATTTCCAATAGGGCCACACATTGCATGATTGAGGCAATGGAAAAAGTTTACACTCTTCTGATAATATAAATACCACCAAAAAAAGGGGTATTATGTTTGGTGAGGAAAAACTTCCTGTAGTTTTCCTGAATCTGAGAAATAAAATGAGGGGTGTGATGATGCGTGGGTTTCCCCCCGATAACAATTGATAATTTCTAAAAAGTTATTGGCAGTATACCTTTTCCCGCCAGAGGTTAGGGTGCGTTGGGAAACACCCCCTAGGGGGGATAAGGCGCTCACACGCTTGTACAAGGGCTCTACCCTCTCTGGAGATGGCCGCCCTTAAGGATCCTGCTGATAGAAAGCAGGAGGGTATCCTAAAATGTATTTACACACATACTGGTGTTATACTGCGACCAGCAATCGCCTCAGCCTGGATGTGCAGTGGTGGGTTGGCGTGGTCGGATTCCCTGACTGGAAATATGATATCCTAGATAAGGACAGTATATTATTGCCTATAGAGCAATTAAAAGATGCATTTCTATATATGCATGATGCACAGCGGAATATTTGCCGACTGGCATCAAGTATAAGTGCGTTGTCCAATTATACCAGTAAAGTGGTCAGGTGATGCGGATTCCAAACGGCATTTGGAAGTATTGCCTTAAAAGAGGGGATGTACCCCAGGTCGCCTCTCAAAATAAGACGCCGTATTATCAGGCGCAGGCCTGGTTGGCAAGCGGACAAAAGGGTTCCTCTTTTCTGCTCGTGACAGAGGGAGAGGAAAATGGCTGCAGAGATCAGCCAGTTCCAAGGAACAGAAACTCTTTTCCGCCTCTGCCAAGCCCTCAGTATGACGCTAGGGCTTTACAAGTTCAGGCACGGTGGGGTCCCGTTCTCAATGAATTTCAGTGCGCAGTGGGCTCACTCGCAAGTAGACCCCTGGATCCTTCTGGTAATATTTCAGGGGTACAAATTGAAATTCGAGACGTATCCCCCTCGCCGTTTCCAAAGGTCTGTTTTACCGACGTCTCCCGCTGACAGGGAGGCAAGTTTGGAAACCATTCACAAGCTGTATTCCCAGCAGGTGATAATCAAGGTACCCCTCCTGCAACAGGGAACGGGGTATTATTCCACACTATTGTGGTACCGAAGCCAGACGGCTCGGGGAGACCGATTTTAAAATCTAAAATCTAAAATCTTTGAACACTTGCATACAGAGGTTCAAATTCAAAATTGAGTCACTCAGAGCAGTGATTGCAAACCTGGAAGAAGGGGACTACATGATGTCTCGGGACATCAAGGATGCTTACCTTCAGGTCAAAATTTACCCTTCTCACCAAGGGTATTTCAGGTTATGGTACAGAACTGTCACTATCAGTTCGGACGCTGCCGTAGGGATGGTCCACGGCACCCCGGGTCTTTACTGAAGTAATGACCGTAATGATGATATTCCTTCGAAGGAAGGGAATTTTAGTTATCCGTTACTTGGACGATTCCCTGATAAGGGTAAGATCCAGGGAACAGTTGGAGATCGGTGTAACACTATATCAGGTAGTGTTGCGGCAGCACGATTGGATTCTCAATATTCCAAAATCGCAGCTGGTTCCGACGTCTTGTCTTCTGTTCCTAGGGTTGATCCTGGACACAGTCCAGAAAGAAGGTGTTTCTCCCGGAGGAGAAAGCCAGGGAGTTATCCGAGCTAGTCAGGAACCTCCTAAAACCGAACCAAGTCTCAGTGCATCAATGCACAAGGGTTCTGTGTAAAAATGGTGGCTTCCTACGAAGCAATCCCATTCGGCAGATTCCACGCAAGACTTTCCAGTGGAACCTACTGGACAAATGGTCCGGGTTGCATCTTCAGATGCTTCAGCGGATAACCCTGTCACCGGGGACAAGGGTATCCCTCCTGTGGTGGTTGCAGAGTGCTCATCTTCTAGAGGGCCGCAGATTCGGCATTCGGGACTGGGTCCTGGTGGCCACGGATGCCAGCCTGCGAGGCTGGGGAGCAGTCACACAGGGAAGGAATTTCCAGGGCTTATGGTCAAGCCTGGAGACATCTCTTCATATAAACATTCTGGAACTAAGGGACATTTACAATGCCCTAAGTCAAGCGAAACCCCTGCTTCAGGGTCAGGCGGTATTGATCCAATCGGACAACATCACGTCAGTCGCCCACGTAAACAGACAGGGCGGCACGGGAAGCAGGGGGGCAATGGCAGAAGCTGCAAGGATTCTTCGCTGGGCGGAAAATCATGTGATAGCACTGTCAGCAGTGTTCATTCCGGGAGTGGACAACTGGGAAGCAGACTTCCTCAGCAGACACGACCTTCACCCGGGAGAGTGGGGACTTCACCCAGAAGTCTTCCACCTGATTGTAAACCGTTGGGAAAAACCAAAGGTGGACATAATGGCGTCCCGTCTAAACAAAAAACTAGACAGATATTGCGCCAGGTCAGGGGACCCTCAGGCAATAGCGGTGGACGCTCTGGTAACACCGTGGGTGTACCAGTCAGTGTATGTGTTCCCTCCTCTGCCTCTCATACCAAAAGTACTGAGAATCATAAGAAGGAGAGGAGTAAGAACTATACTCGTGGTTCCGGATAGGCCAAGAAGGACTTGGTATCCGGAACTTCAAGAGATGCTCACGGACGAACCGTGGCCTCTACCTCTAAGAAGGGACCTGCTCCAGCAGGGGCCTTGTCTGTTCCAAGACTTACCGCGGCTGCGTTTGACGGCTTGGCGGTTGAACGCCGGATCCTGAAGGAAAAAGGCATTCCAGATGAAGTCATCCATACCCTGGTCAAGGCCAGGAAGGACGTAACCGCAAAACATTATCACCGCATTTGGCGAAAATATGTTGCGTGGTGTGAGGCCAAGAAGGCCCCTACAGAGGAATTTCAACTGGGTCGTTTCCTCCATTTCCTGCAAACAGGACTGTCTATGGGCCTAAGATTAGGGCCCATTAAGGTTCAAATTTAGGCCCTGTCGATTTTCTTCCAAAAGGAACTGGCTTCAGTGCCTGAAGTTCAGACATTTGTAAAAGGGGTACTGCATATACAGCCTCCTTTTGTGCCTCCAGTGGCACCTTGGGATCTCAATGTTGTGTTGAGTTTCCTAAAGTCACATTGGTTTGAACTACTCACCACTGTGGACTTAAAATATCTCACATGGAAGGTGACGATGCTGTTAGCCCTGGTTTCAGCCAGGCGTGTGTCAGAACTGGCGGCTTTATCATATAAAAGCCCTTATTTAATATTTCATTCTGAAATGGCAGAATTGAGGACTTGTCCTCAATTTCTACCTAAGGTGGTTTCTGCATTCCACATGAAGCAACCTATTGTGGTACCTGCGGCTACTAAGGACTTGGAGGATTCCAAGTTGCTTGACGTGGTCAGGGCCCTGAAAATATATGTTTCCAGGACGGCTGGAGTCAGAAAATCTGACTCGCTGTTTATCCTGTATGCACCCAACAAACTGGGTGCTCCTGCTTCTAAGCAGACGATTGCTCGTTGGATTTGTAGTACAATTCAGCTTGCACGTTCTGTGGCATGCCTGCCACAGCCAAAAATCTTAAAATGCCCACTCCACAAGGAAGGTGGGCTCATCTTGGGCGGCTGCCCGAGGGGTCTCGGCTTTACAACTTTGCCGAGCAGTTACTTCGTCAGGAGCAAATACGTTTGTAAACTTCTACAAATTTGATACCCTGGCTGAGGAGGACCTGGAGTTCTCTCATTCGGTGCTGCAGAGTCATCCGCACTCTCCCGCCCGTTTGGGAGCTTTGGTATAATCCCCATGGTCCTTACGGAGTTCCCAGCATCCACTAGGACGTCAGAGAAAATAAGAATTTACTTACCGATAATTCTATTTCTCGTAGTCCGTAGTGGATGCTGGGCGCCCATCCCAAGTGCGGATTGTCTGCAATACTGGTACATAATTATTGTTACCAAAAAATTCGGGTTATTGTTGTAGTGAGCCATCTTTTATAGAGGTTTCTCTATTATCATGCTGTTAACTGGGTTCAGATCACAAGTTGTACAGTGTGATTGGTGTGGCTGGTATGAGTCTTACCCGGGATTCAAAATCCTTCCTTATTGTGTACGCTCGTCCGGGCACAGTATCCTAACTGAGGCTTGGAGGAGGGTCATAGGGGGAGGAGCCAGTGCACACCAGGTGATCCTAAAGCTTTCTTTAGATGTGCCCTGTCTCCTGCGGAGCCGCTATTCCCCATGGTCCTTACGGAGTTCCCAGCATCCACTACGGACTACGAGAAATAGAATTATCGGTAAGTAAATTCTTATTTTAACCCCTTCTGTGGATTATGCTGTATAAAGAGATGTGTATTGTGTTTTTAAAGATGCGTCCACAGCCCTTCTAGTGGCGTGACTTGGTAGCGCTGAAGTCTGTGTGTGACTTTTTCCATTATATTTCATTTTACTCGCCAAACGATGCAAATAAAACGCTTATGCCGATTAAAGTGATATGCGGCATGCCAATATTCTCTGTGTGACCACGCCTGTATCTGCATATAAAAACTTTGTAGTGTAGCATTTCGTATGCAGATACAGCCGCAGTCACACACACAGTATAGGCATGCCACATATCATTCTACTCTGTAGAGTCTGTTCGTGTCATACTCGCATAGTGATGCGAATAAGACGCATTTTCAGAAAAAAAGATGTATGAGGGCACATCTGTATATAAATATTAGGTATATGTTCATGTTGGTATATACGTAAAAGCTTCTTGCCCTACTTTCTCTAACGTCCTAGAGGATGCTGGGGACTCCGTAAGGACCATGGGGTATAGACGGGCTC
Organism: Pseudophryne corroboree; assembly: GCF_028390025.1. Lineage (NCBI taxonomy): Eukaryota > Metazoa > Chordata > Amphibia > Anura > Myobatrachidae > Pseudophryne > Pseudophryne corroboree. The sequence continues at coordinate 88,579,933 of NC_086447.1, forward strand.
TGCAGGAGACGTGGGCACTTTAAGACCTTTTAATGGGTGTGAACTGGCTCCTCCCTCTATGCCCCTCCTCCAGACCCCAGTTAGATTCTGTGCCCAGAGGAGACTGGTCGCACACTAGGGGAGCTCTACTGAGTTTCTCTGGAAAAAGACTGTTAGGTTTTTTTATTTTCAGGGAGCACTGCTTGCAACAGGCTCCCTGCTTCGTGGGACTGAGGAGAGAGAAGCAGACCTACTTTACTGATAGGCTCTGCTTCTTAGGCTACTGGACACCATTAGCTCCAGAGGGTCGGAACACTTGGTACGCCTAGCTGTTCGTCTCAGAGCCGCGCCGCCGTCCTCCTCGCAGAGCCGGAAGATAGAAGCCGGGTGAGTATGAGAAGCAAAAGACTTCAAAGGCTGCAGAAGACTTCAGATCTTCGTGAGGTACTGCGCAGGGCGCAGGGGGGGGCGCCCTGGGCAGCAATAATTACCTCATAAAAGTTCACTGGCACGCATAGATACTGCATGGGCAGTATATACAGACCCCCGCCAGTATAAAAATTAGCGGGACCGAAGTGTGCCATCGAGGGGGCGGAGCTTAGTCCCTCAGCTCTAACCAGCGCCATTTTCTCCACATCTTGCTGCAGAGACGCTGCTCCCGGACTCCCTTCACCGCTGTATACAAGTAACAGGGCGCAAAACAGGGGGGGGGGGGGGGGGGGGGCACATTAATTTGGTGCTAGTATGATACAGAAAGCGCTTACAGGTCTGGGACATTATTAATATTTCAGACCGCAGTGGCGCTGGGTGTGAGCTGGCAAACTCCCTCTCTGTCTCTCTAAAGGACCTTTTTGTGGGTCTGTCCCCTATATCCCAGTGTGTGTGGGGGTGTCAGTACGTGTGTGTCGATATGTCTGAGGCGGAAGGCTCTTCCAGAGAGGATGCGGAGCAGAATGTAATAGTGACTCCGTCGGCACCGCCGACTGCTGATTGGGTAGACATGTGTAATGTTTTGAATGCAAGTGTGGCTTTATTACATAAAAGGTTGGATAAATCTGAGTCCCAGAACCAGGCATGGAGACAATCCATGGATATTAATGTGTCACAGAACCAATCAGGGTCCCAGAAACGTCCCTTTACCCAGATAGCAGACACTGATACCGACACGGATTCTGACTCCGGTGTCGACTATGATGACGCTCGGTTACACCCAAGGGTGGCCAAGAGTATTCAGTACATGATTATCGCAATAAAAGATGTATTACATATCACAGAGGACCCTTCTGTCCCTGACACACGGGTCTGTATGTTTAAGGGGAAGAAACCTGAGGTAACATTTCCCCCATCCCATGAGCTGAACGCTCTATTTGAAAAAGCTTGGGAAACTCCAGACAAAAGACTGCAGATTCCTAAGAGAATAGTTATGGCGTATCCTTTCCCCTCACAGGACAGGTTACGGTGGGAATCATCACCCACGGTAGATAAGGCTTTGACTCGTTTATCCGAAAAGGTGGCCCTACCGTCTCCGAACACGGCGACACTAAAGGATCCTGCGGATCGCAGGTAGGAAACTACCTTAAAATCGATTTATGCGACTACGGGAACCCTGTTCAGACCGGCGGTAGCGTCGGTATGGGTGAGTAGCGCGATTGCAGGATGGGCAGATAACTTGTCATCTGACATGGACACCCTCGACAGGGAGAATGTATTGTTGACATTGGGTCACATCAAGGACGCAGCGTTATACCTAAGGGAGGCTGCGAGAGATATTGGCCTCTTGGGATCGAGGGCCAATGCCATGGCAATTTCAGCAAGGAGGGCGTTGTGGACCCGTAAAATGGACTTGTGATGCTGACTCCAAAAGACTTATGGAGGCCTTGCCTTACAAGGGTGAACTTTTGTTTGGGGACGGCCTCGCAGACCTGGTTTCCACAGCTACCGCGGGTAAGTCTTCTTTTTTGCCTTTTGTTCCCCCATAGCAAAAGAAAACGCCTCCATACCAGATGCAGTCCTTTCGGTCTCATAAATTCAGAAAGGGACGTGGATCATCCTTCCTCTCCAGAGGCAAGGGTAGAGGGAAAAGAACACCAGCTGCGGCTAGTTCCCAGGAGCAGAAGTCCTCTCCGGCCTCTACCAAATCCACCGCATGACGCTGGGGCTCCGCTGCGGGAGTCCACACCGGTGGGGGCACGTCTTCAGCCAGGTCTGGATTCATTCGAACTTGGATCCTTGGGTGCTAGAAATTGTAACCCAAGGATACAGACTGGAGTTCGAAAACGTGCCTCCACACCGATTTTTCAAATCGGCCTTACCAGCTTCTCTCCCAGAGAGAGAACTAGTTTCAGCTGCGATACAAAAGCTGTGTCAACAGCAAGTGATTATCACGGTTCCCCTGTTGCAACAGGGAAAGGGGTTTTATTCAACTCTATTTGTGGTCCCGAAGCCAGACTGCTCGGTAAGACCAATTCTGAACCTAAAATCCCTAAACCTGTATTTGAAAAGATTCAAATTTAAGATGGATCTCTCCGGGCAGTGATTTCCAGTCTGGACGGGGGGGATTTTATGGTGTCACTAGACATAAAGGATGCATACCTTCATGTCCCTATATATCCTCCTCATCAGGCGTTACTGAGATTCGCTGTGTAGGATTGTCATTACCAATTTCAGACGTTGCCGTTTGGGCTTTCCACGGCCCCGAGGATTTTCACCAAGGTAATGGCGGAAATGATGGTGCTCCTGCACAAGCATGGTGTCACAATTATCCCCTACTTGGACGATGATCTGATAAAGGCGAGATCAAGATACCAGTTACTGAAAAGCGTGGCACTCTGTCTGAGGGTACTACAACAACACGGCTGGCTATTAAATTTGCCAAAGTCGCAGTTGATGCCGACAACTCGACTGTCGTTTTTGGGCATGATTCTGGACACGGAACGGCAGAGTGTTTTTCTCCCATTGGAAAAAGCTCTGGAACTCCAGAACATGGTCAGGGATCTGCTGAAACCAAAAAGAGTGTCGATTCATCAATGCACTCGAGTGTTGGAAAAGATGGTGGCGGCCTACGAGGCCATTCCGTTTGGCAGGTTCCATTCAAGAACTTTTCAGTGGGACCTACTGGACAAATGGTCATGGTCCCATCTCCAAATGCATCGGATGATAAGCCTGTCCCCCAGGACCAGGATATCTCTCCTGTGGTGGCTCCACAGTGCTCACCTCCTAGAGGGTCCAGGTTCGGAATCCAGGATTGGGTTCTGGTAACCATGGACGCGAGCCTCCGAGGCTGGGGAGCAGTCACACAAGGAAAAAAAATTCAGGGGATATGGTCAAGCCAGGAGGCTTGTCTGCACATAAATGTGCTGGAATTGAGGGCCATATACAACGGCCTGGGACAGGCGGAGCATCTTCTTCGCAACCTACCTGTACTGATCCAGTCAGACAACATCACAGCCGTGGCACATGTAAACCGCCAGGGCGGAACAAGAAGCAGAGCAGCGATGGCGGAGGTCACCAGGATTCTTCGCTGGGCGGAAAATCATGTAAGCACTCTGTCAGCTGTTTTCATCCCGGGAGTGGACATCTGGGAAGCAGACTTCCTCAGCAGACACGATCTCCATCCAGGAGAGTGGGGGCTTCATCAAGAGGTCTTTGCAGAAGTGACAAACGGTTGGGGACTCCCTCAATTAGACATGATGGCGTCATGCCTCAACAAAAAGCTTTGGACATATTGTTCCAGGTGTAGGGACCCTCAAGCAATAGCAGTAGACGCACTAGTGACACCGTGGGTGTATCAGTCGGTCTATGTGTTCCCTCCACTTCCACTCATCCCAAAGATATTGCGGATCATAAGAAGAACAAGAGTTCAAACAATACTCATTGTTCCATACTGGCCTCAAAGGGCCTGGTATCCAGATCTTCAGGAAATGCTCACAGAAGATCATTGGCCTCTTCCTCTAAGAGAGGACCTGTTACAACAGGGGCCGTGTGTGTTCCAAGACTTACCCCGGTTACGTTTGACGGCATGGCGGTTGAACACCAAATCCTAGCTAGGAAAGGTATTCCAGGGGAGGTCATCCCTACTCTGCTTAAAGCTAGGAAGGAGGTAACGGCGAAGCATTATCACCGTATCTGGAGGAAGTATGTGTCTTGGTGTGAATCCAAGAATGCTCCTACGGAGGTTTTTCAGCTGGGTCGTTTTCTCCATTTTCTACAGGCAGGGCTGGATATGGGCCTGAAGTTAGGCTCCATTAAGGTGCAGATTTCGGCCTTATTAATATTTTTTCAGAAGGAATTGGCATCTCTTCCAGAAGTGCAGACTTTTGTTAAGGGAATACTGCACATCCAACCTCCTTTTGTGCCTCCAGTGGCACCGTGGGACCTTAACGTGGTGTTACAGTTCCTTAAATCACATTGGTGTGAACCACTTCAAACTGTTGAGTTAAAATTTCTCACTTGGAAAGTGGTCATGTTATTGGCGTTGGCATCTGCAAGGAGGGTGTCAGAATTGGCGGCCTTGTCTTACAAGAGCCCCTATCTGATTTTCCATATGGATAGAGCGGAATTGAGAACTCGTCCACAATTTCTACCTAAGGTGTTTTCGTCGTTTCACATGAACCAACCTATTGTAGTGCCGGTGGCTACGGATGTCTTGGAGGATTCCAAGTACCTTGATGTAGTCAGGGCTTTAAAAATCTATGTAGCCAGAACTGCTCGTATTAGGAAAACGGAGGCTCTGTTTATCCTATATGCAGCCAACAGGGTTGGCGCTCTTGTTTCCAAGCAGACTATCGCACGCTGGATCTGTAACACGATTCAGCAGGCTCATTCTACGGCTGGATTGCCGTTCCCAAAATCGGTAAAGGCCCATTCCACTAGGAAGGTGGGCTCTTTCTTGGGCGGCTGCCCGAGGCGTCTCGGCATTACAGCTTTGCCGAGCAGCTACTTGGTCGGGTTCAAACACTTTTGTAAAAAAAAATATCCACTTTCACATCAGCCATTCTCAAGTTCAGTCCTCAGGTAACAGGTCATGTTTTCAGGATTTCTCTCTGTGTAAACAGGGGGTATCATTACTGCTCAGCAAAATAGATTAAATCACTGAAGGCATGACCTGTTTGAGGCGACGTGAGGGCTGGAGGGGAAAACCCCTGATCTCACATTTAATATAACAGTCAGTGAAATAATTTTAAACTCCAAATACCTTTCTCAGTTATGCCAGTATTACTGCTGCAGATCTGTTAGAACGTGTGCTCACCTGCCGTCCACATTATTTACATTCCATTGTTAAACACTGTAGTGTATTAGCCGGCAGCGCCTGCGCATAGGGTGGTGGCTATAAGTAGTGTATGCTCTGTAAGGGGAAGGGCTCTCTGATTTATGGAATGTGCTCATTATGGCTATATAGAAATGTCCTCTAAGGGGGCCGAGATCACCGTGCTATTTATCACTCTCCAAGGCTTGATAAATGGGGGCATTTGTTTTTCAGTCTTTGTACAGATTGCTGTTAATTTATGCATTGTTTGTGTTGATCTGTTCAGTTGATACGTTATCCATCCAATGCCACGCATCTTAAAATGTTGCTGTCTTTTTCTTTCTGTAGGAAGTCACAAAGGATACTGAACCAAAGGAAGAAAATGTGTCTAAAAGGGAAAAAGCTGGAAATGTGGCTAGTTTAGTGCAGAGAATGAGCGTGTATGGGATTCCTGGAATAAGACCACCACCTCAGAACAGGTCCTTCAAGAAAAGTACGTACATTCCACGTGCGGCCTTCTGCGCTGACCAAATGCAGTGACGGAATGCCCTGCACCCTTATGTTACGCTGTACACTTACAGAAACAGGAATAATAAGATGGCGTTTCTTTAGTTGGCGTCCAGTTATTTACTTCCTAAGTCATGTGACTGAGATGGGAACCTGTCACCAAAGACATTAGCTCTGCTGTGAGAATGTAAGCCTCATTGCCATGGGTATTTTAACACCAGAGCGATGTATGCACAGGGATGGGTACATGAAGAGGATGGCATGAGTACATGATTTATAATCAGGGAACCTGCATTGTTTAATGTCGCAAAAGCACATTCACTTCAACAGTAACCTTATCGATTATCTCCCAGTAGCACTCTGATCTTTATGTCGGAATTGTCAAGGGTTGGTCGACAGGCCATAATATCTCTCATGACTGGCAGTAGGGTCAGTGCAAATGGCGAGCTGGCAGAGGGGGGCGGATTACCCTTCACACACCTCTAATCCCCACATATGGCACTATGTTCTCCTGCTGTCTGCAGCAACACATCCTTATTCCCTACACACCATGGATCCCACACATTGTCCTCTCCTCTGTCTGCACTACGTACCACGCTGCCTCCTGCCCACAAACCTATATCTCGCATTGGTATTTGATTTATCCATATTCTAAGCCTCTTTCTCACAGCATTCCTGTCCACCATCATGTAGACCTCTAAATCTACCCTTTGTTATTAAACGGTCACACTGCGGGGCAGCCACCAGGTCACTTTTACTAGTATAAACATTGTAGAACTGTTAAGATAGGGATTGCAATAAAAGCTTGTAATCCGAAGACTAGTTACAGTGCCAGATAGAGGAGAAGGTGGAATTGCTCCAGCAGTCACAGGAAGCAATAACCGTGCTGCCGACAGATTCTGCCCTGAGCAGATCATGTTAGACGTCAGAGTGACTCCATTCTGGTGGCAAATGGCAGGCAAAGTGCAGTACTTACGGGAGAGCAAATTAGGCCTTTGGAGATATAACGTCTTTTATTCTACAGTGATTATACAATGGGGGCAATTCAATTGGCCACAGGGTTTTAGTTACAGGGTTAAGTGCCTGGAGCTGTTCAGTTCTTGCTTACAGCTGCAGTAACCATAACTCCCAGGTTATCTTCTCGGAGATCTGCTATTACTGCCTGCATTGACATCACGACTAGCCCGTAGCCACTAGTTAGCGCAGATTTCTACCCGCAGCTCAGGAGGAGGGTGAGCAGAAATCTGCCTTTAGTGCACCCTCTGGGCTAGTTGCGGGCTTACTGTGGGCCGTAATTGAAACCGCTCTAGGCGCTTAACCCAGGAGCTAAAATCCTGCAGCTAGTTGAATTCCCTCAGTGTACAGTATGTAATGGTTTCTTTATAACCTGTCTTGCTGCAAACAAACAGATCTTTACTTGTGTCTGTTTAATTTGCCCATGGCTTTTTTTTTTTTTTAATGCACATTTTGTAAATTACTGCTACTAAAACCATTTTCTCTGACGTCCTAGTGGATGCTGGGAACTCCGTAAGGACCATGGGGAATAGCCGCTCCGCTTGAGACTGGGCACAAAAGTAAAGCTTTAGGACTACCTGGTGTGCACTGGCTCCTCCCCCTATGACCCTCCTCCAAGCCTCTGTTAGATTTTTGTGCCCGGCCGAGAAGGGTGCACACTAGGGGCTCTCCTGAGCTTCTTAGTGAAAGTTTAGTTTTAGGTTTTTTATTTTCAGTGAGACCTGCTGGCAACAGGCTCACTGCATCGAGGGACTAAGGGGAGAAGAAGCGAACTCACCTGCATGCAGAGTGGATTAGGCTTCTTAGGCTACTGGACACCATTAGCTCCAGAGGGACCGAACACAGGCCCAGCCTCGGAGCTCGGTCCCAGAGCCGCGCCGCCGGCCCCCTTACAGAGCCAGAAGCAAGAAGAGGTCCGGAAAATCGGCGGCAGAAGACATCCTGTCTTCACCAAGGTAGCGCACAGCACTGCAGATGTGCGCCATTGCTCCTCAGCACACTTCACACTTCGGTCACTGATGGTGCAGGGCGCTAGGGGGGGGCGCCCTGAGCAGCAATAAAAACACCTTGGCTGGCGAAAATACATCACATATAGCCCCCAGGGCTATATGGATGAATTTTAACCCCTGCCAGATTCCACAGAAAAACGGGAGAAAAGGCCGCCGAGAAGGGGGCGGAGCCTATCTCCTCAGCACACTGGCGCCATTTTCTCTCACAGCTCCGTTGGAGGGAAGCTCCCTGGCTCTCCCCTGCAGTTACTACACTACAGAAAGGGGTTAAAAAAGAGAGGGGGGCACTAATTAGGCGCAGTATAACAATACAGCAGCTATAAGGGGAAAAACACTTATATAAGGTTATCCCTGTATATATGTATATATATATATATATATATATAGCGCTCTGGTGTGTGCTGGCATACTCTCCCTCTGTCTCCCCAAAGGGCTAGTGGGGTCCTGTCCTCTATCAGAGCATTCCCTGTGTGTGTGCTGTGTGTCGGTACGTTGTGTCGACATGTATGAGGAGGAAAATGAGGTGGTGGCGGAGCAATTGCCTTTAACAGAGATGTCACCCCCTAGGGAGTCGACATCTGAGTGGATGAGCTTATGGAAGGAATTATGTGAGTCAGCTCTTTACAAAAGATTGATGACATGAGACAGCCGGCGACTCAGCCTGTGCCTGTCCAGGTGTCTCAAAAGCCATCAGGGGCTCTAAAACGCCCGTTACCGCAGATGGCAGATACAGACGCCGACACGGATACTGACTCCAGTGTCGACGATTAAGAGACGAATGTGACTTCCAGTAGGGCCACACGTTACATGATTGAGGCTATGGAAAATGTTTTTACACATTTCTGATAATACCAGTACCACTAAAAAGGGGTATTATGTTGGGTGAGAAAAAACTGCCTGTAGTTTTTCCTGCATCTGAGGAATTAAATGAAGTGTGTGATGATGCGTGGGTTTCCCCCGATAAAAACTGTTAATTCCTAAAAAGTTATTAGCATCATACCCCTTCCCGCCAGAGGATAGGGCACGTTGGGAAACACACCCTAGGGTGAATAAAGCGCTCACACGCTTGTCTAAACAGGTGGCACTACCGTCCCCGGATACGGCCGCCCTTAAGGAACCTGCTGACAGAAAGCAGTAAAATATCCTAAAATGTATATACACTCACACGGGTGTGATACTGCGACCAGCAATCGCCTCAGCCTGGATGTGCAGTGCTGGGGTGGCTTGGTCGGATTCCCTGACTGACAATATTGATACCCTAGATAGGGACAGTATATTACTGACTATAGAGCATTTAAAAGATGCATTTCTATATATGCGTGATGCACAGAGGGATATTTGCTGACTGGCATCAAGAGTAAGTGCGCTGTCCATTTCTGCCAGAAGAGGGTTATGGACAAGACAGTGGTCAGGTGATGCTGATTCCAAAAGGCATATGGAAGTATCGCCTTATAAAAGGGAGGAGTTATTTGGGGTAGGTCTAACAGACCTGGTGGCCACGGCAACGGCTGGAAAATCCACATTTTTACCCCAGGTAGCCTCTCAACATAAGAAGACGCCGTATTATCAGGCGCAGTCCTTTGGGCCCCATAAGGGCAAGCGGGCAAAAGGCTCCTCATTTCTGCCCCGTGGCAGAGGGAGAGGAAAAAGGTTGCAGCAAACAGCCAGTTCCCAGGAACAGAAGCCCTCTCCCGTTTTCTGCCAAGTCCTCAGCATGACGCTGGGGCTTTACAAGCGGACTCGGGCACGGTGGGGGCCCGTCTCAAAAATTTCAGCGTGCAGTGGGCTCACTCACAGGGGACCCCTGGATCCTTCAGGTGGTATCTCAGGGGTACATATTGGAATTCGAGACGTCTCCCCTTCGCCGTTTTCCTAAAGTCTGCTTTACCGACGTCTCCCTCCGACAGGGAGGCAGTATGGGAAGCCATTCACAAGCTGTATTCCCAGCAGGTAATAATCAAGGTACCCCTCCTACAACAGGGAAAGGGGTATTATTCCACGCTGTTTGTGGTACCGAAGCCGGACGGCTCGGTGAGACCTAATTTAAATCTGAAATCCTTGAACACTTACCTACAAAGGTTCAAATTCAAGATGGAGTCACTCAGAGCGGTGATGGCAAACCTGGAAGAAGGGGATTATATGGTGTCTCTGGACATCAAGGATGCTTATCTCCATGTCCCAATTTACCCTTCTCACCAAGGGTATCTCAGGTTTGTGGTACAGAACTGTCACTATCAGTTTCAGACGCTGCCGTTTGGTTTGTCCACGGCACCCCGGGTCTTTACCAAAGTAATGGCGGAAATGATGATACTCCTTCGAAGGAAGGGAGTTTTAATTATCCCTTACTTGGACGATCTCCGGATAAGGGCAAGATCCAGGGAACGGTTGGTAGTCGGGGTAGCACTATCTCAAGTAGTGTTGCGGCAGCACGGTTGGATTCTTAATATTCCAAGATCGCAGCTGATCCCGACGACACGTCTTCTATTCCTAAGAATGATCCTGGACACAGTCCAGAAAAAGGTGTTTCTCCAGGAGGAGAAAGCCAGGGAGTTATCCGAACTAGTCAGAAACCTCCTAAAACCAGGCCAAGTGTCAGTGCAGCAGTGCACAAGGGTCCTGGGAAAAATGGTGGCTTCCTACGAAGCAATTCCATTCGGCAGATTCCACGCAAGAACTTTCCAGTGGGACCTGCTGGAAAAGTGGTCCGGATCGCATCTTCAGATGCATCAGCGGATAACCCTGTCACCAAAGACAAGGGTGTCTCTCCTGTGGTGGTTGCAGAGTGCTCATCTTCTAGAGGGCGCAGATTCGGCATTCAGGACTGGGTCCTGGTGACCACGGATGCCAGCCTGCGAGGCTGGGGAGCAGTCACACAGGGAAGAAATTTCTAGGGCTTGTGGTCAAGCCTGGAGACATCACTTCACATAAATATCTTGGAGCTAAGGGCCATTTACAATGCCCTAAGCCAAGCAAGACCTCTACTTCAAGGTCAGCCGGTGCTGATCCAGTCGGACAACATCACGGCAGTCGCCCACGTAGAGAAGCTGCAAGGATTTTTCGCTGGGCGGAAAATCATGTGATAGCATTGTCAGCAGTGTTCATTCCGGGAGTGGACAACTGGGAAACAGACTTCCTCAGCAGAAGTCTTCCACATGATTGTAAACCGTTGGGAAAAACCAAAGGTGGACATGATGGCGTCCCGCCTAAACAAAAAATTGGACAGGTATTGCGCCAGGTCAAGGGACCCTCAGGCAATAGCTGTGGACGCTCTGGTAACACCGTGGGTGTACCAGTCAGTGTATGGGTTCCCTCCTCTTCCTCTCTTACCAAAAGTATTGAGAATTATAAGACGGAGGGGAGTAAGAACTATACTCGTGGCTCCGGATTGGCCAAGAAGGACTTGGTACCCGGAACTTCAAGAGATGCTCACGGAGGACCCGTGGCCTCTACCTCTAAGAAGGGACCTGCTCCATCAAGGACCCTATCTATTCCAAGACTTACCGCGGCTGCGTTTGACGGCAGGGCGGTTGAACGCCGGATCCTGAAGGAAAAAGGCATTCCGGATGAAGTCATCCCTACCCTGATCAAAGCCAGGAAGGATGTAACCGCAAAGCATTATCACCGCATTAGGCGAAAATATGTTGCGTGGTGCGAGGCCAGTAAGGCCCCGATGGAGGAATTTCAACTAGGTCGATTCCTGCATTTCCTGCAAACAGGAGTGTCTATGGGCCTAAAATTGGGGTCCATTAAGGTTCAAATTTCGGCCCTGTCAATTTTCTTCCAGAAAGAACTATCTTCAGTTCCTGAAGTTCAGACGTTTGTAAAAGGGGTACTGCATATACAGCCTCCTTTTGTGCCTCCAGTGGCACCTTGGGATCTCAATGTAGTTTTGGGGTTCCTAATGTCACATTGGTTTGAACCACTTGAATCTGTGGAGTTAAAATATCTCACATGGAAAGTGGTCATGCTGTTGGCCCTGGCCTAGGCCAGGCGCGTGTCAGAATTGGCGGCTTTATCCTATAAAAGCCCTTATCTGATCTTCCATTCAGACAGGGCGGAATTGAGGACTCGTCCTCATTTTCTCCCTAAGGTGGGTTTAGCGTTTCATCTGGACCAACCTATTGTGGTACCTGCGGCTACTAGGGACTTGGAGGACTCCAAGTTGTTGGACATAGTCAGGGCCCTGAAAATATATGTTTCCAGGACGGCTGGAGTCAGAAAATCTGACTCGCTGTTTATCCTGTATGCACCCAACAAGCTGGGTGCTCCTGCTTCTAAGCAGACTATTGCTCGTTGGATTTGTAATACAATTCAGCTTGCATATTCTGTGGCATGCCTGCCACAGCCAAAATCTGTAAAAGCCCATTCCACAAGGAAGGTGGGCTCATCTTGGGCGGCTGCCCGAGGGGTCTCGGCTTTACAACTTTGCCGAGCAGCTATTTGGTCAGGGGCAAATACGTTTGCTAAATTCTACAAATTTGATACCCTGGCTGAGGAGGACCTGGAGTTCTCTCATTCGGTGCTGCAGAGTCATCCGCACTCTCCCGCCCGTTTGGGAGCTTTGGTATAATCCCCATGGTCCTTACGGAGTTCCCAGCATCCACTAGGACGTCAGAGAAAATAAGAATTTACTTACCGATAATTCTATTTCTCATAGTCCGTAGTGGATGCTGGGCGCCCATCCCAAGTGCGGATTGTCTGCAATACTTGTAAATAGTTATTGTTAACTAAATCGGGTTATTGTTGTTGTGAGCCATCTATCCAGAGGCTCCTCTGTTATCATGCTGTTAACTGGGTACAGATCACAGGTTGTACGGTGTGATTGGTGTGGCTGGTATGAGTCTTACCCGGGATTCATAAATCCTTCCTTATTGTGTCAGCTCGTCCGGGCACAGTATCCTAACTGAGGCTTGGAGGAGGGTCATAGGGGGAGGAGCCAGTGCACACCAGGTAGTCCTAAAGCTTTACTTTTGTGCCCAGTCTCCTGCGGAGCCGCTATTCCCCATGGTCCTTACGGAGTTCCCAGCATCCACTACGGACTACGAGAAATAGAATTATCGGTAAGTAAATTCTTATTATTATTGTCTTGCCCTCTGAAAAACATAAATAGCCTTAAAGCTGTTTGCACGAGGTTCCCATAATCTCAGTGCCATCTTAATGTATAGGTACCCTGGGTAGCAGGGTTCCTCAATTCTACAGGCCTTCAAGCAGGACTTTGCGCCAGCTCCCTTTTCTCTGACTCATGCACTATAACCTTGTGAAGCAGCCAGTGCAGGTACTGAGTGCAGTAATCCTCCTCCAGTGCCCAGCTGTGTTCAGTTCCTCCAGCAAGTGACGTTAGTGTAAGCACAAAGATTATTTTTATTATCTTTTCTTTTTAAGGCATCATATCATCTCTGCAGCCCTGTACAGGGAATATACAAGTAACCGTGAACGTTGGCAAATTGAAATATACAGTAAATGTTAATTGATGTATTATAAGAACAACACGGCAACATGTAACTAACAAACTTGGTAGGACACAGACAGCGGGTGAGGGTTGTGTTACACACCCTTGACAGGCAGGTAGCTGTTTGTCACAGTGGTAACTGTAAATGCACAATCAGTGCACACTGACACTACTAGCAAACGGCGCATTGTTACTATGGATCATGCAGTAGAGGGTAGGTGATGTTTTATTGCAGGTTTCCCATCAGAGTGCAGTGGAAATATAATTTTCCTTTACTTGTAATCTAATCAGGGTAAATTGGTGTCTAGCGATTTCCCAACATGTTCCTGCATGACTAGATGGGCCAAGTGGTTCTTATCTGCCGTCAGATTCTATGTTTCTATGTTACAGCCAGTGACCTAGTTAGAGAATTGCTCCCATACAGCTGAATGCAGGTGGCCAAATTGCTCGATAATAATAATTGGTGGTCTAAAGTGGAAAATGTTTCAGCCAAAGGAGATTGGGACTTTGTTCTGCCAATGGGCCTAATTCAGATCTGAACGCAGGGGGGGCAGATATAACATGTGCAGAGAGAGTTAGATTTGGGTGGGTTATATTGTTTCTGTGCAGGGAAAATACTGGCTGCTTTATTTTTACACTGCAATTTAGATTGCAGATTGAACACACCACACCCAAATCTAACTCTCTCTGCACATGTTATATCTGCCCCCCCCCCCCCCCCCCCCTGCAGTGCACATGGTTTTTCCCAACGGTTAACAAATTTGTTGCTACGATCAGGTCTGAGTTACCCCCAATGTCTTTCTGTCTTGTCCAATCATCTTGTAGTGTGTATGTGTGTGTAGCAATCACTCACTTTTTGTGTGAATGGATTAAAAGTGATCTGGTTGTTGTGTTGCCTGATTGCATATCCTGACTGCACAGAAATGCAACTGTGCATTTGGAGACACACTCAATGTGCGGCCCATTAGAAATACCTGCCTGGATTTCCTAGGTTTACGTTCTGTGAAACGGCGCAAAGCAGTTCTTCTTCTGTTGGTGAAGTCCGCACAGTAACTTCTTGTTCCCCATTTCTACAAATATGTTTTAAATTGTTATCTTAAATGTCTAAATTTGAACATTGCAGATTGTGATTTAAGTGGAAAAAGAGATTTAATTTGTGGTTACGTTAAAGTTCTCCTGATCTTCGGGAGGGATTTTAGGATATAGTGAAGCCTCCCCTTTCAGCAGGATGGTTAGACATTATTGTAAAGGTAACATAGAAACAAAGAATTTGAAGGCAGATAAAAACCACTTGGCCTATTTAGTCTGCCCATGTTACACGCGCACACATACTGGGGTTAATTGTTGGGAGCCAGTTAGTCTACCAGTATATTTTTGGATTGTGGGAGGAAACCGGAGTACCCAGATGAAACCCACACAAGTACAGGGAGAATATACAAACTCCACACAGTTAGACCCATGGTGGGAATCCAACCCATGAGCTCGGTGCTGTAGGGCAGTAATGTTAGCCATTGCACCATCCGAGGTAGCACTGGATAAATCTATGTAGTAATAAAGGAATGCCTGGGCCATGCAGTCTGTTTCAGCACGGTTGTATTAAGCAGCTTTTACCAATCATACTGATGTGTGTGGCTTAGAGTTCCTCCTCTTATAGTGTAATGTCCAGTTTACAGAGAATTGTATGAAGAATAAAACGTTCCTCAATCTGTATGTAACAGACGGATCAGTGGATAGGGAATTTTACAACTCATCTAGGACCTTGGTTACCTCTGTTTTTACTGGTATTTCTAGTGTAACCCACAGGAATTTAGCAGCGCAGGAGTAGTATGCCCACATGCGCATGAAAAAGAGGCGTGGCCCAGTTGGCGGCGCTAATGGAGGCATGCCACCCTCCTCAACATCATTTATGGGGGCATCCCGGCCTCCTCAACGTCACTGATGGGCGCCCCCCACCATGCAGCGTCACTGATGGGGATGTGCGCCGTAGGTGCCCGGCTTCCCCCCAAGCTCTATCTATAATGTGAATAGACGCAGCTGCAGGCTCAAAAAAATTTCCACATTAATTGCAGACTTTGGTAGACAATTGAAGAGCCCAGGGGATCAATTAGCCCAGCTAATTGAAACCCCTCACCCTCCCTCCCTCCCTCCCTCCCTCTGCTCCAAGGGCCGCATCACTGATATAGATTAAAAACCAGATGAACTTTATGCAGTGACTCTGTAGCGGCGTCATCCCCTTATCTTACTGCATGTGTCCATTCCCTGGGTCTCATTGGAAATGGTAGCAGGCTGGTAACATTCATATTTGCCCATCTAATGTTGCTGTGTTTGTATTCAGTGGCAAAGAAACAACACTTGTAGTGCATAACTTTTTTTCCTTGCATATATTATGTGTGTTTGTACAATGCTGCTTTATCTTCCTTTTTGATTTTGTCTTAATTTCAGAATCCAAAAAGAGACAATGTAAAGTTGTCTTCGAATACATTCCACAGAATGAAGATGAGCTGGAGCTTAAAATCGGAGATATACTTGAAATCACTAATGAGGTATGCTGTGGGTTGGGATTATTGTTTAGTAATATAGTCATTAAAATGTGCTGTGTATATGCTGATTTATGATGAGGGTTAAAGAAGATTACACCTAGTGGGGTGTAGTATGGTATGCCGGCGGCCGGGCTCCCGGCGACCAGCATACCGGCGCCGGGAGCCCGACCGCTGGCATACCGACAGCATGGCGAGCGCAAAGGAGCCCTTGCCGGGCTCGCTGCGCTCGCCACGCTGCGGCCACTCTATTTATTCTCCCTCCAGGGGGGTCGTGGACCCCCACGAGGGAGAATATCTGTCGTATGTCGGGATTCCGGCGCCGGTATACTGTGCGCCGGGATTCCGACATTCGGCATACTGAAGACCACCCCAACTAGTGTATAGGAATCTGCAAGCTATGTTGTCTTGTCTGGGGAATATATGGAGTGCCAAGTTCCGATAAGTGCTCCGGATCTATAAGAGATGGATATGGAGAGAGAAGGAAGTGTTGGATGTCGGCTATGAATAGTCGCATGTCAGCAATGGATAGAGCAGAAAGAGTTAGATGTTGGCGCTGAATAGAGAAGGAAGTGTATATTGGGGTTGGATTAGAGAAGTAAGTGTCGGGGTTGGATTAGAGAAGGAAGTGTCGGGGTTGGATAAGAGAAGGAAGTGTCGGGGTTGGATACGAGCAGGAAGTGTCGGGGTTGGATACGAGCAGGAAGTGTCGGGGTTGGATACGAGCAGGAAGTGTCGGGGTTGGAGACTAAAAGGACGTGTTGGGGTTGGATACGAGAAGGAAGTGTCGGGGTTGGATACGAGAAGGAAGTGTCGGGGTTGGATACGAGAAGGAGGTGTCGGGGTTGGGTTCGAGAAGGAGGTGTCGGGGTTGGGTTCGAGAAGGAGGTGTCGGGGTTGGGTTCGAGAAGGAGGTGTCGGGGTTGGGTTCGAGAAGGAGGTGTCGGGGTTGGGTTCGAGAAGGAAGTGTCGGGGTTGGGTTCGAGAAGGAAGTGTCGGGGTTGGGTAGGAGAAGGAAGTGTCGGGGTTGGGTAGGAGAAGGAAGTGTCGGGGTTGGGTAGGAGAAGGAAGTGTCGGGGTTGGGTAGGAGAAGGAAGTGTCGGGGTTAGGTAGGAGAAGGAAGTGTCGGGGTTGGGTAGGAGAAGGAAGTGTCGGGTTGGGTAGGAGTAGGAAGTGTCGGGGTTGGGTAGGAGTAGGAAGTGTCGGGGTTGGGTAGGAGTAGGAAGTGTCGGGGTTGGGTAGGAGTAGGAAGTGTCGGGGTTGGGTAGGAGTAGGAAGTGTCGGGGTTGGGTAGGAGTAGGAAGTGTCGGGGTTGGGTAGGAGTAGGAAGTGTCGGGGTTGGGTAGGAGTAGGAAGTGTCGGGGTTGGGTAGGAGTAGGAAGTGTCGGGGTTGGGTAGGAGAAGGAAGTGTCGGGGTTGGGTACCAGAAGGAAGTGTGTGTGAGAGAGAGGTGCAGGGGGAGTATGTCTTTCAGATCTTTATGTGGATGAGCAGAGGGCCTAATTCAGCATGGATCGTTATTCTGAGAAATTGCAGTTGTATGCAAGAAGAAAGGCTCTGCCCCGACAGGAAGAAAAAACGCTGCCACTAACCTGCAACTGAAACGCCCTGGAAGTGGTTTGCCCTGACGTCAGAGACCCTCCACAAAAACGCCTGGATACGCATGCGGGGTTTTTCTGACACACCCAGAAAATGTCAGGTTTCCGCCCAGAAATGCCGGCTTCCTGTCAAACAGCTGCTACATTGCGATTACGACCTGTACGCATTTTCTGCCGCTATTACCTTCCGCGCGGGCACAATGCGAATGCTACGCATGCGCAGCCGTTCAATAATCGCTCAATTTGCGATTTATCTGAATAGCGATCCATGCTGAATTAGGCCCAGAGTCTGTCAGGGAAAGGAATGTGGAACAGGCTGGAGGGTGAGTATATTGGAGTAAGCTGCTTATGTCTGAGGGGAATGCGGCTGCAGTTAGATCTGCCATAGAGCAGTAATAGATGGGGACTGTGGGTGCAGATACAGATGGTCATCATACATCTAGCCCCTGTATGCCATGCAGCGGGAGATGCCTGCAATGAAATGCAACTAGGGTGCACAAGGAGAATCTACTGATAAATTTGATATGCAACACTTGTATATTGTGTGTGACACTTGTATGTTGTATATTGTACAAGTGTCATATATCAAATGAATCAGCGCAGTCTCATTGTGTGTCCTTGCAACATTGCATTGCTACAAAGACGCATTTTTGGCAAAAAAGACGCCCGACGATAGAAGATTCTCACGCAGCCTGGTGTACACAGCCCGTTTGGCGTAACTGCAGCAACATTGTATGAGGACACATCTGTAATCTAGGAAATATGTGAAGAGCCTTGTTAAGTGGAAGTATGGAGTGGGCTGGGGTTTCTCCGTTAGCTGACATCTAGATGTAACGAGGAATTAAGAGTGGTTTTTAAACTTGCGTCAATGTTCTGCTGCTGTCTCTGTTTCATTTACACTGTAGCCCAGATACATTTCATTCATTCATTTATTGCTGCCGTGGCATTATGATGTGACTGCCTGTAACATTGTACTTTCTGAGCTCAAACCTGGTGATACTTTCTATGTATGCAACGTAATCCGGGCATTGCTGTTACATGTGCCTGTTTGTTGTTCCGTCATGTTCTTGCCTGCATGCTGACGGAGAATCCTGAAGGCACAGCAAATATTTGTACAGCTGACGCAGCCCATGTACTTCCTGCATGCTGGTATGCAGATAAGTTGCCTTCCAGGCTTTAGAAGTGGCGCTGACACTAGTAAACGCTGTTACGGAGATATGAGCAGTAGTGATGTGCGAGGTTTTGGTCTGTTCCACACGTGGCAGGAGAATAAAGATCTCGCTTGTATATAATAATTCCCATCTCTGCAGTGTTGTGTTTTAGACCCTTTGCCCTGACGGACACTCTGTAGATCTGTGCGCGGTCACAGCCGCAAAGGGCTGACATCTAGATTTATGCCTGTGACAGTAGCTCATTGCAGATGTTCTTATTTTTAGAAGTCGCATCTTTTGATATCTGCCAGTATCTGGTATTTGTGTAATCTAGAGCAGATGGCTAGCTTGATCTGAACGCATACAGTGCTTGGCACTTTTATATGTATGCACTTCTTACTCCAATATCCCATATGTTCCTCACTCATTCCAAAGTCTTTCTCAATTGTTCATTTTACTAGCAAAGAAAAAACAAAACCACCCATTCGTTTTGACTACGGTAAATAAAACGGAGCCTGTAAGATTCAGTGATAATGCAAACTTACAGCGAGTTGTTGTTTGCCTGGTTTAGCTTGTTGTGAGGTTCTCTGCTAAGCAGGGCCCTCGCTGTGTGCGGGAGATTTGTTATGGGTGCGTGTATATGAGAATATGTGCATCACATAATGCCATAGCTACAGCTTCCTATGCCTCCTCTGTGCCTCAGGAAGTCCACCTTGCTATACTGTACATACTATTGGGGTGTGGTATTGAAGGTCAACCACACTTGGATCGACAGTGTCTAGGTCGACCACTATTGGTCAACAGTAACTAGGTCAAAAGGTTGACACAAGGTTGTTGTTTTTTGTGTGTGTGTGATGTTTTCACCATCCAGTGACCTGGAACCCCAATTAGTGCACCGTGTCCCCTGCTTCGGGCAAGGTTACCGCTCCCAATTGTAGTCCACGTGGATCATTAAGTAGGAAAAAGTTCCAAAAAAGAAAAAATATGTGAAAAACTCATGTCGACCTAGAAACCTTGTTGACCTAGTTACCGTTGACCAATAGTAGTCGACCTAGACACTGTTGATCTAAGTCTTGTCGACCTAGAGACCGGATACTGTACACTGAGCAGAGCATTATCACGCAGTTATATTTGAATCATATCTAGGATTGCTACTTACGGTATTAACATTTTCCTGAAATCTCCTCTCTGAGATCATATCTGCCAGCGCCTCCCCCCCCATTGACCCAGGGCTGGAGACTAAGGTAAGGATTTCAATCAGCTGCGGTAATTTACCACTGGCTAATTGATCCCCTGTGACTATTCTATTAGTCCTGAAGGCCGCAGGCTGCAGTTTATGGTAATTTTTTGGGCCTGAGTAGATAAATTGCCTGTTTTCTGGTGTCGCAAACCTGTTAACACATAGGTCCAGCAGTGATCGCAAAAATGCGCTATAGCGCGTATTTACGCGCTATAGGCAGAGAGGGACTCAATTTTGAAATAATAGCGGGTCCTGCCGGACGCGCTCTAACTCACCAACCAATCACCGCCGGCAGCGTCCCCAGTCTTCACAACCAATCACTGCCCGCAGCGTCTCCCATCTCCTCATTCAATCGCCGCCCGAGCCCTGGTCCCTCTGCATCCGCGGCTCTGCCTCCAGCTGGTCACAGTGATCAGGCAGCCCACAGCCCCCCTGGCGCTTGAGTGCGTCTCCTGTGCCAGACGCGTCGGCTTCTTCTCTCCCGCTGTGATACACAGTGCAGAGTTCAGCAGATTCTGCATTGGAAACAGCAGCAGCGGCTTTCCCCCTTCTGGCTGTCGCTGAGGAGCTGTGTGCACAGTGAGTTTACTGGTCCCAGCACTGGCTTCAGTCTACCCTGCTCCATCCCTTCGGGTGATCTATTACCTTGCACTACAGTTGCCTATGGAGTGCCTGCCGCTACTGCTGCTCATCGAGGTGGGACTGCCGAGCCTCACCTAAGAGGCTGCAATACATCTACCAGCAGACTCCTGGCAATTGAAGCGCTTGGAGGTACAATATAATCAAAAATAAATAATATTAGTTATTAAATATGTATTAAATATTAACAGTATACAAAGTCAGTCTGCCAGCAACAGGAGTCTATACTTCAGCACAGCATATTGTAATATATATATATATATATATATATATATTACACATACATACATGTACACACTTTAGTTTAGTCCGTAGGGGGCCCCCTTGTCTTCAGTGCCCCGGGCCCCCAGGAGCCTTAATCCGGCTCTAGGTGCACTCCCCAGGTGAGACATTGTAGCAGGCAGTGGTTCCATAATTATCTTGAGAGTGTCCTAATTATTATTTAGGGACATTCTGCATATCAGCAGATTGGGCCCATCACCCAGTGTCTGCCCCAACTCACTCTGTCCTGCCTTCCCCTGTACCCCTGCTCTATCATGGCTCCATCCCCACCGCTCTGTCTGATCCCCCTTTCTCGGGTCCCTTACCCCATTCTCAACAGCTGGCCCTCCTCTTCTAGGTCTGTCCTATATCCATTGCAATGGGAGCAGCTGGGGCGTACGCCCAGGCTTCATCTGTGCACGTATAGAGGAGACGTGACACTGCCACTCAATGCCTCCCAGTATCGCTCCCCATTACCCTCTCTATTCCCGTCACCCTTTCCTGTCACCTACTGCCTCTCCGTCTCCTACTATATCTACTTGTCACCCACTGCCTCCCCCTGTCACCCAGTCCCTGGCGTCACCCACTGCCTCTCACTATCACAATCTCCTGTCACCCACTGACTCTGTCTCCCACTATCTCTCCTCGTCACCCACTGCCTCACCCTCTGCATCACTATCTCCCCATCACCTTTTCTCCTGTCACCCTCTGCCTTCCCAAGCCATCAGTCATCACCCTCTCCCTCTGGTTTTCTATTGCAAGCTACTGCGGCAATAGAAAACTACCTTTCACCGTGATTGACTAGTATAATTACAAAGCACTGTACTTTCAACCCCCCCCAATCTTACCTCCAGCATTACCTCAGTACTGTCTGCCCCTAACCCACTCCTTGCCCTCAGTACTGCCCCAACTGCAGCATGCCCTTATTTCCCTCTACCCAAACTGCTACCCACTCACAGCACTTCTCAAACTGTTGCCTGCCCCAGCTGTGCCCCAACTGCTGCCTGCCTTACCCCCTCCCTACCCCCAGTACTGCCTGCCCTTAAGCCCCTGTACCCCCTACCTGCCCCAAGTGTACCCTGCCTCAATCCCCAGGTCTACCCCAACTGCTGCCTGCCCCCAGCATTGCTTATAAAGTATAAATTGTGATGGGACCCAGAAACCGTGGAGTAGGACCCCGATTTTTTAAAGCGAGGGGTCCCTGGGACCCACAATTTTTTTCGCTCAGCGCGATCACTGGTCCAGGAACTTATCCCGGATTCTATGGGGGGAATTCAAATGTTTGAAAAGTCAGTTGGGTGTCTGTTTTTTCCTATCTAATAGACAGGAAAAAACAGACACCCAACCGACTTTTCAAACATTTGAATCTCCCCCTATGTGTTAACACCCAAAGACGGTTATTTTACCGGGCGAGAAAAAGGGGCTTTAATTGAATGGTATCCGGACTGTAGATCTACACTATGGAGATCTACAGTCAATAAGTCTACCGCTAATGGTAGACATGCATTAGGTAGACAGGGTCAAAAGGTAGACAGAATAGGTAGACATTATGAAAGATCGACCGGGGTAAAAGGTTGACCTGTAAATGGTAAGGGGGGTAGACATGGAGAGATCTGTGTTTAAAATCTAAGCAATCTGACTAGATTGCTTAGATTTTAAGCACAGATCTGTTGTGTGTTATGCCCCCCAGCGATAGCCTCTATCGCCGGTGCTAGATTGAGCCAATGCAGCGGGTCGCTCACTTCACCGCTGTGAAGTGATCTCTCCCATCAGTACCCCCCTGTAGACACAAAAAATACCTTTTTAATGTAGATCTAATAATCCACATCCTAATTGAATAGTCACAGAAGTTAAAGCCTGAAGCAACAAGCCTTTTTCACACCCATTAATATAACAGGTCTAATTGAATTCCCCCATGAGATTGGTATCTGAAAGCTCTTTAGTACAGTTTAGCTGTACATCAGAGTAATCTGTGTCATTGGGCTTTATTTATAGTTGCTGCGATCACGCTTGCTTTGCAGCTGCAAAAACACGCAAATGACCCAGAAGCCGCCTTGTGTTTAGGAACGCCACAGCCGGCTTCCCACATCTGCTGCTCACGTACAAAAGCGAAAACTTCGGATGCACATCACTCGGCTGTCGGCCTCCCTGAGTGAGTCTGTGGTGTCGCAGACAGAGCAGCTCTTCTGGCACACCCAGGGCCCTCCAGCTGCGAACAAATTCACAGCGGCGGATTTTGGTTCACCCAGAAAATGGACTGTAAATGGTGCCGTCTAACCACCCCCCCCCCCAAAACGCAGCTTCCTGTCACTGAGTTTTGCAGATTAATCCTGTGCATGCGATATCGCTATTCATTCGCTGTGCGTGCGCAGTGCTACTGTGCCGCCTACGTATTGGCAGATAATCACTCGGCTGCATTCTACACTGACGTGAGGCTCTGTCCTAATCACATACAAGTAACTATAGTCCCACACATCAGCACTGACTGAGACGCGTGTTGCTCCTTAAGGACTTGCCACTTTTGTGTTTATTTGAGATATATTTTGGGTTATAAAAGGAAAAAAAGTTTTATTAAGGGATGTTTAGTTTACTTCCCCGGCATATCTGAGAAGAGTGCACAACTTCTTTACAAAACCTGTGATGACACGAAGATGAATGCTGGAATGTAAATACTCTGACGTGGCTCCAGTTACAGCCATACGCTATGTTTGTAGTCTGACATACAGTAGTATTTCATAATGGTACAATTTGATTGTGCAGCCCACAGGGGTATGGGTCGTTAGGTCGACCTGAACAAGGTCGACATAATTTTTTTTTACTTTTTTTGGTGTCGTTTTCTTCGTAAAGTGATGGGGAGCCCCAATTAGTGCACGGTGTCCCCTCGCTTCGGCAAGGTGCCTCGCTCTGCTACCGCTGCACTCGGCACAGGTTACCGTTCCCAGTTGTAGTCCACGTGGATTGTAGCGTGTGAAAAACTAATGTCAACCTTTTTCCATGTCGACCAAGTTTATGTCGACCAATAGTGGTCAACCTAATGATTGTCGATCTAATGACTGTAAGCTCAGTAAAGGTGTGTACAGTGAGATATAGTCAAAATCGTAAGGAAAGTTCGTGCAGATCGCAAGGAGAAAGTGACCTTGCGATCCCGATGTAATACCGATGCGCGGTCCCGCGAGGTCTGTATCACATGCCTAGATAGACTGTGCAGGCAAGTCAATTTTGACTATCTAGTATAAAAGAATAGTCAAAATTGAATCGCACAGAACCAGTATCTCAAGCACAGTCATCTAGGCCTGCGATACCGATCACAGTCTCTATCGCGTAGTGAGAATCAGGGTTATCAGAAATGTCACCGTGTGTATGCACCTTTAGAATTGATAATCCCAGATTTGGGTGAACCGGGTGTGTCTGAAGCCACCGTCACATTAATATATTCCTGTACCCAGCATGTACTAGGTAATAGTTTCACACACTTTGCATCTGGTGGGAGTTTCTCTCCCCTTGAATTTGGCTTTTCATGCAGTATGGATGATACTCTTTGTGGCAATCTCGCCTTCATAGAGGAGTGGTGCTGGTGCACCTGTGTGCTTGGTTGAAGATACAAATATAGTCCATGGGGTATATGCAATTCACGGCGAATCGCGGCAAATTATCGCCGTTTTTAAATTCGACTCAATTCGACAGGTGAATTCCGGAAGGTGGCTTCCGGAATTCACCATATTCAATGAAAAACGGATTCGCCAGAGTCGCGGGCGAAAATCGGCCGATTTGGCGGATTTTGCCGCGATTTTAAAAAACGTGAAAAAACGGGAAAAACCCGGAAAAAAAAATGGCGTGGGGTCCCCCCTCCAAAGCATAACCAGCCTCGGGCTCATCGAGCTGGTCCTGGTTCTAAAAATCCGGGGGAAAATTGGCCAGGGATCCCCCGTATTTTTAAAACCAGCACCGGGCTCTGCGCCTGGTGCTGGTGCCAAAAATACGGGGGACAAAAAGAGTAGGGGTCCCCCGTATTTTTAACACCAGCATCGGGCTCCACTAGCTGGACAGATAATGCCACAGCCGGGGGTCACTTTTATGCCGTGCCCTGCGGCCGTGGCATTAAATATCCAACTAGTCACCCCTGGCCGGGGTACCCTGGGGGAGTGGGGACCCCTTCAATCAAGGGGTCCCCCCCCCCAGCCACCCAAGGGCCAGGGGTGAAGCCCGAGGCTGTCCCCCCCCATCCAATGGGCTGCGGATGGGGGGGCTGATAGCCTTTTGTGATAATAAAAAGATATGTTTTTTCCAGTAGTACTACAAGTCCCAGCAAGCCTCCCCCGCAAGCTGGTACTTGGAGAACCACAAGTACCAGCATGTGGGAGAAAAACGGGCCCGCTGGTACCTGTAGTACTACTGGGAAAAAAATACCCCAAAAAAAACAGGACACACACACCGTGACAGTAAAACTTTATTACACACTACCGACACACACATACTTACCTATGTTGACACGCCGACTGCCACGGTCTCCGACGATCCGAGGGTACCTGTGAAAAAATGATACTCACCTTCCAGCGTCCAGAGATAAATCCACGTCCAGAGAGATAAATCCACGTACTTGTAAAAAAAAAAGAACACGCAAATACCCGCTCCATACCGGACTAGAAAGGGGTCCAATGCTTTCACATCAGACCCCTTTCTACCGAATGCCGGGACATCACGTGACTCCTGTCACTGAAGTCCCTTCAGCCAATCAGGAAGCGCTACTTCCGTGGCGCTCACCTGATTGGCTGTGCGCTGTCTGTACTGTGACAGCACATCGCAAAGCCGCTCCATTACTTTCAATGGTGGGAACTTAGCGGCTAGCGGTGGGGTCACCCGCCGGTCAGCCGCTGACCGGCGGGTGACCTTACCGCTAGCCGCTAAGTTCCCACCATTGAAAGTAATGGAGCGGCTTTGCGATGTGCAGTCACAGTACAGACAGCGCACAGCCAATCAGGTTAGCGCAACGAAGTTGCGCTTCCTGATTGGCTTAGAGACCTTTCTGTGACAGCTGTCACTGACAGGTCTCATTCGTGGAAAGGTGTCCCATGTGTCAGCATGGGACCCCTTTCAGTCCGGCATGGAGCGGGTGTTCGGTTTGTTTTTTTGCCAAGTACGTGGATTTATCTCTGGACCATGGCTGGGGTGAGTATATTGATCTTTTCTTTTCAGGTATCCGTGGATTCTACATGGAGAAGAGGACCGATGTCGGCGTGTGAACATAGGTAAGTATGTGTGTGTCGACGTATGAAATAAAGTTTTACTGTCGACGGTGTGTGTGTCCTGTTTTTATTTGGGTATTTTTTCCCCAGTAGTACTACAGGTACCAGCGGGCCCGATTTTCTCCCGCATGCTGGTACTTGTGGTTCTCCAAGTACCAGCTTGCGGGGGAGGCTTGCTGGGACTTGTAGTACTACTGGAAAAAACAATATCTTTTTATTATCACAAAAGGCTATCAGCTCCCCCATCCGCAGCCCATTGGATGGGGGGGGACAGCCTCGGGCTTCACCCCTGGCCCTTGGGTGGCTGGGGGGGGGGACCCCTTGATTGAAGGGGTCCCCACTCCCCCAGGGTACCCCGGCCAGGGGTGACTAGTTGGATATTTAATGCCACGGCCGCAGGGCACGGCATAAGTGACCCCCGGCTGTGGCATTATCTGTCCAGCTAGTGGAGCCCGATGCTGGTGTTAAAAATACGGGGGACCCCTACTCTTTTTGTCCCCCGTATTTTTGGCACCAGCACCAGGCGCAGAGCCCGGTGCTGGTTTTAAAAATACGGGGGATCCCCTGTCAATTTTTCCCCCGCATTTTTAGAACCAGGACCAGCTCAAAGAGCCCGAGGCTGGTTATGCTTTGGAGGGGGGACCCCACGCCATTTTTTTTTATGATTTCACCGTTCCAGCATAAAAAAAAAATAAAAATATATATATATTTTAAAAAATATATAAATAATATTTGTGCCTCCAAAAAAAAAAAAAAAGTACCTATTCCCTTCTAATATAAATAGATCTGCTATTCCCCCCCCAAAAAAAACAAAAAAAAAACATGTTTAAAATTTTTTTATTTGTTTTCACCCTCCAAAGTGTGGCGGATTGAAAATGACGAATTTGCTGTCTAAAAGCACTGCTGTCGAATTTCCAAACTTGAATTGAATATGCTTTGGTCGAATTGCAGCACTTGTATCATTGCAGAAAAGTCGAATTTGCAAAAAGTCGAATTTCAAAAAGTCGAATTTTGAAAGTCCGTTTTTTGGTCGGAAAGCACTGAATTGCATAGGCGATTTTTTTTTTTTTGGTCGAAAATGACCCGAAATTCGACAATTTCGGGAATTCGACCGCAATTGCATATACCCCTATATCGGTAGTTATATCACACAGTGTGTATGCCCCTAAGAATACTTAAGAAGCTATACTGGAGGTGACAGTGGGTGGCGCTGTATTTTAAGTTACCACTATTTAGTCTCTCTTTAACGAGGAACTGAACTCCCTTAAATCTCATTCCTGTTAATCACCTATGTTATGATGCTTAGCAAGCACCGGCCGCAGTAAGATTTATCCCACAATCTTCCCTCCATGGTTGAGGTTTCGACAGGGACCTGTTTTGGAACCAAATCTTCTAATGTATAGGCGTATCCTATGCGTGTAGTGCAGGTGTCATTTACTCCACTTAACTGAGTAAGAACTAAACAAGAGGAGCGTGTGCTTCAGTTTTACACATTATGTGTAAGACTTTATAGCCCAAATGGGTAGAAAACATAGTGCATATCGCACCGTGTGTGTATACACCTTTGCGATGCCGATGTGCGGTGCCGTGGGGTCGGCATCGCAAGAAAAAATATAATGTGCAGGTCAATTTTGACTAGAAAGTGTACAATCTAGTTTCTAATATAGACACAATTATACATAGCCAAAATCGCTCTATGGGGTCGATTCTATTCGGCAACTTAAGAATAGCGCCGGGAATTAGCTCCCGACGCTATTCAATTCAGCTCCAGTTAAGTCGGCGATGTCCCGTTCTCGCCGACTTAACAGGTAGTTTTGTCGGGAGAACGGGCATTCTCCGACTTAACTACCCGCGGCGATGCTGATTCCCGACAGAATCAGCCTCGCGCCGGCCGCGAGGCATCACTTTTGTCGGGTTTCTGCTCTCATCCCCCGGGGATGAGTGAAGAATTCCCGACAATTGCGGGGCACTAGCAGCTGAATTGAATAGCGTCGGGAGCGAATTCCCGGCGCTATTTTTAAGTTGCCGAATAGAATCGACCCCATATGTGTACAGTCAATATCTGTGGTTCTCGGCTCCGGGGGTGGATCAGTATGAAATACCTCCAATCAAAATCCCGACGGTTGAAATCCCGACAGCAATTGACCAACTGTCAAAGGTCAAAATACTGACATGTGAAATGCCGACAGGTCAAAATACCGACATGCGGTTTTCATTGTTTTTGTGTGTGTCGACATGGACACCATATAAGTGTACCGCGTCCCCTCGCATGGCTCACTGTACTCGCCATGCTTCGGGCACGGTGCCTCACTGCGCTCCGCACACTATTATATGCCCCCTCCAGGTCCACTGGGATGGTAAAGTATGAACAAGTAATTTTCAATGAAAAAACTGATGTCGGCATTTTGACCTGTCGACATTTTACATATTGGTATTTCTCTGACGTCCTAGTGGATGCTGGGAACTCCGTAAGGACCATGGGGAATAGCGGCTCCGCAGGAGACTGGGCACAAAAGTAAAGCTTTAGGACTACCTGGTGTGCACTGGCTCCTCCCCCCATGACCCTCCTCCAAGCCTCAGTTAGATTTTTGTGCCCGAACGAGAAGGGTGCACACTAGGGGCTCTCCTGAGCTGCTTAGTAAAAAGTTTAGTTTTAGGTTTTTTATTTTCAGTGAGACCTGCTGGCAACGAGGGACTAAGGGGAGAAGAAGCGAACTCACCTGCGTGCAGAGTGGATTGGGCTTCTTAGGCTACTGGACACCATTAGCTCCAGAGGGATCGAACACAGGCCCAGCCATGGAGTCCGATCCCAGAGCCGCGCCGCCGGCCCCCTTACAGAGCCAGAAGCAAGAAGAGGTCCGGAAAATCGGCGGCAGAAGACATCCCGTCTTCACCAAGGTAGCGCACAGCACTGCAGCTGTGCGCCATTGCTCCTCAGCACACTTCACACTTCGGTCACTGAGGGTGCAGGGCGCTAGGGGGGGGCGCCCTGAGCAGCAATAAAAACACCTTGGCTGGCGAAAATACATCACATATAGCCCCCAGGGCTATATGGATGAATTTTAACCCCTGCCAGATTACACTGAAAAACGGGAGAAAAGGCCGCAGAGAAGGGGGCGGAGCCTATCTCCTCAGCACACTGGCGCCATTTTCCCTCACAGCTCCGTTGGAGGGAAGCTCCCTGGCTCTCCCCTGCAGTCCTGCACTACAGAAAGGGTTAAAAAAGAGAGGGGGGCACTAATTAGGCGCAGTATAAACAATACAGCAGCTATAAGGGGAAAAACACTTATATAAGGTTATCCCTGTATATATATATATATATATATAGCGCTCTGGTGTGTGCTGGCAAACTCTCCCTCTGTCTCCCCAAAGGGCTAGTGGGGTCCTGTCCTCTATCAGAGCATTCCCTGTGTGTGTGCTGTGTGTCGGTACGTTTGTGTCGACATGTATAAGGAGGAAAATGATGTGGAGGCGGAGCAAATTGCCTGTAATAGGGATGTCACCCCCTAGGGGGTCGACACCTGAGTGGATAAACTGCTGGAAGGAATTACATGACAGTGTCAGCTCTTTACAAAAGACAGTGATTGACATGAGACAGCCGGCTACTCAGCTTGTGCCTGTCCAGACGTCTCATAGGCCGTCAGGGGCTCTAAAGCGCCCGTTACCTCAGATGGCAAATACAGACGCCGACACGGATACTGACTCCAGTGTCGACGGGGAAAAGACAAATATGACTTCCAGTAGGGCCACACGTTACATGATTGAGGCAATGGAAATGTTTTACACATTTCTGATAATACGAGTACCACCAATAGGGGTATTATGTTCAGTGAGGAAAAACTACCTGTAGTTTTCCTGAATCTGAGAAATTAAATGAGGTGTGTGATGAAGCGTGGGTTTCCCCGATTAAAAAACTGATAATTTCTAAAAAGTTATTGGCATATATCCTTTCCCGCCAGAGGTTAGGGTGCGTTGGGAAACACCCCCTAGGGGGGATAAAGCGCTCACACGCTTGTCAAAACAAGGGCTCTACCCTCTCCTGAGATGGCCGCCCTTAAGGATCCTGCTGATAGAAAGCAGGAGGGTATCCTAAAATGTATTTACACACACACTGGTGTTATACTGCGACCAGCAATCGCCTCTGCCTGGATGTGCAGTGCTGGGTTGGCGTGGTCGGATTCCCTGACTGAAAATATTGATACCCTAGATAGGGACAGTATATTATTGCCTGTAGAGCATTTAAAAGATGCATTTCTATATATGTGTGATGCACAGCGGGATATTTGCCGACTGGCATCAAGAGTAAGTGCGCTGTCCATTTCTGCCAGAAGAGGGTTATGGACACGACAGTGGTCAGGTGATGCGGATTCCAAATGGCATATGGAAGTATTGCCTTATAAAGGGGAGGAGTTATTTGGGGTCGGTCTTTCAGACCTGGTGGCCACGGCAACAGCTGGGAAATCCACGTTTTTACCCCAGGTCGCCTCTCAACATAAGAAGACGCCGTATTATCAGGCGCAGTCCTTTCGTTCCCATAAGGGCACGTGGGCAAAAGGTTCCTCATTTCTGCCCCGTGACAGAGAGGGAAACGGCTGCAGAAATCAGCCAGTTCCCAGGAACAGAAGCCCTCCCCCGCCTCTGCCAAGCCCTCAGCATGACGCTGGGGCTTTACAAGCAGACAGGGAGGCAGTGTTGGAAGCCATTCACAAGCTGTATTCCCAGCAGGTGTTAATTAAGGTACCCCTCCTGCAACAGGAAAAGGGGTATTACTCCACACTGTTGTGGTACCGAAGCCGGACGGCTCGGTGAGACCGATTTTAAATCTAAAATCTTTGAACACTTACATACAGAGGTTCAAATTCAAGAGAAGGGGACTACATGGTGTCTCTGGACATCAAGGATGCTTACCTTCATGTCCAAATTTACCCTTCTCACCAAGGGTACCTCAGGTTTGTGGTACAGAACTGTCACTATCAGTTTCAGACGCTGCCGTTTGGATGGTCCACGGCACCCCGGGTCTTTACCAAGGTAATGGCCGAAATGATGATACTCCTTCGAAGAAAGGGAGTTTTAGTTATCCCTTACTTGGATGATCTCCTGATAAGGGTAAGATCCTGGGAACAGTTGGAGGTCGGTGTAGCACTATCTCAGGTAGTGTTGCGACAGCAAGATTGGATTCTCAATATTCCAAAATCGCAGCTGGTTCCGACGACTCGTCTTCTGTTCCTAGGGATGATCCCGACACAGTTCAGAAAAAGGTGTTTCTCCCGGAGGAGAGAGCCAGGGAGTTATCCGAGCTAGTCAGGAACCTCCTAAAACCGAGCCAAGTCTCAGTGCATCAATGCACAAGGGTTCTGGGAAAAATGGTAGCTTCCTACGAAGAAAAGCCATTCGGCAGATTCCACGCAAGAACTTTCCAGTGGGACCTGCTGGACAAATGGTCCGGGTCGCATCTTAAGATGCATCAGCGGATAACCCGGTCACCAAGGACAAGGGTGTCCCTCCTGTGGTGGTTGCAGAGTGCTCATCTTCTAGAGGGCCGCAGAGTCGGCATTCAGGACTGGGTCCTGGTGACCACGGATGCCAGCCTGCGAGGCTGGGGAGCAGTCACACAGGGAAGAAATTTCCAGGGCTTATGGTCAAGCCTGGAGACATCATTTCACATAAATATCCTGGAGCTAAGGGCCATTTACAATGCTCTCAGCTTAGCAAGACCTCTGCTTCAAGGTCAGCCGGTGTTGATCCAGTCGGACAACATCACGGCAGTCACCCATGTAAACAGTCAGGGTGGCACAAGAAGCAGTCAATGGCAGAAGCTGCAAGGATTCTAAGCTGGGCGGAAAATCATGGGATAGCACTGTCAGCAGTATTCATTCCGGGAGTGGACAACTGGGAAGCAGACTTCCTCAGCAGGCACGGCCTCCACCCGGGAGAGTGGGGACTTCACCCAGAAGTCTTCCACATGATTGTAAACCATTGGGAAAAACCAAAGGTGGACATGATGGCGTCCCGCCTAAACAAAAAATTGGACAGGTATTGCGCCAGGTCAAGGGAACCTCAGGCAATAGCTGTGGACGCTCTGGTAACACCGTGGGTGTACCAGTCAGTGTATGTGTTCCCTCCTCTTCCTCTCATACCAAAAGTACTGAGAATTATAAGACGGAGGGGAGTAAGAACTATACTCGTGGCTCCGGATTGGCCAAGAAGGACTTGGTACCCGGAACTTCAAGAGATGCTCACGGAGGACCCGTGGCCTCTACCTCTAAGAAGGGACCTGCTCCAGCAAGGACCCTGTCTATTCCAAGACTTACCGCGGCTGCGTTTAACGGCAGGGCGGTTGAACGCCGGATCCTGAAGGAAAAAGGCATTCTGGATGAAGTCATCCCTACCCTGATCAAGCCAGGAAGGATGTAACCGCAAAGCATTATCACCGCATTTGGCGAAAATATGTTGCGGGGTGCGAGGCCAGTAAGGCCCCGATGGAGGAATTTTCAACTAGGTCGATTCCTGCATTTCCTGTAAACAGGAGTGTCTATGTGCCTAAAATTGGGGTCCATTAAGGTTCAAATTTCGGCCCTGTCAATTTTCTTCCAGAAAGAACTAACTTCAGTTCCTGAAGTTCAGACGTTTTGTAAAAGGGGTACTGCATATACAGCCTCCTTTTGTGCATCCAGTGGCACCTTGGGATCTCAATGTAGTTTTGGGGTTCCTAAAGTCACATTGGTTTGAACCACTTGAATCTGTGGAGTTAAAATATCTCACATGGAAAGTGGTCATGTTGTTGGCCCTGGCCTCGGCCAGGCGCGTGTCAGAATTGGGGGCTTTATCCTGTAAAGGCCCTTATCTGATCTTCCAGACAGGGCGGAATTGAGGACTCATCCTCAATTTCTCCCTAAGCTGTTTTCAGCGTTTCACGTGAACCAGCCTATTGTGGTACCTGCGGCTACTAGGGACTTGGAGGACTCCAAGTTGCTGGACGTAGTCAGGGCCCTGAAAATATATGTTTCCAGGACGGCTGGAGTCAGAAAATCTGACTC
The DNA here is from genome assembly GCF_028390025.1 of Pseudophryne corroboree. Classification (NCBI taxonomy): domain Eukaryota; kingdom Metazoa; phylum Chordata; class Amphibia; order Anura; family Myobatrachidae; genus Pseudophryne; species Pseudophryne corroboree. The sequence goes on from NC_086447.1 coordinate 88,612,843, forward strand.
GCTGTTTATCCTGTATGCACCCAACAAGCTGGGTGCTCCTGCTTCTCAGCAGACTATTGCTCGTTGGATTTGTAGCACAATTCAGCTTGCACATTCTGTGGCAGGCCTGCCACAGCCAAAATCTGTAAAAGCCCATTCCACACGGAAAGTGGGCTCATCTTGGGCGACTGCCCGAGGGGTCTCGGCTTTACAACTTTGCCGAGCAGCTACTTGGTCAGGGGCAAACACGTTTGCTAAATTCTACAAATTTGATACCCTGGCTGAGGAGGACCTGGAGTTCTCTCATTCGGTGCTGCAGAGTCATCCGCACTCTCCCGCCCGTTTGGGAGCTTTGGTATAATCCCCATGGTCCTTACGGAGTCCCCAGCATCCACTTAGGACGTCAGAGAAAATAAGAATTTACTTACCGATAATTCTATTTCTCGTAGTCCGTAGTGGATGCTGGGCGCCCATCCCAAGTGCGGATTGTCTGCAATACTTGTACATAGTTATTGTTACAAAAATCGGGTTATTATTGTTGTGAGCCATCTTTCCAGAGGCTCCTCTGTTATCATGCTGTTAACTGGATTCAGATCACAGGTTGTACAGTGTGATTGGTGTGGCTGGTATGAGTCTTACCCGGGATTGAATATCCTTCCTTATTGTGTACGCTCGTCCGGGCACAGTATCCTAACTGAGGCTTGGAGGAGGGTCATGGGGGGAGGAGCCAGTGCACACCAGGTAGTCCTAAAGCTTTACTTTAGTGCCCAGTCTCCTGCGGAGCCGCTATTCCCCATGGTCCTTACGGAGTTCCCAGCATCCACTACGGACTATGAGAAATAGAATTATCGGTAAGTAAATTCTTATTTTTGACCATGTCGGTATTTTAAATGTCGGTTTTTTGTCCATGTCGGGATTTTGACCGTCGATCAATTGCTGTCAGGATTTCGACCGTCAGGATTTTGATTGAAGGTAAATTGACCTCGTCCTCTCCGGGGAGTTCAACGGAAATCGCAAAGTCAAAATCGGTATTTAGCCAGAATCGCACCGTGTGTAGGCCCCTTATTATTACTGTAAAGCTGTGTACATACGGTGAGATACTGACCATCTCAGATTTTGACTGCGATTTCCCCTGAACTCCCCAGAGCCCTGAACCACAGATACTGACTTTACTTGAGATTTTGACTGAGATTTGACTGGGTACCAATTTTTGACTATACTGTGTACTAGATTGTACACAATATAGTCTAGACTTGCCTGCACAGTCAATCTTTTCCTGCGATACCGACCCCACGGGAGCGTGCATCGGTATCGCAAGCTGTATACACATGGTGCAATTTGCACTAACTTTCCTTACGATTTTGACTGTGTAGTCAAAAAAGTAAGGTTACATTGCACTGTGTGTATGCACCTTTACTGCTGCACTGTAGCTATACTTGTGTAAAGTATTATTGTGAAAATAATAAAATAAAGTAAGTCAAGGTATAAGAAATTGTGTCTAATTGCAGCAATAGGAAATCTTGTTTTTGGTATAATTTACCATTACAGTATCGCTGTGGCAGCTGAGTGATGTCGTTGGCTGGCAGCTGTAAGATTTATACTGGTTGGTAGTGGCTCTTCGGTGCAATGGGAGTTTGTACAGTAACATGTTCTGTAAAAAGACATTAATTTCCAACTGACAAGACTGCCGGCTGGGTGTGCGTTCTCTTCAGAAAATAATGGAGGTAGGCTGTAGCTAAAACAAATGATGATCTGCTGATAGTACAAAATGTTTTTCCAATATAAGGCCTCCGCGAGAGGGTTTATATCCATCTTTGTTGACTGTTGTGCTTATACCTTGAAGGTAGAAGAGGGCTGGTGGAGCGGGACCTGCAGCGGGCGTTCTGGGCTGTTTCCGTCTAACTTTGTGAAAGAGCTGGACCTGTCCGACGATGGTGAAAGCCAGGAAAGCTCCGAAGATCCAGGTAACACTTTATCCATCATTTATTCTTACAGTGAGGTTTAACTAGTTGTATTCCGTACACCAAAAACTGGATTGTATGTTCAGGGACTCTGTGACTTCAGGAAGCAACCGTTGCCTGCAAACAGCAGTTTCCCAGCTGAATCACTGGGCTGGCTCCTAGTGAATTGATGATCTGCCTTTCAGTTAAATTTGATTTGTCTTAATAATGTCATCCGTTCCCTGTGAACTGACATAATATTGCTGCATCAGTGGGTGATAGAAATATTGTACAGGCGGTGGGTGTCCTGAGTGATGTCGGGATTCCAGCGAAGGTCGCATGACCGCCGGGATGCCAGCCTATACCGACGGGTGCACTTTAAAGATGTGCAAAAGGCTCTTGTAATTCAGTATCCTTAAACTAAATCTAAAACTTCCTGTACATTTTTCCTGTGTGAATTAAATCGGTCAAGCAATGACGTGTCATTTAAAATAATCATGTGAATGTTTTACTATTTATTGCGAAAAGGTTAAGTTCTCGATGAGTTGAGGTTGTTTTAAATGTCTTATGTTCTAATTTATCTTCCCACCATTCCTATTCCTTGTGTCTTAATTAGTGACGTGTGTTTCAGTTTAGTCCTTTACCCTTGGGTCCGGCCGCCCAAGCTTCCGTCAGTGTCTGCGTTCGGCCCGTGCACATAATACTTTGTAGTGTGTAATAATTACTTTATGCTCTGAATGCAGAGGGGGAACAGCTGCTGATATTGAAAGGAGATGTTCAGCAGGCTCGGCTCGCCCCGTATACGTGGCCGGAAATAAATAAGATGTGGTCACTGCACATGGTTTGAATCAAGCTGAGAAGTGTGTATACTGTGAGGCTTGTGTGCCTTGGACGGATACAGTATGTGCCCAGTTAGAGCAGATTCGGAAGCGGGCACAGCAGAATCTCTGCTCCTTCATTCTTGCATCACTCGTTGACGTTCCATTGTTCCCTGTGAGCTATGTGATAGAAAAATACACACAATTGGCCTGAAAGCTTTTATTTCCTGTGCCAGATCCATGTGCGCAACTCCTGTTCCCGGGATATGTGCACAGAGAGGAACTTTTTACGTTTACTCCCCAAAAAATTAAAAAATCTCTCTCCTGTCTCTGAGAGGCAACTAAATAACTACATGTTATAATGTAAACTAAAGACAGTTATTATAAATCATTCTGCATAATCTGCCACTGTGTAATGCATCATTCGCTAATAAGTAGCACGCAGGCACATTGCAGAGCTGACGCACAGTATGAGCTCACATGCTAAGGGTATAGATGAGCAAGTGTCATGATATGTGGGGAGTGCAGAGTAGGGGGGACCCCCTGACACAGTCCACTGCGCTCTGCATGTTACCCACTGAGGGGGATTTAGAAATACTGTTTGACTTAAGACCACTGGGGTTCCATTGCCAATGGGAGAATGGAAGTTATTCCATAATGGAGGCCTATAGACATTGAGGGTGGTGGAGGGGGGGGTGTTGCAAAAAAGATAGGTGCGTGTAGATAGATAGATAGAGATATATATATATATATATATATATATATATATATATATATATATATATATATATATATATATATATATATATATATTATATATATATAAAATATTTTCTCTGACGTCCTAAGTGGATGCTGGGACTCCGTAAGGACCATGGGGAATAGCGGCTCCGCAGGAGACTGGGCACAACTAAAAGAAAGCTTTAGGTCTACCTGGTGTGCACTGGCTCCTCCCTCTATGACCCTCCTCCAGACCTCAGTTAGTATCTGTGCCCGGCTGAGCTGGATGCACACTAGGGGCTCTCCTGAGCTCCTAGAAAAGAAAGTATATTTTAGGTTTTTTTATTTTCAGTGAGATCTGCTGGCAACAGAATCACTGCTACGAGGGACTAAGGGGAGAAGGAGCGAACCTACCTGCTTGCAGCTAGCTTGGGCTTCTTAGGCTACTGGACACCATTAGCTCCAGAGGGATCGAACACAGGGCCCGACCTCGATCGTCCGGTCCCGGAGCCGCGCCGCCGTCCCCCTTACAGAGCCAGAAGCAAGAAGATGGTCCTGAAAATCGGCGGCAGAAGACTTCGGTCTTCAACAAGGTAGCGCACAGCACTGCAGCTGTGCGCCATTGCTCCTCATGCACACCTCACACTCCGGTCACTGATGGGTGCAGGGTGCTGGGGGAGGGGGCGCCCTGAGCAGCAATATTAACACCTTGGCTGGCAAAAAAAATCACAATATATAGTCCTAGAGGCTATATATGTGAAAAATACCCCTGCCAGAGATCCATAAAAAAGCGGGAGAAGTCTGCCGAAAAAGTGGCGGGGCTATCTCCCTCAGCACACTATCGCCATTTTTCCCTCACAGCTCTGCTGGAAGGATCGCTCCCAGGCTCTCCCCTGCAGTTTCAAGACTACAAAGGGTAAAAAAGAGAGGGGGGGCACTAAATTTAGGCGCAGCAGTATATATATAAGCAGCTATAAGGGAAAATCACTCAGTTATAGTGTTCATCCCTGTGTTATATAGCGCTCTGCTCTGTCTCTCCAAAGGGCTTAGTGGGGTCCTGTCCTCTGTCAGAGCATTCCCTGTGTGTGTGTGCGGTGTGTCGGTACGGCTGTGTCGACATGTTTGATGAGGAGGCTTATGTGGAGGCGGAGCAGATGCCGATAAATGTGATGTCACCCCCTGCGGGGCCGACACCTGAGTGGATGGACTTGTGGAAGGAATTACGTGAAAGTGTTAACTCCTTACATAAAAGGTTTGACGACATACCAAATATGGGACAGCCGGCTTCTCAGCCTGTGCCTGCCCAGGCGTCTCAAAAGCCATCAGGGGCTCTAAAACGTCCGCTACCTCAGATGGCAGACACAGATGTCGACACGGATACTGACTCCAGTGTCGACGACGATGAGACTAATGTAACTTCCAATAGGGCCACACGTTACATGATTGAGGCAATGAAAAATGTGTTGCACATTTCTGATGTTACCCCAGGAACACAAAAAAAGGTATTATGTTTGGAGAGAAAAAACTACCAGTAGTTTTTCCCCCATCTGAGGAATTAAATGAAGTGTGTGAAGAAGCGTGGGCTTCACCCGATAAGAAACTGGTAATTTCTAAAAGGTTACTAATGACGTACCCTTTCCCGCCAGAGGATAGGTCACGTTGGGAAACATCCCCTAGGGTGGATAAAGCGCTCACACGCTTGTCAAAGAAGGTGGCACTACCGTCTCCGGATACGGCCGCCCTAAAGGAGCCTGCTGATAGGAAGCAGGAGGCTATCCTGAAGTCTGTATATACACACACAGGTATTATACTGAGACCAGCTATTGCTTCAGCATGGATGTGCAGTGCTGCAGCTGCGTGGTCAGATTCCCTGTCGGAAAATATTGATGCCCTAGACAGGGACACTATATTGCTAACCGTAGAGCATATTAAAGGCGCAGTCTTATACATGAGAGATGCACAGAGGGATATTTGCCGGCTGGCATCTAAAATAAGTGCAATGTCCATTTCTGCCAGGAGAGGGTTATGGACTCGGCAGTGGACAGGTGATGCAGATTCTAAAAGGCACATGGAAGTTTTGCCTTATAAGGGTGAGGAGTTGTTCGGGGATGGTCTCTCGAACCTCGTTTCCACAGCAACAGCTGGGAAGTCAGCATTTTTACCCCATGTTCCCTCACAGCCAAAGAAAGCACCGTATTATCAGGTACAGTCCTTTCGGCCCCATAAGGGCAAGCGGGTTAAAGGCGCGTCCTTTCTGCCCAGAGGCAGAGGTAGAGGGAAAAAGCTGCAGCATACAGCCAGTTCCCAGGAGCAAAAGTCCTCCCCCGCTTCCTCCAAGTCCGCCGCATGACGCTGGGGCTCCACAGGCGGAGCCAGGTACGGTGGGGGCCCGTCTCAAAAACTTCAGCAATCAGTGGGCTCGCTCACGGGTGGATCCCTGGATCCTTCAAGTAGTATCTCAGGGGTACGAGCTGGAATTCGAGACGTCTCCCCCCCCGCCGTTTCCTCAAATCTGCCTTGCCTACAACTCCCTCAGGCAGGGAGGCAGTGTTAGAGGCAATACACAAGCTGTATTCCCAGCAGGTGATAGTCAAGGTGCCCCTCCTTCAACAAGGACGGCGTTACTATTCCACAATGTTTGTGGTACCGAAACCGGACGGTTCGGTGAGGCCCATTTTAAATTTGAAATCCTTGAACACATATATAAAAAAATTCAAGTTCAAGATGGAATCGCTCAGGGCGGTTATTGCAAGCCTGGACGAGGGGGATTACATGGTATCACTGGACATCAAGGATGCTTACCTGCATGTCCCCATTTACCATCCTCACCAGGAGTACCTCAGATTTGTGGTACAGGATTGTCATTACCAATTCCAGACTTGCCGTTTGGTTTGTCCACGGCACCGAGTGTATTTCCCAAGGTAATGGCCGAAATGATGATACTCCTTCGAAAAAAGGGAGTTTTAATTATCCCGTACTTGGACGATCTCCTGATAAAGGCGAGGTCCAGGGAGCAGTTGTTGGTCGGGGTAGCACTATCTCGGGAGGTGCTACAACAGCACGGTTGGATTCTAAATATTCCAAAGTCACAGCTGGTCCCTACGACACGTCTACTGTTCCTGGGGATGGTTCTGGACACAGAACAGAAAAAAGTGTTTCTCCCGGAGGAGAAGGCCAAGGAGCTGTTATCTCTAGTCAGAGGCCTCCTAAAACCAAAACAGGTGTCGGTGCATCACTGCACGCGAGTCCTGGGAAAAATGGTAGCTTCCTACGAAGCAATTCCATTCGGCAGGTTCCATGCGAGAACTTTTCAGTGGGACCTGTTGGACAAGTGGTCCGGTTCGCATCTTCAGATGCATCGGCTGATAACCCTGTCTCCAAGTACCAGGGTGTCTCTGCTGTGGTGGCTGCAAAGTGCTCATCTTCAAGAGGGCCGCAGATTCGGCATACAGGACTGGGTCCTGGTGACCACGGATGCCAGCTTTCGAGGCTGGGGGGCAGTCACACAGGGAAGAAACTTCCAAGGACTATGGTCAAGTCAGGAGACTTCCCTACACATAAATATTCTGGAACTGAGGGCCATTTACAATGCCCTAAGTCAGGCAAAACCCCTGCTTCAAAACCAGCCGGTACTGGTCCAGTCAGACAACATCACGGCAGTCGCCCATGTAAACCGACAGGGCGGCACAAGAAGCAGGACGGCGATGGCAGAAGCCACAAGGATTCTCCGATGGGCGGAAAATCACGTGTTAGCACTGTCAGCAGTGTTCATTCCAGGAGTGGACAACTGGGAAGCAGACTTCTTCAGCAGGCACGACCTCCACCCGGGAGAGTGGGGACTTCATCCAGAAGTCTTCCAACTGATTGTAAACCGTTGGGAAAGGCCACAGGTGGACATGATGGCGTCCCGCCTAAACAAAAAGCTAGAAAGATATTGCGCCAGGTCAAGAGACCCTCAGGCGATAGCTGTGGACGCTCTAGTGACACCGTGGGTGTACCGGTCGGTTTATGTGTTCCCTCCTCTTCCTCTCATACCCAAGGTACTGAGGATAATAAGGAGAAGAGGAGTAAGAACTATACTCATTGTTCCGGATTGGCCAAGAAGAGCTTGGTACCCGGAACTTCAAGAAATGATCTCAGAGGACCCATGGCCTCTGCCACTCAGACAGGACCTGCTGCAGCAGGGGCCCTGTCTGTTCCAAGACTTACCGCGGCTGCGTTTGACGGCATGGCGGTTGAACACCGGATCCTGAAGGAAAAGGGCATTCCGGAGGAAGTCATTCCTACGCTGATTAAAGCTAGGAAAGAAGTGACCGCAAACCATTATCACCGCATTTGGCGAAAATATGTTGCGTGGTGTGAGGCCAGGAAGGCCCCAACGGAGGAATTTCAGCTGGGCCGTTTTCTGCACTTCCTACAGTCAGGGGTGACTATGGGCCTAAAATTGGGTTCCATTAAGGTCCAGATTTCGTCTCTATCGATTTTCTTCCAGAGAGAACTGGCTTCACTACCTGAAGTTCAGACTTTTGTTAAGGGAGTGCTGCATATTCAGCCCCCTTTTGTGCCCCCAGTGGCACCTTGGGATCTCAACGTGGTGTTGGATTTCCTAAAGTCACATTGGTTTGAGCCACTTAAAACCGTGGAATTAAAATATCTCACGTGGAAAGTGGTCATGCTGTTGGCCTTGGCTTCGGCCAGGCGTGTGTCAGAATTGGCGGCTTTGTCATGTAAAAGCCCTTATCTGATTTTCCATATGGATAGGGCAGAATTGAGGACTCGTCCCCAGTTTCTCCCTAAGGTGGTATCAGCCTTTCATTTGAACCAACCTATCGTGGTGCCTGCGACTACTAAAGACTTGGAGGCTTCCAAGTTGTTGGACGTAGTCAGGGCCCTGAGAATTTATGTTTCCAGGACAGCTAGTGTCAGGAAAACGGACTCGTTGTTTATCCTGTATGCACCCAACAAGCTGGGTGCTCCTGCTTCAAAGCAGACTATTGCTCGCTGGATCTGTAGTACGATTCAGCTTGCACATTCTGCGGCTGGACTGCCGCATCCTAAATCAGTGAAAGCCCATTCCACGAGGAAGGTGGGCTCTTCTTGGGCGGCTGCCCGAGGGGTCTCGGCTCTACAACTTTGCCGAGCAGCTACTTGGTCGGGGTCAAACACATTTGCTAAATTCTACAAGTTTGACACCCTGGCTGAGGAGGACCTAGAGTTTGCCCATTCGGTGCTGCAGAGTCATCCGCACTCTCCCGCCCGTTTGGGAGCTTTGGTATAATCCCCATGGTCCTTACGGAGTCCCAGCATCCACTTAGGACGTCAGAGAAAATAAGATTTTACTCACCGGTAAATCTATTTCTCGTAGTCCGTAGTGGATGCTGGGCGCCCATCCCAAGTGCGGATTGTCTGCAATACTTGTATATAGTTATTGTTTAACTAAAGGGTTATTGTTGAGCCATCTGTTGTGAGGCTCAGTTGTTGTTCATACTGTTAACTGGGTCTAGTATCACGAGTTATACGGTGTGATTGGTGTGGCTGGTATGAGTCTTACCCGGGATTCAAAATCCTTCCTTATTGTGTCAGCTCTTCCGGGCACAGTATCCTAACTGAGGTCTGGAGGAGGGTCATAGAGGGAGGAGCCAGTGCACACCAGGTAGACCTAAAGCTTTCTTTTAGTTGTGCCCAGTCTCCTGCGGAGCCGTTATTCCCCATGGTCCTTACGGAGTCCCAGCATCCACTACGGACTACGAGAAATAGATTTAGCGGTGAGTAAAATCTTATTTTTTTTAATAAACCTTTCAATTTTGAAACTTCATTAAAAAGTAAAAGACAATTTCTGAGGAAAAAAAAATAATTAGTTAAGCTGTTAAGGATGTCCATGCTTGAGTCCAGATGATTAAATCAAATTTACTGAAGTACTAATTAAGTCAGCTGTGCTCAAGCATGGATACCCTTAAAACCTGGACTGTAATGGTGTTGTTTGGAAACACCTGATCTAAATTACTAACTTTGTAGGTTCCGAGGACTGATACAAGTTATTGGCAGTCCCCCTACATTCTTTTTGGTCAAAAAGTTGAAAAACATTTAAATATTTTGGTGCCACGTGAGGACATGCTCCTCCAATCAGCAGTTTGGAATGCAGTCATGTGATCACATGACAACCACTCGAATCTGATATACATCCAGAAGTATTAGTTGTGGTCAGTTTAGGCATAACCCATTTTTGCTAAACTGCTCACAGACCTACAGATTATAGCGTATGGGAACAATGATAATCTGCTGTATGCTCCCAAATGCCTGAAAACTGAGGTAACCAATTTGTCTGAGCAACCATTTTTATTCATTTTCCAGCATTTGGGAGCAAATAGACAATTGTCTTTCGCTCCCATACATCACCAGATTTTCATGCCTGCCAGCCAACAAGTTCACTGGTTGGGAAGATCATCTTTAGCAATGTGGCTGTATGAAATGAAAAGAGCATCGCCTCATGCGGAGCAGGCTTGCCTGTAGGCCAAAACCCTTATGGATGGTCAACTACCCAGAATCCTGAGCAGTATAGATGTTAGGGTTTGGTTCACATTAAAGAGTGCTCTTATGCAGAGCAGATGCCAGACACCAAAATAAAGTGGTTGCATAGCTCTGTCTCATACAAGCTTGTTCTGCTTCCAGTAAAACAGATTGCATTTCCTGCGCTCTGCTTTACACAATATGCTGGTTTATTATTGCATCTAAATAACGTACCAGCCCTGTAAATAGAGGGAGAATGTCAACAGACACCACGAGAGCAGACAAATGAGTAGGAGGGGTGTCCTGCTTATAAGAGCATGCCATCTGGATACTTACTGATTAAAGCTTATATTTATTATCAATATAATATGGCGTGTTCTGCTGCAGCTCATGTAGAGACGTGCACAGATAATGTGTAGCCATAAGTCACTGACTATACTGTATCTTGTCTCCCTTCCTTACATACATGTGTACATATACATGACATGCATACATGCACATTTATTACTGTTTGTGATCAGTCCCTAGGGATGAATAATTGCAAAATGCTACTTTTGTATTTTCCACAGGGTGTTGGTATAGAAGATCTACATGCATTAGGTCTACAGTCATTCGGACGACCCCATGTGGGCGACAGTGACAAAAGTTCGAGATATGAAAGGCCGACACTAGGAAAGGTCGCCTGGGTCAACATGTTTTTGTTTTGTTTTTTCATTCTTGGGGTTAGTGTGGATACTTTCTTCATCTGAGACTACTGTTGAAACGTGTCCTCTCTAAAGATCGCTCTGCTCGTTCACAAGGTCACTAAAGGTTATGATTTGTGACATGGTTTGTCATGGCTGGAAAAGAACACCAAAAATGTGTCGACCATGTGCACCTGTCGCCCTTTTGCCCACGTCGACCTTTTTGTCAGTGCTGACCTGCTAGAAGCATCCCATTCACATAGTGATGCGAATAAAATGCATTTTCTGTCAAAAACAAACAAAAAGACAGACCTTAGCAGAGGTGCCGACTGACTCACGCCAGGCGTCTCCTGCTGCATGGCTTATTGAGGTCACATCTGTACCTAGAAGAACTGATGCTGTTTTGAAGGCAAAGAGTGGTCACATCAAATATTAATTTGATTTCGATTTCTCTTCTGTTCATACACTGTGCACTTCGTTAATTGATTAAAAATAAACTAACACTTCGATTTTTGAAAGCATTCTTACTTTGCAGCATTTTTTCCACACCTGCCTAAAACATTTTCACAATACTGTATGTGTCTGTATATATAATATAGTATGTGTGTGTAATATGTATATTTGTTATAATGTATCTTCATTGTGGAATGGATTCCTGTTATGACAATTATAGCTGCTAATCTAGAGATTGAGCCCCAGATGAATTGTGTTCAACATATCCAAGGAGCAAGGCAGGCTGCATTGGTTTATTGATAATAAATGTATCATCTGTACCTAAGGGCCGCACACAGTTGAGGGTGCTGATTAGTTGTAATATTTTTACCCCCCCCCCCCCCCTCCCCATTATTCAGCCTTGCATTCCCCATACATGACGAATGATGTCTACTATAAGTTTGTTCTTCATATTCCATGGTGAATAGAGTAGACTTTAGCTGGTGGCTCAAGAGCCTCCACTTACAAACCAGTGGACATGACGTTCTTCGTGGAAGAAGTGCTAAGTTTGTGCCATGTGTTTTCCAGCTGATCCTCCTGCTGTTACTTCCCCTACGTCACCTGTACCATCACCAGCTAGTAACTCAGAAGGGTCTCCCGTGACGGTGGCGCAGCCCAAGAAGATCATGGGAGTTGGATTTGGAGATATTTTCAAAGAAGGGTCTGTGAAGCTCAAGCCAAGGATACCGACCGCCGAACCAGAAGTCAGAAAGCCTGATAAGGTAAATGGACTGTGTACTGTACACTAATAGAGTCTCTCTATAATTGCCCTTTATGAGTGGCCATAGTAAGATTTGGTACTTCTCAATCACCACGGCTATATATGATTTATGTAGCTGGACTGTATGTTTCATTGCTTATTGGTCATTGAGATTAATCTCTTTCTGCACTAAATGCATTGTGACCTTTTTTTTTTTTTTTTTACGTCTTGCGCTTTGACGTCTCTTGTCTTGCAGCCATTACCCACCCCAACACCAGCGACAAAAGTGGCTCGCACAACAAGTTCAGACCTACCACGGACAGAAACAGACAGCAAACCTAAAGGTCGGGATTGTGTCTTTGTGTTTTGTCTGGATTGTCCGTCACAATTGTTCTTTCTGTACTATCACCATTTGGAATAGACTGTACGATGTAAGAAGTGGGGTAGGTGGGAGTATTTAAGTAAATATATCAAAAGTAACTGAGAGAGGAGGCATTAAGTCCCCTTCATCAGGTAGATTATAACTGCAGCTAAGATAATTGGTCATATGTAGAAAACATCTCCTCATGTGCGCACCCTGTCTGCATTTCCGAGGACCACTACCGGAGATTTGTCTCTATCCTCTTAGGGACGTCTGTGATCCACGCTACAAAGAGTCTCCTTTTGAATGACTTTTGATTTCATTTTAACATACCAAAGTCCTCGTCTCTGTCTCGTCTTATGAGTCTAGTCTTTTAAAGCACTGTCTTGTATATCTGTTGGTACCTCCGCTTATAATACAGTGGGGTTATTCACCACTGCCACCAATATGGCTATCTTGCAGGGATGCCCTGGTCTTGAAAACCGGTCATACTCATTTCTCTGTACCATGCGTTCTAGGAAGACCACAAGAACACGCTTTGCCAGTCTCTTAAGTTTTAAATGACACATGGCCCAAATATATTCAGCTTGAACAAGAGATAAAATAGAGACGGATAGAGAGTGATAATTGGCCAGCCAATCAGCTTCCTAACTGCTATGACACAGGCTGTGTTTGAAAAATGACAGAAGCTGATTGGCTGGTCATTTATCACGCTTTGGGGTATATTCAATTGAAGTAGAAAGCTGCCGTCTCTCGAAAAGACGGCAGTTTTCGACTTTTTTAGGTCAGAAGGGGTTCCGACCTATTCAGTCTTACCCCAAATTATTCGACAAGTTGAGGAATTCGACTTGTCGAAAAGCACGTGGATCAGCAGAATAGCTGCCGATCCGCGTGCTTGTGTCGAAAACGGGGCCAAAAGCGACAGGTTTTGGCCCCCTTTTCGACCATCTCAATTCGACTTTAAAAAAAGTCGAAGTGAGATGCGGGAGAAGAGACGGGGAGAGCCGCAGGCAGACGGGGAGAGCATCGCCAGAGAATGTGTCCTCGCTTGCTGGAGCCGGGTGGACGCTGCCGTGAGCGGCGGCTATGATGCAGGGACGGGGGGGAGGCAGAGACAGTGGGGGAGAGCCGCGGCCAGACAGGGAAGAGCAGCGCTACAGCAGCGGCTATATAGCCACTAGTGTAGCGCGGCTCTCCCCCGTCTCAGCTCCCGCATCTCAATTCAACTTTTTTTTAAAGTCGAATTGAGATGGCATTGAATAGCTCAGGTTGGATCCATTCCGACAAATTAATGTCGGAATGGATCCGACTTCAATTGAATATACCCCCTTATCCGTTTCCACTTAATCTCTTGTTATAGCTTAATACATTTGTACCATAATGCACTAATAGGGTGTGGGTCCCTAGCGCTGGTCTCTATGCAGGAAGTGAGATCCAGAGTGGGATGCTGGTAATGGTTACATGCACTGGAGAGAGCCTCTGCAGTATCACAGAACCTGGCATCAGACATAGGACCTGTACTATATTAATACTCCCACCTGGGTTTCTCCTTTAGGGGCAGATTTATTAAGCCTGGTGAAGTGATAAAGTGGAAGGTGATATGGCAGTTAGGAGCTGACTGACTGGTGTGTTATCACCTTCTACTTTATCACTTCACCAGGCTTAATAAAATCTTTGAATGGAGAGGGATGTTATTAATCTCTCGCTGATGCGAATGCAGAGGGTATGAATATTTATGATGCATCTAGATGCCTTGACATAGACCGCTATAAATGCCTGTAGGTGTTTGCTTCATTTATTATGCAGTCTGTGTGTTTGCTTTTCTTTGTTTTTATTTGACATGTAAAAAAAGGTGTAAAATCCACATTTTAGTTCCCTAATCCAGGAAACACTGATCAACTCTGCTTATTTGTAAGATTTGTTACAGACTCTGCCTAATGGTATTACTATTCCTGTATACCAAATCACACCTCTTTTATTTCCCCACAGCCAAAGAGATGTGCAGGGCGCTGTATCCTTATGAGGGCGTAAATGAGGATGAGCTTAGTTTTAAAGAAGGGGACATCATCCATGTATTAAGTAAAGTAAGTTTTCTAGAGTTATGTTCTGCTTATTTTAGGTTACCTCTTTAAGGGTTCTCCGCCTCTGTCATGAGAGCCTTAGACATTAATTTATTATTTATTAATTATTTAATTCATTTATGGGTACAGTGTTTTTTTTGTTGCCCCCCCCCCCATTTAACATTGATACATGTGATCATTCCCAGCCAATGTACTAAGAGCTGGCGACTTGGTCACAGGCATTTCCCTGGCATTGCACAGGTACAACATTCCTAGCAGAGCAGGATATGGCAGACTTCATGCTGATATGTACAGTATATAGAAGGCTCCTCACAGCTGTAACACATAGTACATGTAAACAAATCAGATATAAAGGGGGGAAAAATAATAATAAAAAAATAAATATATATATATTTGTGACTCAAGATGTTAATTGCAAAATGATAGCTTTAAGGAACGCCTCCTTGGTTTAGGGTCACTTAATAACGACATACTTCTTGTTGTCAGGATACTGGGGATCCAGGCTGGTGGAGAGGAGAACTGAATGGGAAAGAAGGAGTTTTTCCTGACAACTTCGCTGTAATCTGCGATTCTGAAAAGGAAGTGAGTGTACAGTACATATGTTTTTCAGTTCTTCAGCTGGAGATGCAGATGTGAAATGTGTTTAGTAATTACCACGTTAGAGCTGTACAGATCTCATGGGGGATGCTTACTAATCTTGTTTTTATGTTCTGGATTGTAAGATGTGTGACCAGAGCTAGAGCACTCATTGTATGTCAGACCTGAGTACACACGGAAGTCTAGGAAATCACCCTGTCACCAATCTGAATGATAGACGCACAGTTAATCTACGCCCCTGGGTTTAAATTGGATAATCACTAGATCAAGATGTGGCCTATTCCAACATCGAAATGTTAACGATAGTACAGAATAGTGATGAGGTTTCTGTCAAACTAGTCCATATAGATATTAGGATCAAATGTACTTCTATATGTAACCCACACATTTCCTATACCTTCCTTAGATTCTCAGTGACTTCCGGGGTTCCGGCATATGGAGGATGAAAATCATATTTAATATTTTTTTTGGGATGGTCACATTCTTCAAGGTTTGGAGATGTGACCAATCTCAGACACTAAAAAGGCAACTTACTGTAGTTAGGCGCAACTTTACATAAAGAAAGGGGGGAAAAAAGGGCAAGGTGTTAGAGGGGGGATATATCCAAACATTTCTTTCTTTACAGATATGTATGTAGCAATACTCTGTAACCCCTATTACACCATTAACCTGATTATCTGACCCAATTTCCTTACAGAAGCCAAAGAAGCCTCCCCCTCCTACAAAAAGTCCAGGTATGTAACCATGTTGTACTGTCCTGCCATTTAAGTCTTGTCCACTGTGTGTTCAGTATAAGGTTGTGATGTAGAGTGAGACTGAGCTGTTATTGTGCTGCAGACACATTCTCGTATCATACAAATGACTAACTATACAGCTTTCTTATAATAGAGAAGTGGGTAGCAATCAGTTGTAGCGGTTCATGATGGAACATGCTGGCTTTATTTCAGTAAATGTTAATTGATAAATCATAAATTACAGTCGGGGAGGGGAGCCCAGCGGTGGTTTAATTTTGCCCAATGTAAAAAAACCTCTTCAAATACACCTAATGTAAGGTGTAGTGTGTAATAAAGATGCTTCCTGTGTCTCCTAACATTCATGATCTATTTAAACCTCAGTGAAGCTAAACTTAGCAGAAGTTTATGTGCAAACCAGAAAAGTTCTCTTCAATAAGAAAGGTCTAAGGTGCAGTAATTGACGGTGGAGCGCGCCGTCTGAATAAATCCAGAATCCTTACATTTCCACATCAGTTTGTACACCAGGGCCATGTGTAGGAGTCTCCGGATAGTCTTCTCAAGCAAACGAATTGTCTGAGCATGCAGGTCGGACTAATCTGTACTCACGTACTTTACAAAACGGTACAGGAAAGAAATACCTAAACAAAACCGGGTAGTATCAGGATATTTTCCTATGTCGGTATGAAGTAAATACTTGGTGTTTTTTTTAAATTGTGTAATTTTTATTGGAAATTTAAAAAGTTACACCCAGACATTAAAGAGGCATATGATTGGTAAGGCAAACATGAGGAATAATACAGGAAGGCATAAACAGTGTATAAATGACAAAATAAAGATCAGCCAGCAAGCCATTGGACAAGAGAAATGGAAAAATAGCAGGATGTATTAAAAACAATGACATACAGAATACCCCAAATCAAACACTGATAGCTTAATTGCCACCCGAAGGCGCCATTCGGGTGCACACATGAGAGAACCAGATTTTTAATGGGGCATATAGGTGACATACCATAAATGAAATATAAAAAAACTCATCCATCAGAATATCAAAACAAAAAGCCTCACATTCCCCCCCACCCAATATGCCCTAACCTACAAACCAAACAAATACACAAAATAAAATAAAGACACCCAAAGCAAACCTCCCAAGATCCCCCCCCCCACCCTTTATAACCTAACCCCAACCTAGGCATACCTGGATCCCCATAAGAACCCCTAACTACACTACACCTAAATGCCTAACATCCCTCCACATCCCAACCCCATAACACAGGATAAGTATACCGTATAATTGACAGGGGCAGCTAAAATAAATGGCCATAAACTAAGTGGAGCAGGTTATACCCGCAGAATAGTAAAGTAGTATGCAAATACTGAGGTAGGTGAGCTTAAAGACAGAATATAAATATAAATGGCTGTGGAACTAAAACAAGCGACCACAGACTAAATATGGCAAGCTTCTCCCACAAAATGGTAAAGGGCACACGTTCTTAGATACAAGGAGCCGGTAAACAGACATAAAATCGATGTAACATTAAATAAATGGCCATACACCAGTTAGAACAGGATTCTCTCGGAAAGTGTAGCACGCAAATATTTAGCTATAATGAGCACGAGGACAGCAGAACAACAAAACTGTAGCTACAGGGTAAGCACACGATATACTGTAAATGACAGGGGTAATTAAATAAAAGACCATAAACTAAATAGAGCAGGTTATACCCATAGAATAGTAAAGTATTCTGCAAATACCAAGATAACTGAGTGTAAAGAACAGACATAATATAAATAGAAGTGACTGTGGCATTAAAATAAATGACCGCAACTTATATATGGGAAGTTGCTCCTGCAAAATAGTGAAAAATGCACATACAGTAGGTTTAGATACACTGAGCCGGAAAACAGACGGATATCTATATAAATGACAATAACACTAAATAAATGGCCTTAAACATTATAGCAGAATTCTTCTCGAAAATAATTAGTTGTATGCAAATAATTATTTAGAATGAGCACAAGAATAGCAGTATAATACAACAGGAGTTATGAAAGGCTGTACAAACAATATGAAATTGCGCAGTAGCTAACGAGAATCCGTATACAGAACAGAGCACAGTAAGGGTCTCAGCGGCCAGTGAAATGGTTCCCAGTCCCAAGGTGAGCAAAATCAGTCCAGAGGATGAGTCCACCCTGGAACAAAGTAATCCAGCCAAATGACAGTCCCTGGAGAGTGGGCAGAAGGATAAACTGGGCCACCAGCTGTCACACACAGCTGTGTCAAAATAAACGTATAGGGACAAGTGGCAGCTGAAGAAAACCGGATTAGGCACAAAAACTTCCATCCGCGGGTTACACCGAACCACTGTTCCAAATAAATATTAGAGCGGAAAGCCATTCCCTCTCGCGGACTGCCAGCAAACTGGAGGATGTTACATCGCCATTCTCCCTCTTCATCGGATAAGTGACTCTGTGTGACTGCAGATTGAATCTTCACGCGGGACCATGGAATCACCACTAAAGAAATGTAGACCGCTGCAGGATCCACACGCGCCATCACCAGCCGTAGTTCACGGTGAATATGCGTAAGGTCATCCCTCAGATCCTCCAGTCTATTAGTAATTCGTTGCTCGGAAGAACCCACAGCGGTAAGCACCTGCTGTAGTGTAATAGTAAGTGGTGCAGATAAAGTCTCACTAAGGGGCCCTGAGAGCTGCTGCACCGAATCAGGATAAAAGGACATAGAAGCAAAGCCATCCTGCTCACCAGCTACAGAGTTGTGGTAGATTTCGCACATTATGACAAAGCTGGAGACAGGGAACAGAAATCCACAGGATGCTGCCACCAAAACCTCTGCAGAGCACACTGGCCCCAGCAGCTGAGTGAGGGCAGAAATGCAGCAGGAGCAACAGCCACACTGAGAGCAGAGTCTGCCTCAGGATCCAGTCACAGACTTCACCAGCCAGTAAGTTAGGACTCTTGGCACAGAGGATCCCCAAATTCACACTGCAGGAGCAGAGGGGGGTACTGCACTCTTGCAGAAATTTTCAGCCACAGAACACCAGGGAAACAGGAGATAGTTCAGGATATTAGCAGGAGCTCTGGCAGGAAGCTGCCTACACCATGCTGTGTCAAGCCACGCCCCCATACTTGGTGTTTTTATTGCTGTTTTTACTATTTAGTTTTCATTTTAAAAAAGTGACTGTGGTGTACTCACATTTTCCATTCTCTCCTACTAGTACCAAAGCCAGAACTTCGTATTGGAGAAAAGAGGTTCACTCCCCCCAAACCAGAAGAGAAAGGTGACCATAAGAAGGAAATTAGCTGTACTTCTCTTACCTGCTTTAGACCTATTGCGTGGAATTCAAATGTTTTGCGCCCTTGATCTCCTGTCTAAAGTGATGGGAGATAGCTGGGCGCCATTTAATTGCATTTATTTATTTTTATTAATGCACAGCTGTCTCGCTCATAGAGGTCGGGTTCAGCCACATAAAGCGCCCAAACCTAACCAAAGTGCTGGGTGCGATTGCGAAAAGTGCTGTTTGGACGACAAATGGGTAATTTTTTTTGCGACTTTCAGATCGCTGCCCCCAGGGGGCTAGCTGAAATGCAGGCACCAACTGCTATCACACCCAAACAGAGCTGCAATTGAATAGCTCCATTCATGCTGTCTGCATGATAACAATTGAATTTTGCCTATTGATTCGCTGTCTTAAATATTGGTTTTGTATCATCGCTTAAGTTAGAGCTTCTCTAGCAATGCAGAGTATATCAGGAGATGAGTAATGTGTAAATGAGGATGGGGATGCCTGTGACAAAGGTATGCGAGGAGGGGGTGGAGGCAGCAGGAGGGTTATATAGTGGAAGGGGCAGGATCCCCCACTAGCACAGGGTATGTCAGGACAAGGCTGCATGTGACAGAGGTAGTGATATGATGTGAGGTGGGGAATGGAAGCAGGAGGCCTGAAGAAGTAGGTTCCCCCAACAGCACAAAGCGCTGATGTGTGAATTTTATCAAATGGATTCAGGAATATTGACAACTAGTACACTTGTAAGAAGTCTGGTCATTGTCTGTGCATAAATAATATATACCAGTACTCGCATCCGGTACAGACCTTGTAGATGTGGTGCCTGTGTGCAGGTTATGTCACAGCAAGTGACTGATGTTCTGTCTGTGGCTAGCATGGCGCAGTCTCTGAGTTGGGTTATCTTGTCTTTTTATTTGAAAACAACTTAAGCGAAGTTGGTGGACATATTTTTAGGCAGTATTGTTATGACTGGAGGTATCCTTTTAATCCTGCTTGTATAGGTTTTAAAATAAGAATTTACTTACCGATAATTCTATTTCTCGGAGTCCGTAGTGGATGCTGGGGTTCCTGAAAGGACCATGGGGAATAGCGGCTCCGCAGGAGACAGGGCACAAAAGTAAAGCTTTTACAGGTCAGGTGGTGTGTACTGGCTCCTCCCCCTATGACCCTCCTCCAGACTCCAGTTAGGTACTGTGCCCGGACGAGCGTACACAATAAGGGAGGATTTTGAATCCCGGGTAAGACTCATACCAGCCACACCAATCACACCGTACAACTTGTGATCTAAACCCAGTTAACAGTATGATAACAGAGGAGCCTCTGAAAGATGGCTTCCTAAACAATAACCCGAATTAGTTAACAATAACTATGTACAAGTATTGCAGATAATCCGCACTTGGGATGGGCGCCCAGCATCCACTACGGACTCCGAGAAATAGAATTATCGGTAAGTAAATTCTTATTTTCTCTATCGTCCTAAGTGGATGCTGGGGTTCCTGAAAGGACCATGGGGATTATACCAAAGCTCCCAAACGGGCGGGAGAGTGCGGATGACTCTGCAGCACCGAATGAGAGAACTCCAGGTCCTCCTTTGCCAGGGTATCAAATTTGTAAAAATTTACAAACGTGTTCTCCCCTGACCACGTAGCTGCTCGGCAGAGTTGTAATGCCGAGACCCCTCGGGCAGCCGCCCAAGATGAGCCCACCTTCCTTGCGGAATGGGCCTTAACAGATTTAGGCTGTGGCAGGCCTGCCACAGAATGTACAAGTTGAATTTTGTTACAAATCCAACGAGCAATCGACTGCTTAGAAGCAGGTGCACCCAACTTGTTGGGTGCATACAGTATAAACAGCGAGTCAGATTTTCTGACTCCAGCCGTCCTTTAAATGTATATTTTTAAGGCTCTGACAACGTCCAACAACTTGGAGTCCTTCAAGTCGTCTGTAGCCGCAGGCACTACAATAGGCTGGTTCAGGTGAAACGCTGATACCACCTTAGGGAGAAAATGCGGACGCGTCCGCAGCTCTGCCCTATGTCGAATGGAAAATTAAATAAGGGCTTTTATAAAACAAAGCCGCCAGTTCAGATACTCTCCCGGCCGAAGCCAGGGCCAGTAACATAGTCACTTTCCATGTGAGATATTTCAAATCCACATTCTTTAGTGGTTCAAACCAATTGGATTTGAGGAAATCTAAAACTACATTTAGATCCCACGGTGCCACCTTAGGCACCACAGGAGGCTGTATATGCAGTACTCCTTTGATAAAAATCTGGACCTCAGGGACTGAGGCCAATTCTTTTTGGAAGAATATTGATAGGGCCGAAATTTGAACCTTAATAGATCCCAATTTGAGACCCATAGACAATCCTGATTGCAGGAAATGTAGGAAAACGACCCAGTTGAAATTCCTCCATCGGAGCACTCCGCTGCTCGCACCACGCAACATATTTTCGCCAAATACGGCGATAATGCTTCGCGGTGACTTCCTTCCTTGCCTTTATCAAGGTAGGAATGACTTCTTCTGGAATGCCTTTTCCTTTTAGGATCTGGCATTCAAACGCCATGCCGTCAAACGCAGCCGCGGTAATTCTTGAAAAAGACAAGTACCCTGCTGAAGCAGGTCCCTTCTCAGAAGTAGAGGCCACGGATCGTCCGTGACCATCTCTTGAAGTTCCGGGTACCAAGTCCTTCTTGGCCAATCCGGAGCCACTAGTCTTACTCCTCTTTGCCGTATAATCCTCAATACCTTTGGTATGAGAGGCAGAGGAGGAAACACATATACCGACTGGTACACCCAAGGTGTTACCAGCGCGTCCACAGCTATTGCCTGCGGATCTCTTGACCTGGCGCAATACCTGTCCAGTGTTTTGTTGAGGCGAGACGCCATCATGTCCACCATTGGTTTTACCCAACGGTTTAATAGCATGTGGAAAACTTCTGGATGAAGTCCCCACTCTCCCGGGTGAAGGTCGTGTCTGCTGAGGAAGTCTGCTTCCCAGTTGTCCACGCCCGGGATGAATACTGCTGACAGTGCTATCACGTGATTCTCCGCCCAGCGAAGGATCCTGGCAGCTTCTGCCATTGCCCTCCTGCTTCTTGTGCCGCCCTGTCTGTTTACATGGGCGACTGCCGTGATGTTGTCCGACTGGATCAACACCGGTCTTCCTTGAAGCAGAGGTTCCGCCTGGCTTAGAGCATTGTAGATTGCTCTTAGTTCCAGAATGCTTATGTGAAGAGACTTTTTCAGGCTCGACCACACTCCCTGGAAATTTCTTCCCTGTGTGACTGCTCCCCAGCCTCTCAGGCTGGCCTCCGTGGTCACCAGGATCCAATCCTGCATGCCGAATCTGCGGCCCTCCAATAGATGAGCCTCCTGCAACCACCACAGAAGGGATACCCTTGTCCTCGGCGACAGGGTTATCCGCAGGTGCATCTGAAGATGCGACCCTGACCATTTGTCCAACAGATCCCTTTGCATGGAATCTGCCGAAAGGGATTGCTTCGTAAGAAGCTACCATTTTTTCCCAGGACTCTTGTGCATTGATGTACAGACACCTTTCCTGGTTTTAGGAGGTTCCTGACCAGGTCAGATAACTCCTTGGCTTTTTCTTCGGGAAGAAAAACCTTTTTCTGAACTGTGTCCAGAATCATCCCCAGGAACAGCAGACGAGTTGTCGGCATTAATTGGGATTTTGGAATATTCAGAATCCATCCGTGCTGCTTTAGCACCTCTTGAGATAGTGCTAAACCCATCTCTAGCTGTTCTCTGGACCTTGCCCTTATTAGGAGATCGTCCAAGTATGGGATAATTAATACGCCTTTTCTTCGAAGAAGAAATATTATCTCGGCCATTACCTTTGTAAAGACCCGAGGTGCCGTGGACAAACCAAACGGCAGCGTCTGAAACTGATAGTGACAGTTTTGTACAACGAACCTGAGGTACCCCTGGTGTGAGGGGTAATTGGAACGTGGAGATACGCATCCTTGATGTCCAAGGATACCATAAAGTCCCCTTCTTCCAGGTTCGCTATCACTGCTCTGAGTGACTCCATCTTGAACTTGGACTTCTTTATGTACAGGTTCAAGGACTTCAGATTTAGAATAGGCCTTACCGAGCCATCCGGCTTCGGTACCACAAAAAGAGTGGAATAATACCCCTTCCCTTGTTGTAGAAGAGGTACCTTGACTATCACCTGCTGAGAATACAGCTTGTGAATGGCTTCCAAAACCGTCTCCCTTTCTGAGGGGGACGTTGGTAAAGCAGACTTCAGGAAACGGCGAGGTGGCTCTGTCTCTAATTTCAACCTGCACCCCTGAGATATTATCTGCAGGATCCAGGGATTTACCTGCGAGTGAGCCCACTGCGCGCTGTAATTCTTGAGACGACCGCCTACCGCCCCCGAGTCCGCTTGCGAAGCCCCAGCGTCATGCTGAGGCTTTTGTAGAAGCCGGGGAGGGCTTCTGTTCCTGGGAAGGAGCTGCCTGTTGCTGTCTCTTCCCTCGTCCTCTGCCTCGTGGCAGATATGAATAGCCCTTTGCTCTCTTATTTTTAAAGGAACGAAAGGGCTGCGTTGAAAGGTCGGTGCCTTTTTCAGTTGGGGAGTGACTTGAGGTAGAAAGGTGGATTTCCCGGCCGTAGCCGTGGCCACCAAATCCGATAGACCGACCCCAAATAACTCCTCTACGCATCGCCTGTCCACTGTCGTGTCCATAAAGCTCTTCTGGCCGAAATGGACATAGCACTTACCCGTGATGCCAGTGTGCAGATATCTCTCTGTGCATCACGCATATAAAGAAATGCATCCTTTATTTGTTCTAACGACAGTAAAATATTGTCCCTGTCCAGGGTATCAATATTTTCGATCAGGGACTCTGACCAAACTACCCCAGCACTGCACATCCAGGCAGTCGCAATAGCTGGTCGTAGTATAACACCTGCATGTGTGTATATACCTTTTTGGATATTTTCCATCCTCCTATCTGATGGATCTTTAAGTGCGGCCGTCTCAGGAGAGGGTAACGCCACTTGTTTTGATGAGCGTGTTAGCGCTTTGTCCACCCTAGGAGGTGTTTCCCAGCACTCCCTAACCTCTGGCGGGAAAGGGTATAAAGCCAATAACTTCTTTGAAATTAGCAGTTTTTTATCGGGGCACCCCACGCTTCATCACACACGTCATTTAATTCTTCTGATTCGGTAAAAACTACTGGTAGTTTTTTTACACCCCACATAATACCCTGTTTAGTGGTACCTGTAGTATCGGCTAAATGTAACATCTCCTTTATTGCCAAAATCATATAACGTGTGGCCCTACTGGAAAATACGGTTGATTCGTCACCTTCACCACCGGAATCAGTGCCTGTGTCTGGGTCTGTGTCGACCGACTGAGGCAAGGGGCGTTTTACAGCCCCTGACGGTGTTTGAGGCGCCTGGACAGGCACTAATTGAGTGTCCGGCCGCCTCATGTCGGCAAACGACTGCTTAAGCGAGTTGACGCTATCCCGTAATTCCACAAATAAAGGCATCCATTCTGGTGTCGACCCCCTAGAAGGTGACATCCTCATATTTGGCAATTGCTCCGCCTCCACACCAATAACGTCCTCATACATGTCGACACACACGTACCGACACACAGCAGACACACAGGGAATGCTCTATACGAAGACAGGACCCACTAGCCCTTTGGGGAGACAGAGGGAGAGTCTGCCAGCACACACCAAAAAGCGCTATATATGACAGGGATAGCCTTATGATTAAGTGCTCCCTTATAGCTGCTTTTATATTAATATATTGCCATTTATTTTGCCCCCCCTCTCTGTTATACCCTGTTTCTGTAGTGCAGTGCAGGGGAGAGACCTGGGAGCCTTCCTGACCAGCGGAGCTGTGACAGAAAATGGCGCCGTGTGCTGAGGAGATAGGCCCCGCCCCTTTTCCGGCGGGCTCGTCTCCCGCTATTTAGTACATTTAGGCAGGGGTAAATATCTCCATATAGCCTCTGGGGCTATATGTGAGGTATTTTTAGCCTTTTTAAAGGTTTTCATTTGCCTCCCAGGGCGCCCCCCCCCCCAGCGCCCTGCACCCTCAGTGACTGCCGTGTGAAGTGTGCTGAGAGGAAAATGGCGCACAGCTGCAGTGCTGTGCGCTACCTTAAGAAGACTGCAGGAGTCTTCAGCCGCCGATTCTGGACCTCTTCTTGCTTCAGCATCTGTGAGGGGGCCGGCGGCGTGGCTCCGGTGACCATCCAGGCTGTACCTGTGATCGTCCCTCTGGAGCTTCATGTCCAGTAGCCAAGAAGCCAATCCATCCTGCACGCAGGTGAGTTCACTTCTTCTCCCCTCTGTCCCTCGTTGCAGTGATCCTGTTGCCAGCAGGAATCACTGTAAAATAAAAAACCTAAGCTAAACTCTCTAAGCAGCTCTTTATGAGAGCCACCTAGAATTGCACCCTTCTCGGCCGGGCACAAAAATCTAACTGGAGTCTGGAGGAGGGTCATAGGGGGAGGAGCCAGTACACACCACCTGACCTGTAAAAGCTTTACTTTTGTGCCCTGTCTCCTGCGGAGCCGCTATTCCCCATGGTCCTTTCAGGAACCCCAGCATCCACTTAGGACGATAGAGAAAAGGTAATCTTGTACAGTAGTACATCTGAGGAAGGGTTATACAGGTGGCTCATTTACAGTTGGACACATCTATGTGTTTATACACTCAGCTGCACATCTCTCAGGAAGCGTCCAGCCACTGACTACTAACACCCCAGGTGTACGCCAAATATAGCTAGTGCCAGCTCTATGTAATACATATGCCAATCATAGCTAGTGCCAGCTCTATGTAATGGTGTACGCCAAGCATAGCTAGTGCCAGCTCTATGTAATACATATGCCAAGCATAGCTAGTGCCAGCCCTATGTAATGTGTACACCAAGCATAGCTAGTGCCAGCCCTGTGTAATGCGTACGCCAAGCATAGCTAGTGCCAGCCCTGTGTAATGCGTACGCCAAGCATAGCTAGTGCCAGCCCTATGTAATGTGTACACCAAGCATCGCTAGTGCCAGCCCTGTGTAATGTGTACGCCAAATATAGCTAGTGCTAGTCCTATATAATGTGTACGCCAAGCATAGCTAGTGCCAGCCCTATGTAATGTGTACACCAAGCACAGCTAGTGCCAGCCCTATGTAATGTGTACACCAAGCATCGCTAGTGCCAGCCCTGTGTAATGTGTACGCCAAATATAGCTAGTGCTAGTCCTATATAATGTGTACGCCAAGCATAGCTAGTGCCAGCCCTATGTAATGTGTACACCAAGCATCGCTAGTGCCAGCCCTGTGTAATGTGTACGCCAAATATAGCTAGTGCTAGTCCTATATAATGTGTACGCCAAGCATAGCTAGTGCCAGCCCTATGTAATGTGTACACCAAGCATCGCTAGTGCCAGCCCTGTGTAATGTGTACGCCAAATATAGCTAGTGCTAGTCCTATATAATGTGTACGCCAAGCATAGCTAGTGCCAGCCCTATGTAATGTGTACACCAAGCACAGCTAGTGCCAGCCCTGTGTAATGCGTATGCCAAACATAAGTAGTGCCAGCCCTATGTAATGTGTATGCCAAGCATAGCTAGTGCCTGCCCTGTGTAATGTGTATGCTAAGTATAGCTAGTGCCAGCCCTGTGTAATGTGTACGCCAAATATAGCTAGTGCCAGTCCTATGTAATGCATATGCCAAGCATAGCTAGTGCCAGCCCTATGTAATGTGTACACCAAGCATAGCTAGTGCCAGCCCTGTGTAATGCGTATGCCAAACATAAGTAGTGCCAGTCCTATGTAATGCATATGCCAAGCATAGCTAGTGCCAGTTCTATGTAATGTGTACGCCAAATATAGCTAGTGCCAGTCCTATGTAATGCATATCCCAAGCATAGCTAGTGCCAGCCCTATGTAATGTGTACACCAAGCATAGCTAGTGCCAGCCCTGTGTAATGCGTATGCCAAACATAGGTAGTGCCAGCCCTATGTAATGTGTATGCCAAGCATAGCTACTGCCAGCTCTATGTAATACATATGCCAAGCATAGCTAGAGCCAGCCCTTGGTAATGTGTACGCCAAATATAGCTAGTGCCAGTCCTATGTAATGCATATGCCAAGCATAGCTAGTGCCAGCCCTATGTAATGTGTACGTCAAGCATAGCTAGTGCCAGCCCTGTGTAATGCGTACGCCAGGCATAGCTAGTGCCAGCCCTATGTAATGCAGCATAGCTAGTGCCAGCCCTATGTAATGTGTACGTCAAGCATAGCTAGTGCCAGCCCTATGTAATGCAGCATAGCTAGTGCCAGCCCTGTGTAATGCGTACGCCAAGCATAGCTAGTGCCAGCCCTGTGTAATGCGTACGCCAGGCATAGCTAGTGCCAGCCCTATGTAATGCGTACGCCAGGCATAGCTAGTGCCAGCCCTATGTAATGCGTACGCCAAGCATAGCTAGTGCCAGCCCTATGTAATGCGTACGCCAAGCATAGGTAGTGCCAGCCCTATGTAATGCGTATGCCAAGCATAGCTAGTGCCAGCCCTATGTAATGCGTACGCCAAGCATAGCTAGTGCCAGCCCTATGTAATGCGTACGCCAAGCATAGCTAGTGCCAGCCCTATGTAATGTGTACGCCAAGCATAGCTAGTGCCAGCCCTATGTAATGTGTACGCCAAGCATAGCTAGTGCCAGCCCTATGTAATGCGTACGCCAAGCATAGCTAGTGCCAGCTCTAAATAAAGCTGCTCAGGAAACATAAGTTTCCTGTGTTATGTTGCTCCCACAGCATTAATGTGTGCGCTGCGTTCTGTGTCATTACTGGGACAGCAGCATTTGAATGTAAATCCCACCCACTGTGCATACACTGCCCTGTATAGCTCACACATAAGTAGATTAATTTTTACACCATTTTTTCTCTATCGTCCTAGTGGATGCTGGGGTTCCTGAAAGGACCATGGGGAATAGCGGCTCCGCAGGAGACATGGCACAAAAAGTAAAGCTTTAGGATCAGGTGGTGTGCACTGGCTCCTCCCCCTATGACCCTCCTCCAAGCCTCAGTTAGATTTTTGTGCCCGGCCGAGAAGGGTGCAATCTAGGTGGCTCTCCTAAAGAGCTGCTTAGAAAAGTTTAGCTTAGGTTTTTTATTTTACAGTGAGTCCTGCTGGCAACAGGATCACTGCAACGAGGGACTTAGGGGAGAAGAAGTGAACTCACCTGCGTGCAGGATGGATTGGCTTCTTTGGCTACTGGACATTAGCTCCAGAGGGACGATCACAGGTACAGCCTGGATGGTCACCGGAGCCTCGCCGCCGGCCCCCTTGCAGATGCTGAAAGGAGAAGAAGGTCCAGAATCGGCGGCAGAAGACTCCTCAGTCTTCTTAAGGTAGCGCACAGCACTGCAGCTGTGCGCCATTGCTCTCAGCACACTTCACAGGGCAGTCACTGAGGGTGCAGGGCGCTGGGAGGGGGGCGCCCTGGGAGGCAATGTAAACCTATTTTTTGGCAAAAAATACCTCACATATAGCCTCCGGGGGCTATATGGAGATATTTAACCCCTGCCAGAATCCGTTGAAGAGCGGGAGACGAGCCCGCCGAAAAAGGGGCGGGGCCTATCTCCTCAGCACACAGCGCCATTTTCCCTCACAGAAAGGCTGGAGGGAAGGCTCCCAGGCTCTCCCCTGCACTGCACTACAGAAACAGGGTTAAAACAGAGAGGGGGGGCACTAATTTGGCGTTAGAAATATATAAAAAGATGCTATAAGGGAAAACACTTATATAAGGTTGTCCCTATATAATTATAGCGTTTTTTGGTGTGTGCTGGCAAACTCTCCCTCTGTCTCTCCAAAGGGCTAGTGGGTCCTGTCCTCTATCAGAGCATTCCCTGTGTGTGTGCTGTGTGTCGGTACGTGTGTGTCGACATGTATGAGGACGATGTTGGTGAGGAGGCGGAGAAATTGCCTGTAATGGTGATGTCACTCTCTAGGGAGTCGACACCGGAATGGATGGCTTATTTAGGGAATTACGTGATAATGTCAACACGCTGCAAGGTCGGTTGACGACATGAGACGGCCGACAAACAATTAGTACCGGTCCAGACGTCTCAAAAACACCGTCAGGGGTTTTAAAACGCCCGTTTACCTTAGTCAGTCGACACAGACACGGACACTGAATCCAGTGTCGACGGTGAATAAACAAACGTATTCCTTATTAGGGCCACACGTTAAGGGCAATGAAGGAGGTGTTACATATTTCTGATACTACAAGTACAACAAAAGAGGGTATTATGTGGGATGTGAAAAAACTACCTGTAGTTTTTCCTGAATCAGATAAATTAAATGAAGTGTGTGATGATGCGTGGGTTCCCCCCGATAGAAAATTATTGGCGGTATACCCTTTCCCGCCAGAAGTTAGGGCGCGTTGGGAAACACCCCTTAGGGTGGATAAGGCGCTCACACGCTTATCAAAACAAGTGGCGGTACCGTCTATAGATAGGGCCGTCCTCAAGGAGCCAGCTGACAGGAGGCTGGAAAATATCATATAAAAGTATATACACACATACTGGTGTTATACTGCGACCAGCGATCGCCTCAGCCTGGATGTGCAGAGCTGGGGTGGCTTGGTCGGATTCCCTGACTAAAAATATTGATACCCTTGACAGGGACAGTATTTTATTGACTATAGAGCATTTAAAGGATGCATTTCTATATATGCGAGATGCACAGAGGGATATTTGCACTCTGGCATCAAGAGTAAGTGCGATGTCCATATCTGCCAGAAGATGTTTATGGACACGACAGTGGTCAGGTGATGCAGATTCCAAACGGCACAAAGGTGTATTGCCGTATAAAGGAAGAGGAGTTATTTGGGGTCGGTCCATCGGACCTGGTGGCCACGGCAACTGCTGGAAAATCCACCGTTTTTACCCTAAGTCACATCTCTGCAGAAAAAGACACCGTCTTTTCAGCCTCAGTCCTTTCGTCCCTATAAGAGTCATATTTGCCCAGGGATAGAGGAAAGGGAAGAAGACTGCAGCAGGCAGCTCATTCCCAGGAACAGAAGCCTTCCACCGCTTCTGCCAAGCTCTCAGCATGACGCTGGGACCGTACAGGACCCCTGGATCCTACAAGTAGTATCCCAGGGGTACAGATTGGAATGTCGAAACGTTTCCCCCTCGCAGGCTCCTGAAGTCTGCTTTACCAAGGTATCCCTCCGACAAGGAGGCAGTATGGAAAAAAATTCACAAGCTGTATTCCCAGCAGGTGATAATCAAATTACCCCTCCTACAACAAGGAAAGGGGTATTATTCCACACTATATTGTGGTACTGAAGCCAGAAGGCTAGGTGAGACCTATTCTAAATCTAAAAAAATTTGAACACTTACAAAGGTTCAAATCAAGATGGAGTCACTCAGAGCAGTGATAACGAACCAGGAAGAAGGGGACTATATAGTGTCCCGGGACATCAGGGATGCTTACCTCCATGTCCCAAATTTGCCCTTCTCACTAAGGGTACCTCAGGTTCGTGGTATAGAACTGTCACTGTCCGTTTCAGACGCTGCCGTTTGGATTGTCCACGGCACCCCGGGTCTTTACCAAGGTAATGGCCGAAATGATGATTCTTCTTCGAAGAAAAGGCGTCTTAATTACCCCTTACTTGGACGATCTCCTGATAAGGGCAAAGTCCAGGGAACAGTTGGAGGTCGGAGTAGCACTATCTCGGATACTGCTACAACAGCACGGATGGATTCTAAATATTCCAAAATCGCAGCTGATCCTGACGACACGTCTGCTGTGCCTAGGGATGATTCTGGACACAGTCCAGAAAAAGGTGTTTCTCCCGGAAGAGAAAGCCAGGGAGTTATCCGAGCTAGTCAAGAACCTCCTAAAACCAGGAAAAGTGTCAGTGCATCATTGCACAAGGGTCCTGGTAAAAATGGTGGCTTCCTACGAAGCAATTCCATTCGGCAGATTTCACGCAAGAACTTTTCAGTGGGATCTGCTGGACAAATGGTCCGGATCGCATCTTCAGATGCATCAGCGGATAACCCTATATCCAAGGACAAGGGTGTCTCTCCTGTGGTGGTTACAGAGTGCTCATCTTCTAGAGGGCCGCAGATTCGGCATTCAGGATTGGATGCTGGTGACCACGGAGGCCAGCCCGAGAGGCTGGGGAGCAGTCACACAAGGAAAAAATTTCCAGGGAGTGTGATCAAGTCTGGAGACTTTTCTCCACATAAATATACTGGAGCTAAGGGTAAATTTATAATGCTCTAAGCTTAGCAAGACCTCTGCTTCAAGGTCAGCCGGTATTGATCCAGTGGGAAAAACATCACGGCAGTCGCCCACGTAAACAGACAGGGCGGCACAAGAAGCAGGAGGGCAATGGCAAAAACTGCAAGGACTTTTCGCTGGGCGGAAAATCATGTGATAGCACTGTCAGCAGTGTTTCATTCCGGGAGTGGAAACTGGGAAGCAGACTTCCTCAGCAGGCACGACCTCCACCCGGGAGAGTGGAAACTTCATCGGGAAGTTTTTCCACATGATTGTGAACCGTTGGGAAATACCAAAGGTGGACATGATGGCGTCCCGTCTGAACAAAAAACGGGACAGGTATTGCGCCAGGTCAAGAGACCCTCAGGCAATAGCTGTGGACGTTCTGGTAACACCGTGGGTGTACCAGTCGGTGTATGTGTTCCCTCCTCTGCTTCTCATACCTAAGGTACTGAGAATTATAAGACGTAGAGGAGTAAGAACTATACTCATGGCTCCGGGTTGGCCAAGAAGGACTTGGTACCCGGAACTTCAAGAGATGCTCACAGAGGACTTATGGCCTCTGCCGCTAAGAAGGGACTTGCTTCAGCAAGTACCATGTCTGTTCCAAGACTTACCGCGGCTGCGTTTGACGGCATGGCGGTGGAACGCCGGATCCTAAGGGAAAAAGGCATTCCGGAAGAGGTCATTCCTACCCTGGTCAAAGCCAGGAAGGAGGTGACCGCACAACATTATCACCACATGTGGCGAAAATATGTTGCGTGGTGTGAGGCCAGGAAGGCCCCACGAAGAAATTTCAACTCGGTCGATTCCTGCATTTCCTGCAAACAGGAGTGTCTATGGGCCTCAAATTGGGGCCCATTAAGGTTCAAATTTCGGCCCTGTCGATTCTCTTCCAGAAAGAATTGGCTTCAGTTCCTGAAGTCCAGAAGTTTGTCAAGGGAGTATTGCATATACAACCCCCTTTTGTGCCTCCAGTGGCACTGTGGGATCTTAACGTAGTTCTGGGATTCCTCAAATCACATTGGTTTAAAACCAGTCAAATCTGTGGATGTGAAGCATCTCACATGAAAAGTGACCATGCTCTTGGCCCTGGCCTGGGCCAGGCGAGTGTCAAATTGGTGGGTTTTTTCTCAAAAAAGCCCATATCTGTTTGTCCATTCGGACAGGGCAGAGCTGCGGACTCGTCCCCAGTTCTCTCCCTAAGGTGGTGTCAGTGTTTCACCTGAACCAGCTTATTGTGGTGCCTTGCGCCTACTAGGGACTTGGAGGACTCCAAGTTGCTGGATGTTGTCAGGGCCCTGAAAGTATAGGTTCCAGGACGGCTGGAGTCAGGAAAACTGACTTGCTGTTATCCTGTATGCACCCAACAAACTGGGTGCTCTTGCTTCTAAGCAGACTATTGCTAGTTGGATGTGTAATACAATTCAGCTTGCACATTCTGTGGCAGGCCTGCCACAGCCAAAATATGTAAATGCCCATTCCACAAGGAAGGTGGGCTCATCTTGGGCGGCTGCCCGAGGGGTCTCGGCTTTACAACTTTGCAGAGCGGCTATTTAGTCAGGGGCAAACACGTTTGTAAAATCCTACAAATTTGATACCCTGGCTAAGGAGGACCTGGAGTTCTCTCATTCGGTACTGCAGAGTCATCCGCACTCTCCCGCCCGTTTGGGAGCTTTGGTATAATCCCCATGGTCCTTTCAGGAACCCCAGCATCCACTAGGACGATAGAGAAAATAAGAATTTACTTACCGATAATTCTATTTCTCGGAGTCCGTAGTGGATGCTGGGCGCCCATCCCAAGTGCGGATTATCTGCATTACTTGTACATAGTTACAAAAATCGGGTTATTATTGTTGTGAGCCATCTTTTCAGAGGCTCCGCTGTTATCATACTGTTAACTGGGTTCAGATCACAGGTTGTACAGTGTGATTGGTGTGGCTGGTATGAGTCTTACCCGGATTCAAAATCCTTCCTTATTGTGTACGCTCGTCCGGGCACAGTATCCTAACTGAGGCTTGGAGGAGAGTCATAGGGGGAGGAGCCAGTGCACACCACCTGATCCTAAAGCTTTACTTTTTGTGCCCTGTCTCCTGCGGAGCCGCTATTCCCCATGGTCCTTTCAGGAACCCCAGCATCCACTACGGACTCCGAGAAATAGAATTATCGGTAAGTAAATTCTTATTTTAAAAGCAATACATCAAACAAATATTAGTTTAGTAGCTCCATCGATTCCTCTGGAATATGTCCCCAAGTATATTGGTCACCTATTATAGCCGTAATCCTGGTCCAGCACCTGTTCAGGAGAAGACATCGTGTGTGTGATATAGGTAATGGACATACCATAATGTCATGGATCTTGCAGCTGCTGGGGGTCTCCTAGTGTATCCTCCTCTGCTGCATGTTCTGTGACACGTATGCAAATCTAAATATGTTGTATATATGAAAGAGCTTATCTAGTCAGATGACCTGTATATGAATGCACTTTTAGGGTGGTATTCAAATGATATATCACGCCCAATCTCCTTTCTAAAGTGATACCCGTTATTGCGCAGATCGCACCCATAGTAATCAGGTTTAGCTGCGTAAAGCTTTAGGGCGCCTCGCTATCACAGGGGTAAAGAGCTGAAATGATGATACCACACCCGTCAGCAGAAACAGAATGGGTATGGAAGGGGGTGAAAAAGAATTGAATACCGCCCTAAGTGTCAAGAAATAAATACAATAACACGCATTTGGGTCTTATGTTTTAAAAAGAGTATCTTCACGTTACATGGAGAATAAAGTGTCATTCTACTTTATAGTATGGTTGTATTCCAAGTCTATTACTTATTATATCTATTTAGAGCATTGTTGATTAGCAATCGTTGCATTCAGAATGTAAGAATATTGTACAGAAATTGCCTATTCCTGCTTCGGATGTGTCTTGGTATCTGCGGGCGATACCATTATCGGTGCATTGGGGCGTATAATGCCTAGGGCTGTGCGGATCGCACACCACGCACCCTTTATGCCCTGCCAGCAAGGTACCCGTCCACACATTTTGTCAGGATTACCAGATCCTCCTTGGAGATATTGGCTGTACATTACAACGGCATTACGCAGGCTACGTGCAGAATCGCTACAAGTGCCTCAAGCGTCAAGAATGCCCCTGGTCAGAGTTTTACAGAGTGTGGCATACCCACAGGGAAAACACGGCTATAGTAAGGCCTGCAATACGTGCCCTGTAATCGTCGTCATTCAGGAACACAGTGAGAGAATGTGGACATCTGAAAACCAGCCAGGACCAAGCAGGCAGAAACCTATCAAAAGACGACCGCTACATTTCAGCATTGTTGAAGTGGAAACAGTTGTGATTACTATGGGGCAGATGTGTTAACCTGGAGAAGGCATAAGGAAGTGATAAACCAGTGATATGTGCAAGGTGATAAAGGCACCAGCCAATCAAATCCTAACTGTTAATTTACATATTGGAGCTGATTGGCTGGTGCCTTTATCACCTTGCACATATCACAGGTTTATCACTTCCTTATGCCTTCTCCAGGTTAATACATCTGCCCCTATGTTTGAAATGATGCTGTGGGCGAACTGGTCGCTTTCTTCACCAGCCGAACAGCGCCAACGGGCAACTATCGGCCATGTAACGGCTCTGTCACCGTTCTCCAAGGAGTAGGTGTGAAGGAAACAAATGACAAGACTTTAAAGCATGAGAGATGATCAGCAACATGTGGGGAGAAAAGAGGTGGCCGAAGACTAGCACATGAGAGGACAGTACTGCCGGGCATTACTTACAACAGATTGAAGGAGTGCATGACATGGCACATATGACAGATGTACCACCCGCAGCACCAAGCACCGATCCAGGTAATGTATAGTCTTTAATTAAGCCCTCATTAGCAGGGCCCTCTCTCCGCCTTTCATCTTGTCCACTTGTGCATCCTCACTGTATGGCTCTTGCATGTTATGTGCTGTGCTTTGGTTTTAGTTTGCTCCCGCTGTCCTACAATATGTATACCATTGGGTGTCTTTGGCATGTGATATTTGTTCATTGTAGCGCTATTTAAACTTTGTTATCTAATAGTGCTGAATAGTATAAATGGAAGGTGCTCACTAGGTGTTGTGTAGAATTAGTATTGAAAAGCTGTCTGACATTGTCGCTCCTTGTCATAGACACACAAGCAACTATTGACGAGAGGGCGGAAAGAGCAAGACACGAACACCTACCACCCGCTAGTCCCTCGCCTCCGCCTCATCCTCCTTCACCTGTAATCCGGATTATGGAGGAGCTGCAGGAAGATATGGCGGCCTGCCGAGAGAGCTCACGATCGCAGCTGACCCTGCAGCAGGAGCAACTTTCCCTGCAGCGAACACAGATGGCTCTGCAGCAGGAGCAGCTTTCCCTGCAGTACAAACAGATAGCCCTGCAGCAGGAGCAGATTGAAATTCTGTGGGAGCAGACCTCCGCCATCAGGGCCAACACCCAAATGTTGGTCTTATTGGGTAAACAAATACCACCGAGAAATGAGCCGTCACAAGACAACCTTGGCCAAGAGCTGGCGCCTGGCATAGGTAAGGTAGAACCACAGGGAGCAGTGGGACCAAAATCTGCCCCTGTTCCAGCAGCCACTGCTCCTCAGCTCACTCATTTCCAGCCAAGTCCACACAGGCCTAACCAAGGATCTCGTCGGAGAAGACTTAGAAAGACTAAATAGTTCTTTGTATTCACTGTTATTTTGTTAAATTTGTGCTGTGCATTACAAGTGTCTGCTACCATAATGAGGTGTATGATATATATATTTATTTCTAACATCGCAGTTTTTTTAAATTCTCAGCAAATTTGTTATGGTGCGGGTCCATTACAGATTATAGAGAGATCTTGCACACCTAGATAACGATGGAATACTGAAACGTAGCCTAAGCACATCCCACAAGTACTGTGGGTATCGGTATGAGTAACTGCCTGCCGTCATTATACCGACGCCGGCATCCCGGCCACCAGGATGCCGGAAGAGTGGCGAGCACTAGTTATCCCCTTGCGGGCTCGCTGCGCTTGCCACGCTGCCGTCACGGGTTGTGGACACCCATAGACTGAGAAAAGCCTGCGGCGCCGATAATGTACCGCTGTGCGGGATCTCTGCATCGGCATTGTGATCGCCGGGATCCCGCGTGGCGGTATGTTAGCTGCATACCGTACTGTTGTATGATATGACCCTCATTCTCTTGTTTTCTTCCATATGGGAAAGTCCAGTTGTATGATCTTATGGGTGCTCCAACAAAACAGCGATCTACTTCTTAATAGGCTCTCCAGTCTGGATGGAGATATGAAAAAATTGAGCACAGTGCAGTTATGCCGCATGTACGTGAGGGCTCCTCCGAAACTGGTCAGCGCCTTGAAAACGGGTGCTCATTCTTTCACCAGTATGGTATAGGCATGTGTTAAGTAATCCAGTTCTTGCTGTTCGGCTGGATCGCGTTGTTTTATTGTTTTAATTAAGGATAAAATGTACTGTTTTGTACAATATTTATACCAAAGCATACTGTGGTGTGATGAAGGTATAGTAATAAATAAAAAAGTTGCTTTAGTGTCTATTTTTGCAGTAATAGTTGTAATTTAAATGGAATTCATTTGATTGTTATCTCTGCCTGCATGTGCTGGGACTACTGATGAAATTGTTTTTGTTAGTTTATTGGTTAACATCACAAGCACTCCTAATTTAGCGCAGTTGTCAGGGTTACAGATGTGTCTTTATAAATCTTGCCTCAATAGGCCACGCAGCGGGATATGTCTGGCATGAGCGAGGTGACCGGTCCTGTGCAACTTCGTTAGTGTCCGGCGTCTTTTCTGTCGAAAAATGCGTCCTATTCGCAAGACAAGCAAGCAGCTTATTCAAATGCGGCGTGCCTGTATTCTATGTGCGGCTGCATCTGCATACAAAATGCTACATTACAGTCATCTCATCCTAAGCCTTCTGTGGCCCGCACTCACTTTCTACCCCATCTGTGTCACCCCTGTCCTGTGTGCTCCTCCCCTTTAGAATGTAAGCTCTCACGAGCAGGTCCCTCCTCCCTCATGTGCTTTTATGTCTCTTAACCTATCTTCTTTTCAAGACTCCCTTTGATGGCACAAATCCTTTGATTTTCTGCCACCCTAATACATATTAGTGCTATTTACTGACACAGCTATGTTCATATACCCTGTCCTTGTCCTATATTGTTTTGCGCTGTAAGTCACTGTCTTCATGTTTTGCTTATTTGTTTACTGTGTAATTGGGCGCTGCGGATCCCATGTGGCGCCATATAAATACAGGATAATAATAATACTACAGTGGCTGATTTCTAGGAATACACTGTAACATACCATTTCGGATGCATCTACAGCTGCGGTCACACACAGAATATAGGCATGCCGCATATCATTTTAATCGGCAAAAGCTGCTTGTGCTTCCTATTTACACCGTGTTTTTTTTAATAAGACACATTTTAATGGAAACAGTCACACGGATAGACGTTGGCGCTATCAAGTCTCACCACGGCATGGTGTGACTAGTAGGGTTGTATAACGTGCAGGGAGGCTGGATGTAAGTGGACACATCTGTAAGTTTTGATCACGTACCTTGAGCAATGTTGCAGCAATGAGGTTCTATATACTACAATGTATACAAATCCAAATTTGTGGGAACAAAATGACCTATTATGTTTTCTTACAGAATAATAACATTGCATTAGTACATTGTCCACTTGCCTAATTTTTCATATTGCCTGTCAAATAATCTATATTACATCCCTGATTTTCTCATTATGAAGGACTCATGGATACTCCCTGGCTACAGAATCACTTATTGATAGTAATAGTTCCAGTTATAAAATACTCATTTGTTTCGTACTGGTGGTGCGAGGGTTAACGTGCATTGCACCTACAATCCCAGCGACGTGCATAAAATGGAAAATGAGCAGTGTTGTAAAATTACTCTGTTCTGTAAAAAGAAATAACAATTGCAAATTAATAAACTGGTCTATGTTCATGGTGGATGCCTGTGCAACCTACTGCATTACCTGATTAGAAACAGGCTGGACGTCCTCGCTGGCCTAACAGCCTCTACTTACAGTATTGGGGATTCATGGTAACGCGGCACAGTCTCCAGAGATTCCGTGATGACTGGACACGAGAGACTAAACCGGTTTCTCACATCTTTGTCCTTCTTCCCAAAAAGATTTACATGGAACCTTGTAGATGCACTTCCTAGACCTTCTCTCCTGGTTCTGCTGTCGCTGCTGCCGGATGTAGACCGTTCTTGGCACCAAACAAGTAAATCTGCAAAAAGAAAATAA
Source organism: Pseudophryne corroboree (assembly GCF_028390025.1). Taxonomy (NCBI): domain Eukaryota; kingdom Metazoa; phylum Chordata; class Amphibia; order Anura; family Myobatrachidae; genus Pseudophryne; species Pseudophryne corroboree. Next base: position 88,651,373 of record NC_086447.1, read on the forward strand.
AGCAAGCAATCTGCAATATTTTATTAAAAGAAAGAAAGAAGAGGCTTCCGGTGGGTGGCACCTCGAGCATGGATGCTTTTAGGACTGCTCCCGAGGTCTGCATTTCCTCTACCGTACTTGGGTATTTTCTGATTTCAGAGCATTAGGATGTGTTCCCCTTCGGTAGCAGATTGTCCTGGAGTGAGTACTGATCTCGGAGACTGCTTTCCACCAGCATTCGGCCATCAACGTGGACGGTCTGCATGACCGCCATACTTACATCAGCGTGAACTTACTAAAAGATGCAGAGTTGATTTATCTGCAGGACCCTTCTAACAGCCACCGGTGGTTTCTGATTTTAACATCGCCTGGTGACATGGAGACTGTGCTCCTCAACTTGAACTTTGTGACTCTCCTTTCACTACGAGCCTGGGGTCCTGTCACTGTACTGGGGAGCTAATTGCCACCATCCTCCTGTACCTTGGCGGCCTTGGGGTGTTTTTTCAGGGGGCTTTGTGGTTCTCTGGCTTGCTCTGATTGGCAACTCCAGGAGTCGCTGAGACGGGGGTTGAGTGGGGCTAGCTGTTGTGAGGACTCGTCTTGGCTGGTGTGTCAGAGGTCCTGCCGCGTATCTGGACGCTTCTGGTCATACCTCACGCCTGCTGAAACTGAAATCTCCATCCGTTTTCTTCTGACGTTACCAGAGATCACCAGGTGCTTACCTGAATAACCTCTTAAGCTAATTCGGAAAAGTAGGTGTCTGCTCTGATGCCTACTTTACTGGCAGCTGAGACGACAAAGTCAAGTATTTGTTGTCTCTCTTGGACCAAGGCTCTGACTCTCCTGGATCTTGCTCCCAAACCACGGTTTCCTTGGAGACACACCTACTCCCTTTGAAATTAATGGTACGTGCAGCCGCTGCAGCTATTCGTGGCAAGTTGTATAATAGCAGCCGCATGCGTACGTATCGTATATGTAGTATAAGTGGGGAGGCACATCACTATGTGATTTACCTATTGTGCGATTTTGTCTTAATGCAAAAGCTTTAAAAATAAAGTTGAAAAAAAAAAAGTAGGTTATTGTCACATTGTGTAAGGAGTTCGTAATCGTTGTCTGGCTTCTGTTTTCAGTGTACATAACACAATAGCGAAGGTTAAAATACATAACTTACATAATATACGCTCTCCTTAGGTAATTCCACAGTTCTGCTTTAATAAACAGCGCAGGTGTATCTTTAGTACAGTCCGGCCTTGTCACTGTAAGAATACGTTTTTCTGGTATATTGCACAGAGGTTATAGCCACAGGGCCAGTTTCTAACCTTACTGGGAATACGGTAATCCCAATATACAGGTAAGCGCAATATCTTAGGGGGAAGAGTGTCTGGTTAATACTTTTTCTATACAAAAGACAGTACAGAGTGTTTACAGGGTTACTCGAGAAGGCAAAAGTCACATTCCCAATGATAACTCGCACGAAGTACAACACCGTACAAACACGACCCGCAGCCATCGGTAATAGCTGAACAATAAATTTGTATAATCATTGCGCATTTCTGCACCAGCACTTCCAAGAGACATGCCGCCCCACATGTGTTTATGCCTATTCAGCCACATCTAAGGGAGTCGCCTTTACCTGCCATCTACCATGTTTGTCTTATGCTTACTCATTTACTTTCTCCAGAGATACAAGTCAAAGACCCGCAAAACATTATATACAGTGTATGCAAAAATGTGTATCTTGCTCATATACCTATTTCTAATGCTCATGGGCCCTCATTCCGAGTTGATCATTGCTAGCTGTTTTTAGCAGCAGTGCAAACGCTAAGCCGCCGTCCTCTGGGAGTGTATCTTAGCTTAGCAGAAGTGCAAACGAAAGGATCGCAGCGCTGCTACAAAAAAAGATTGTGCAGTTTCTGAGTAGCTCCAGACTTACTCCTAGCTTGCGATCACTTCAGACTGTTTAGTTCCTGTTTTGACATCACAAACACGCCCTGCGTTCGGCCAGCCACTCCCCCGTTTCCCCAGGTACGCCTGCGTTTTTACACACACTCCCGGAAAACTGTCGGTTACCTCCCAGAAACGCCCACTTCCTGTCACTCGCCGATCAGCAGTGCGACTGAAAAGCGTAGCTAGATCTTGTGTGAAACTGCATCGGCTTTTGTGAAAGTAGGTCGCGCGTGCACACTGCGCGCCATACGCATGCGCAGAAGTACCGATTTTTAGCCTGATCGCTGCGCTCCGAACAACGGCAGCTAGCGATCAACTCGGAATGACCCCCCTTGTGCTCTCCAAATTACAAGGACCCTGCTGCACTGAGTCACCAGGGGGTGTCCCATGTCAGTAACTGTGTCAAGGGGATAAATCCCATCATGTATAGCAAGTTGTGTGACTTTTACATGTGTTTGTCCATGTAGAAGGCTGTCTGAGTCTAGGCTCAGTGGCCCATTATACTGAAGGTTGGTGAATTGCAAACATTTGGTTATGTTGATAGGGATTGGGTACGGGATACTGGCAGTTAGAATGTCAGCGTCACAATACCGACACTGGCACCTCAACTGCTTGAAATCCCGACATGGGTGCAGGAGGCAGGTAACGCTAATCCCAGCCCACCCCCTAACCCTCCCCCTCCCTTCCCGCAGCCTAAACTCCCTCCACCTGCAGTCTTACCCTAACACTCCCCCTCCCTTCCCGCAGCCTATACCCTAACCCTCCCGTTATACAGACATACGTTCGGTATTCCGGCTATTGTGATTCCGGCATCTGTATTCTGATATCCCGTTGACAGTGCATGGCATTTATAGCAGATACAGTCCTACCAGTGTTATTCATTTACACTACAGGTGTGACCACTGTACTACAGATACTCTGTGTACAATCCTCCTTCCATGTATAGTAAGCTATATAGCTTCTGCTAGACTTACTACAACTTGTAGCAGAGCTCCGTGTCCTGGTTAGTGCTAGATTTACAATTCTTTTGAGCCCCTTGGAATCCAAGAGAGCGTGTGTGTGTGTGTGTGCGAGCGTGTGTGCGTGCGTCTTACTTTCCTTAGAGGGAAGACTGCAGTTTGACAGATTTTTTAGAACTTCGAGTCCCAGGCTGACAGGGCATGCTAGTGTTAAGGGCTCCATACACTAGAGCGATAATGCCCGATTTCATCTGATTTCGGGCATTTGGCCCGATATATCGGATGAAATCGGGCATTTTGGAGGTGTTTCCGTTCTGATCCGATGCGCGTTCCTGTGATCATCGGATCAGATTGAATGTGCTGCACATTCAATCAGGTCTGACCTGGGGGCATGGCTGAGATCACCCAGCATCGCCCAAGATACATTGTAAGCAAAAGGATAGCATATACTATATCTTGGGTGATCCTGCCGGGGTGATCGCCTGCGACATGCGGTCGCATTGGTGAATGGGGCCCTTTAGTCTCTGACTTATGAAACGTCTGTTACAGTAATATGAGCTCATACGTAAGGATTGGAGTCTAATAACATAGATTCCGTGTCTCAGTGGCAGGAGGGTACATCTGGTTTGTAGGCATTGCAGTCTTCATTAGGTAGAGTAATTGGAATTGTTATTTGCTGCCAAGTGATTTCTTTACACTGAGTTGTCTTAACGTCTCTTTGCAGAAGAGAAGCCATTTTTGGATCCTAAGCCTTGCAAACCAGCCGCACCTCAGGTACCCCCAAAGAAACCCATCCTTGTAAACAAGTCTAATAGTCTACACAAGCCAGCCACCATCCCGCCCAAACGGCCGGAGAAGCCAGCATTCACTGCACCCCCATCCAAGTAAGACTTTGCTGGAGAACTATGACAGGATTGTGTGCTTACAGCGACCACTTACTAATTACTCTGTGCTGATAATGGACGTGGGTTCCCAGAGTCTCTCCTCTAGGTGCTTACTGTACAGAAGCGCCATCACCACCTGTATTACTGGTTCCATAAACTGGTAACAGCATCACTGCTGTACGTCAGACAACTGAAGGCCTTATCCACACACTATCCACCTGAACAGAGACGGTCATTTCTCTGTATGATGGACTCTCTGCTTTAATCTGAATGCATTAGAAGGCTGCCTGATGGGTTTCACTCGTCACTGATCCCTAGTTCTGTCCTGTATAGTATACTGTGTGGGGCTGGTCCTGCTTATAGTGCAAGAGGTGATGTGTACGGTGGGCTGCTTCTCTTGTGGGCTTTACTTGTATCCAGAACATAATATGGGGGGGGAGGTCGGGTGACTGTCCGCTCATGTCTTGCACTCTTGGGTGTAGGTAACCATTATCCTGGATAATTTTATTTATGAACTATTATTTATATTGCGCACACATTCCGCAGTGTTGTACAGATGACATTTCAGTCATTCTCATCAGTCTGCTGTTTCCCTGCCCCATGTACACATACACACGAAGGTTCATTTGTTTGTTTAGAGCCATGTGACTTATTATGTTTATGAAATGTGGGAGGAAGCTGGACTACCTGGAGGAAGCCCACAACAGCATGGGAAGAACATACAAACTGCACACAGGGCTTTGGTGGGCATCAAACCCAAGGCCTCAGGGCTGTGAGGCAGTAATGCTAACCAGTACAAAAAACTGTGTCTCAGTTATATCTTTATAACCCCCCCATGCTCCAATGAATTGCTGATAGACAGACTGAGCGCTTTATAGTGCCTATAGCAAAAATAAATGTGTGAATATATAGGTATATGTGCGTTTTAAGTCCTCATTTTTAGATGTCTGATGTCACTGTAATAAGATCACTTACTGACTGGTTCTGTTGGTTGATACCGTGTTTCCCCGATAATAAGCCCTACCCTCACTTTTCATAAATTGTCCAAAATAAGCCCTACCCCGAAAGTAAGCCCTATCTAAATCCCCATTTTGCCCGGTCCCTGCACTACAGTAAACTACCCAGCTCCACCCCCCGCAAGAAATGGCTGCCGCCAGTGTCACAGGGCCCGGGCTTCAGTACACAAACCTTTCACTGTTTGTTTTTTTTTTAGTCTTGAAAGGAGGTGATTGAGCTTCCATCACCCCCGTTGCCAGAGGAGAGAGACAGCGCCTGGCTGGCTCGGCGCATTAACAGCCAGTCAGGCACTGTCGGAGCTACCCCTCCGCAGGTCTCTCCCACATGAGTGACACTGGCGTGACCCAAAGGTCGCACCCGCGTCATTCAGTGAGCTGAGCGACGCGGAGGGGATAAGAGCTCTAGGAGCCGCTGAGAGAAGGTGAGTGAAAGCAGGGGGCTGCAGGAATGGCTGTGGGCAGTAATGAGGCCAGAGAAGTGGGCACAAATTATGTTTATTGAAATTGCTGTCAATGTTAATAAAAATAGGCCCTACCCCGAAAATAAGCCCTATGGTGGTTTTTTGACCAAAACAATAAATAAGACAGTGTCTTATTATCGGGGAAACACGGTAGGTAGGTGCACAACGCCACCTAGGGACTTGTAGTTGTTAGTGCAAGTTAGTAGTTTGAGTGACGTGTCCCAGCCCGGCTATTAAAGCATTGTCTTGATAAGTAACTAGAGCTGATAAAGGCATATTCATTGAACACAATAGTATTTATGTTTAACATACTTTTTAGCATTTACTCGTGGTCGTTCTAGGATTAGGCTGATGGAACACTTAAGCACTTCTCCTGATCTTCCACGTTCCAGATAATTCTCTTCCTTTGTTTTCTCTTAGGCCGAATGGGGAGTCGCCTATTAATCGACCAAAGTCTGAGCCTGAGCCGTTTAGTAAAACAAAAATGGACCTGGAACAGATATTAAGTCGACCAAAATCCGTGGAGGTTGAGCCGAGTGCGGTGAAAAGCCCCAGAGAAAGTGGTATGTGGCGGTCTATGTAGCTGCTGTGTGTATAGAACCCTGGGGAATCTCCATTAGTGCATGTGATCAGTGTGCATCACTGCTCTCCTCTGATGTGTCTCTGTGTATTACCACATTCATCTTCCCATCCCTTTTTATTTTCCTTTCCGTGTGCTTTTTTTTTATTAAATTTTTTTTTTTATATATTTGTAATTTTTTTCTTCTCGAAAGCAAGTAACTCGCTGCTTTAGCCCGGCATACATAATGAGATTATTGCCCCAATCCGCTGGTAATCGGAGGTTCGAGGCAAGAATCGCATAATGTATACTCGCGATTGATGATTGGACGGAGGGGCATGATAATTATGATAAATCCACCAGCATCCCCAACTGATCCGATCATCGGTCTGCTGCATCTGGCAGTGTATGCCACGGATGACCATCTGACGTTCCTTTACCATGGAGGAACTTGGAAAAGTCTCCTTTCAGGATAGGAACTCCGATATTGTGTTGCGATGATATATGCTGGATGTCAGGCTGTCTGATAAACTGTTTTTCTGTCTGACAGACGTTTAATCTGACAGTGCTCGCTCAGCATTCGTGTAGAAGCCTCACGTTGGTATATGTAATGAAGGCAGGCAGGGTCTGACTTCTACACCCTACACATTTTACAGTACTTGTTTTCCACAAGCTCAGTCGACTTCTGTGCTCACGTATGTTTCCCGTATGTAGTTTGCATTGCTGTATGTTGCAATAGATTTCCCGGATTCTTGTGGAGGGTGCAAGATACTGTGTGAGTAATCTGCTTTTCCATCCTGTTCTCTTTTTATTCTTACTTTACTCTATTTGACACGCCACTCTCTGCTTATCTGTCCTCCTGTACAAGAGTCTTGGTTTTGATGCTGTTAGCCTGCATTCCCTGCTATGTGTGCCCCGGACAAGTCCCCTGCAGCTGCCCGTTGGTCATACTGACAACACTGTTAAATAAGGTTGTTGTTTTTTGCTAAACTTTCAGCACGTGGAGGAACCTCGGTGGATATTTTGGTTTCCATTCCGGTGTTTTTCTTTTGAAAGCTATAGGCTCTCAGTCTGACATCTTTAGAGAGTAAAAAAACCAAATCTAATCAGGGGCACAGTGTAGAGCACTGAAACTAATTAATTAAACTAATTTGGAATGATCTGTGTTACAGACAATTCGAGAATCTTCAGACATTGCTCTCTGCTGAGATACCGCTGTTCTCATTAAACCTAAAAGAATATGAAGAGTGCTGAATAATGCAGTCCTGGATACACAGTATAAAGCCATATAACATAATATTATGACACTGCGTAAAACAGCCCTGCTGCCCAGCCAGACAAGAAGGTGTCTAACACTAACTTGATTCATCCAGTTTAGTAGATACGTCTGTCTCAGACATCCAGTGACAGAGAGGGGCAGTTTTATTAAGCCTGGTGAAGTGATAAAGTAGAAGGTGATAAAGGACCAGCCAATCAGCTCCTAACTGTCATTTTTCAAACCCAGCCTGTAACGTGGCAGTTAAGAGCTGATTGGCTGGTCGTTATCACCTTCCACTTTATCACTTCACCAGGCTTAATAAATCTGCCCCAGAATCTCTGCAACAGTTTTTCTATTGTCTGTCTGTCTCTGGATGTCTCAGTCTAACAATGCTGCTAAACTGAAGCTTTAATGAATGAAGTTATTGTTGGTACAATAGTTATCATGTTACATGAGCGTTACCACTTTCTGGGGATAAAATGCATTGTATATCCAGGACTGCATTATCCGGCACCCTCTCTCTCTCTTTATATTTGGCACACCAGCTACCTTCATTTCCAGATTTTGTGACAACATTGGCAGGACTGGCATCTGCTTACACAGCTATTAAAATGTAAAGCCGTGTCATATGTATTGCTCTCGCCAGTCTAAATGATACTGTATGTTAATTCAGTTGCGGCTCTGATCCTTTCTTTTGGGGGGCGTGCAAGTGTGGGTGTGTGCATCGGATGCAGCCCCTAGAAGCCAGGTAAGGCTGGCGGAATGGATGGGAGAGTGGATTCCCATTGGAAATGCTTTCTGCCAATCACAGTCCGGACTGGCAGTCCTCCTGGTAGTGCATCTCCTCTATGTGATTAGCTGAAAGCTCTTCCAAAGTGAAGTCTTTTCCATTGCACTCACAGGGGTGGTGGATATTCCTGGGTGTAAAACTGCCTCTGGTGTTTAATATCTGCTTCTTTTCCAATCAATAACTATGGCCCTGAAGTTTGCAGAATAATTATTGCTCTGCTTTGCAGTACTTTGCATAGTATGTGTTTTTATTTGTGTATTCAATATCTTGCATGCATGATGTAGATGTACGACTGCTATATCGGAACACTTAAGGTAGATGCATGGGGGGTAATTCCAAGTTGATCGCAGCAGGAATTCTGTTAGCAGTTGGGCAAAACCATGTGCACTGCAGGGGAGGCAGATATAACATGTGCAGAGAGAGTTAGATTTGGGTGTGGTGTGTTCAATCTGCAATCTAAATTGCAGTGTAAAAATAAAGCAGCCAGTATTTACCCTGCACAGAAACAAAATAACCCACCCAAATCTAACTCTCTCTGCACATGTTATTTCTGCCCCCCTGCAGTACACATGGTTTTGCCCAACTGCTAAAAAATTTCCTGCTGCGATCAACTTGGAATTACCCCCATGGTGCGGTTTTATCCACGAGACCGAAGAATAAATCTATCTGGGTAAAGCGGTGTAATGCAGTGATGTGTCCCCACTCTGACTAATATGGGCTTTCTCTCTGCATACCTCCCCCTAACGCTGCCTGTAGCTGAGCATGTCTGGTCTCTGACGCTTCTACAAATGGTTTTTTTTTTCTGCTTTGCAAAGTAATTTTTGTTTTTAAAATCTTTGTTCTAGACATTCCTCTCCTCGACTTTTCTTTCCAGATTTTGTTTCCTCTCCTGTTTGCCATGTATCCCTTCTTTCGTGTCAGGAACTTCCCCTACCCTTCTCCATTTTGGTAAGATCACGTTCTCTCTCAGAAGTCTGCAGTGTACCTAGAGTAATTAGTGTATTTCCATTCCCTCTTGCCTGACCAACTCTTTAAACGAGTGTGTAATCACCTCTCTAATATCTACATGCTGCTTTTCTCTCAGGATGACCTTGCTTGCTGCTGAACGGGCCGTATAACAAGCTATGGAAAAGGCGGCATAGCTGCGGGTACATGGGTGTGAATGATCCTATTGAGCAACGCGTTTCTCCATTCAGTTTGGAGGAGAAAGAAGAGCAATATGAAAGGTGGTAGAGAGAACTGCAGGAAAACAGGTGGCTGTGTACCCAGCAAGTGGAAAACATGTAGAACCCCCAAAAACACGTTGCTCAATCAGAGACTTCACACCCATGTGCCCTTATTGGTTGATTGTCCGCCTAATTTACCACCTACATGAATATTGTGTGTAAAGTGATCATTAGTGTTCCTTTGGAAGGCTGTTATTATTTGATTATGTATTATCTTCCTGTTATAATCACTATTTGTATTAGCCATTTCTCCTTTCCTTGGAGCATTTCTAAAATCTTTCTAATGTTCATATATGTATATTCACCTGTAAGTATTCTATGCCTCACCGGTGAATGTTAGTGTTCCTAATGAAAGTTCTCCGATCATAAGGAGCTATTTCCCTATGAACACCTACTGCATGTACCTGCGTAGCATTTCTGTGAGGACCAACATACCTCAGCGTCTTGTCACTGGAAATATTCCTCCATTTTCTGAGCCTGTATTTCCTGGTGGGGTGTAACCACCAACAAAATGGAGACTTCTGTCAGTGGAGATCATGCAACACTTGCAGGACTCATAGAAATAAAAAATAGTTCTATTAGATGATTGGAAGTTACCTCACCAGACTGCTGCTAGGAGGGTAGGCTTCCTGAGAGGGGATACTCCATTTTGAAAGGAGTTCTACTTTCAAGTTTTCAGTGTTACAAACAACCTTATGGGGAGATGTACTAAGCCACAGGTTCTCAGACTCGGTCCTCAGGACCCCACACAGTGCATGTTTTGCAGGTAACCCAGCAGGTGCACAGCTGTATTAATTACTCACTGACACATTTTAAAAGGTCCGCAGGTGGAGCTAATTATTTCACTTGTGATTCTGTGTGGAGACCTGAAAAACATGCACTGTGTGGGGTCCTGAGGACAGAGTTCGAGAACCTATGTACGAAGCCTTGGATAATTTTTCAATCACAGTCTGTAACATGGCAGTTAGGAGCTGGTTGGCTGGTACTTTATCTCTCTCCAAGGCTTAGTACATCTGCTCCTTAGGGGTCTTTTCATGAAGTGATGTAAAGAGTGGAGAAGTGAACCAAGGGAGAAGTTGCCCATGGCAACCGATCAGCACTGAAGTAAGATTTATAATTTGCATAGTATAAAAGTTTACAGAGCAGCTGATTGGTTTCCATGGGCAATTTCTCCACTCTTTTCACTGCTTCAAGAACAGACTCCTAAGAGGTATATTCAATTAGGGTCGGATCCATTCTGACATGCATTTGTCGGAATGGATCCGACAACCCCTATTCATTCTCATCTCAATTTGACTTTTAAAAAGTCGAATTGAGATGAGGGACCAAGAGGAGGAGGGGGGGGGGAGCTGCGGGGAGACCAGCGGGGACAGCCGCCGGCAGACGGAGCAGAGCAGCGTTACAGTAGCACTGCAGAAGGACGTCTCACAACCGCCCGACCCAACGGCAGTGTCCACCCGGCTCCAGCAAGCGTGACCTCTCTTGCTGGAGCCGGGTGGACGCTGCCGTGAGCGGCGCGGCTGTGTGACATCCTGCTGCAGCGCTGTGCTGTAGTGCTGCTCTCCCCTGTATGCCCTGCGGCTGCCCCCCGTCTCCCTGCTGCTGTCCCCCCCTCTCATCCTCTGGGTCCCACATCTCAGTCCGACATTTTTTTATGTCGGACTGAGATGGTCGTAAACGGGGCCAAATCCTGTCAAATTTGGCCCCGTTTCACTCAAAAGTATGTGAATTGGCAGCGATACCGCCGATTCACATACTATTCGACAAGTTGAATTCCACGACTTGTCGAATAAAAACTGATAGGACTAAATAGGTCGAATCACTATTCGACCTTAAAAAGTCGAAAACTTTAGTATTCGACCCTAATAATAATGGGTATCCTATTCCTCTTATAATTAGACTATACAATGGGGGGGGGATTCATATGTTTGAAAAGTCAGTTGGGAGTCTGTTTTTTCCTATCTAATAGACAGGAAAAAACAGACACCCAACCGACTTTTCAAACATTTCAATCTCCCCCTATGTGTGCTGTAAATGCGATCTGCAGTATATTCGGGCTGTACTTTCTGTCCTACAGTTTTCTCTACAAATAAAATAAAAACCTGCCCTGGGATTTCTGGACACTTGTCCACACAATACACTGGAGCGGTCTCATACCAAAGGGGAGGAAAACAGAGACTATCCCTGATGATATAAACACATAGCTGAAATTCACAGACTCAAGACCAGAAAATAAAGAAATGTGTTTAGGAGATGTTGCAGGGAGGCTATCTAACTAATGAAAGTTATATTAAGGTGGAACAAGCTTTTTAACTAATTTTACTGTTTAAATGAAAATGTGTTCTGTCATGTTTTTAATATGCATTATTTCTCATACGTCCTAGAGGATGCTGGGGACTCCATAAGGACCATGGGGTCCGCAGGAGACATGGGCACTTTAAGACTTTAAATGGGTGTGAACTGGCTCCTCCCTCTATGCCCCTCCTCCAGACCTCAGTTAGATTCTGTGCCCAGAGAGACTGGACACACACTGAGGAGCTCTACTGAGTTTCTCTGAAAAAAACCTTATGTTAGGTTTATTATTTTCAGGGAGCACTGCTGGCAACAGGCTCCCTGCTTTGTGGTACTGAGGGGAGAGAAGCAGACCTACTTCTGTGAGTTAAAGGCTCTGCTGCTTAGGCTACTGGACACCATTAGCTCCAGAGGGTTCTATCACTTGGTGCTCCTAGCTGCTCGTTCCCGGAGCCGCGCCGTCGTCCACCTCACAGAGCCAGAAGAAAGAAGCCGGGTGAGTAACCGAAGCAAAGAAGACTTCAGTTAAGATGGCAGAAGACTTCACTGTCTCGGAAGTACCGCGCAGCGGTCGCGCTGCGCGCCATTGTTCCCACACAAAAGCGGCACTACATGGGTGCAGGGCGATGGGGGGGCGCCCTGGGCAGCAATAAACCTCTGTTTACACCTGACAATAAGGGTATACAGTACATAGGCACTGTATACAGACCCCCGCCAGTATAAAAAAATAGCGGGACTTAAGCGCGCCATTGAGGGGGCGGGACTTATCCCTCACAGCTCTAACCAGCGCCATTTTCTCTTCACAGCAGCTGCAGAGACGCTGGTACTGGCCTCCTCACTACTGTCCAAGTAACGGTGTAAAACGGGGGGGTGGGCACAGCTAATTTGGTGTTGATTAATATATATATTAAAAGCGTTGCAGGTCTGAGGCATTGTATATCAGTGTCGGACCGGGTTAGGCGCTGGGTGTGAGCTGGCAAACTCCCTCTGTGTTCTCTCTAACAGGCCTTATTGTGGGTCTGTCCCCTATAGCCCAGTGTGATAGTGGGTGTCTGTGCGAGTGTGTCGACATGTCTGAGGCGGAATGCTCTTCCCAGGAGGAAGCTGGAGTGGGGACAGAACAGAGTGTGGGAGTGAATCTGTCAGCACCGCCGACTGCTGATTGGGTAAATATGAGGAGTGTCTTCAATGCAAATGTGGCTTTATTAAATAAGAGGTTGGCTAAATCTGAGGCTCAAAACCAAACGTGGAGACAATCCATGGAAGATGCTTTATCCCAAACTCAGACCCCCTCAGGGTCGCAGAAGCGGTCATTTACCCAGATAGCAGACACAGATACCGACACGGATTCGGACTCCAGTGTCGACTATACTGATGCCAGATTGAATCCTAAACTGGTTAAGAGCATTCAGTACATGATTGTGGCAATAAAAGACGTGTTACCGATCACGGAAGACCCGGCTGTTCCTGATACTAATGTCTGTATGTTTAAGGGAAAGAAACCGGAGGTAACGTTTCCTCCCTCTCATGAGCTGAACACTCTTTGAAAAGGCTTGGGAAATTCCTGACAAAAAGTTACTGATTCCCAAGAGGATTCTTATGGCATATCCGTTCCCCTCTGAGGACAGGGAAAAGTGGGAGTCAACACCCTCTGTGGACAAAGCTCTAGCACGGTTGTCCAAGAAGGTGGCGCTTCCGTCCCCTGACACGGCAGCCCTAAAGGATCCTGCTGATCGTAGGCAGGAAACTACCTTGAAATCTATTTGTATCACTATGGGTACGCTGCTCAGACCTGCCATGGCATCAGCATGGGTGAGTAGTGCGATTGAAAAGTGGGCAGATAACTTGTCATCTGAATTAGACACCCTGGATAGGGATAACATTCTTTTGACACTGGGTCATATCAGGGACGCTGCAGTCTATCTCAGGGAGGCTGCGAGAGATATTGGCCTCTTGGGATCAAGGGCCAATGCCATGGCAGTCTCGGCTAGGAGAGCATTATGGACTCATCAATGGAATGGTGATGCTGACTCTAAGAAGGCTATGGAGTCTCTGCCATATAAGGGTGGTGTCTTGTTTGGTGAGGGCCTCGCGGACCTGGTATCTACAGCTACCGCGGGTAAGTCATCTTTTCTACCTTATTTCCCTGCTCAACAAAAGAAAACGCCCCATTGTCGGATGCAGTCCTTTCAGTCTAATAAATTAAAAAAAGGACGAGGGTCCTCCTTCCTTGCTACTAGAGGTAGAGGTAGGGGAAGGGGAAAGGTCGGCAGCTGTGACAAGCTCCCAATAGCAGAAGTCCTCACCGGCTTCTACCAAATCCACCGCATGACGCTGGGGCTCCGCTGCTGGAGTCCGCACCGGTGGGGGCACGTCTTCAACTCTTCAGTCAGGTCTGGGCTCGCTCGGCCCTAGATCCTTGGGTACTAGAAATAGTGACCCAAGGGTACAAACTGGAATTTCAAGATGTGCCCCCTCACCGATTTTTCAAATCGGCCTTGCCAGCTTCTCTTCCGGAAAGGGATATAGTATGCGCTGCAATACAAAAGCTGTGTCAACATCAAGTCATTGTCACGGTACCCCCGTCATAACGGGGAGAAGTCTTTTATTCAAGCCTGTTCGTGGTCCCGAAGCCGGATGGCTCGGTCAGACAGATCTTGAACTTAAAATCCCTCAATTTATATCTGAAAAAATTCAAATTCAAGATGGAATCTCTCCGAGCAGTGATCTCCAGTCTGGAAGGTTTTTTTTTATTGTGTCAGTCGACATAAGACGCCTACTTACATGTCCCCATATATCCTCCACATGAGGCTTACCTAAGGTTTACTGTTCAGGACTGTCATTACCATATTCAGATGTTGCCGTTTGGTCTTCCACGGCTCCGAGGATTTTCACCAAAGTAATGGTGGAAATGATGGTGCTCCTGCGCAAGCAGGGTGTCACAATTATCCCGTACTTGGACGATCTCCTGATAAAGGCGAGATCAAAGGAGCAGTTACTAAGAAACGTTACGCTCTCCCTGACAATTCTGCAACAACATGGTTGGCTCCTAAATTTGCCAAAGCCACAGTTGGTTCCGACAACACGGCTGTCATTCTTGGGCATGATTCTGGACACGGAACTACAGAGAGTTTTTCTCCCAGTAGAAAAAGCTCTGGAAATCCAGAATGGTCAAAGGGATTCTGAAACTGGCAAGAGTGTCGATTCATCAATGCACTCGGGTGCTGGGGAAGATGGTGGCGGCCTACGAGGCCATTCAGTTTGGCAGGTTCCATGCCAGGGTATTTCAGTGGGACCTGTTGGACAAGTGGTCCGGGTCTCGCCTACACATGCACCGGAAAATAAGCCAATCTTCCAGGACCAGAATTTCTCTCCTGTGGTGGCTCCAAAGTTCTCACCTCTTAGAGGGACGCAGGTTCGGGATCCAGGATTGGATCCTGGTAACCACGGATGCAAGTCTCCGAGGCTGGGGAGCGGTCACACAAGGGGAAAATTTCCAGGGAAAATGGTCAAACCAGGAAGCTTGTCTGCACATAAACATTCTGGAATTAAGGGCCATCTACAACGGCCTTCTACAAGCGGAACATCTTCTTCGTGGCTGGCCCGTCCTGATTGTTGGACAACATTACAGCAGTGGCTTACATAAATCTCCAGCGCGGACCAAGGAGCAGAGCGGCGATGGCGGAGGCCACAAAAGTTCTCAGCTGAGTGGACAACTGGGAAGCAGACTTTCTCAGCAGACACGATCTCCATCCAGGGGAGTGGGGTCTTCATCAAGAGGTCTTTGCAGAAGTGACAAGTCATTGGGGAATTCCTCAAATAGACATGATGGCGTCTCGCCTCAACAGGAAACTTCAGAAATATAGTTCCAGGTCGAGGGACCCGCAAGCAGTTGCGGTGGACGCCCTGGTGACACCGTGGGTGTTTCGGTCGGTCTATGTGTTCCCTCCACTTCCACTCATTCCAAAGGTGATGAGGATCATAAGAATAAGGGTTCAGGCGATACTCGTTGTTCCAGATTGGCCACGGATGGCCTGGTATCCTGAGCTTCAGGAATTACTCATAGGAGATCCCTGGCCTCTAACTCTAAGAGAGGATCTGTTACAGCAAGGGCCGTGCGTGTTCCAAGACTTACCGCGGTTGCGTTTGACGGCATGGCGGTTGAACGCCAAATCCTAGCTCGAAAGGGTATTCCCGGTGAAGTCATCCCCACACTACTTAAAGCTAGAAAGGAGGTAACGGCGAAGCATTATCACCGTATTTGGAGAAAATGTGTCTTGGTGTGAGACCAAGAAGGCTCCTACGGAAGAATTTCAGCTGGGTCGTTTTCTCCATTTTTTGTAAGCAGGTGTGGATGCGGGCCTAAAGTTAGGCTCCATTAAGGTGCAGATTTCGGCCTTATCAATTTTCTTTAAAAAAGAATTGGCCTCCCTTCCAGATGTTCAGACTTTCATGCAAGGTGTGCTGCACATCCAACCTTCATTTGTGTCCCCAGTGGCACCGTGGGACCTTAACGTGGTGTTGCAGTTCTTCCAGTCACATTGGTTTGAACCTTTACAGAAGTTTGAGTTGAAATTCGTCACTTGGAAAGTGATCATGCTGTTGGCCTCTGCAAGGCGGGTGTCTGAATTAGCGGCTTTGTCTCACAAGAGCCCCTATTTGATCTTCCATGTGGATAGAGCGAAATTGAGAACTCGTCAACAATTTCTGCTAAAGGTAGTTTCTTCATTTCACATGAACCAACCTATTGTGGCGCCTGTGGCTACTGAAGCCTTGGCTGAATCAAAGTCTCTCGATGTGGTCAGAGCTTTGAAAATTTATGTAGGCAGAACGGCTCGTATTAGGAAAACAGAGGCGCTCTTTGTCCTGTGTGCTTCCAACAAGATTGGAAATCCTGCTTCCAAGCAGACTATTGTAATATGATTCAGCATGCTAATTCTACTGCTGGATTGCCGTTACCGAAGTCGGTGAAGGCCCATTCTACCAGGAAGGTGGGCTCATCTTGGGCGGCTGCCCGAGGAGTCTCGGCGGTACAACTTTGCCGAGCAGCTACTTGGTCGGGTTCAAACACTTTTGCAAAATTCTACAAGTTTGATACCCTGGCTGATAAGGACCTCATGTTTGCTCAATCGGTGCTGCAGAGTCATCCGCACTCTCCCGCTTGTTCTGAAGCTTTGGTATAAACCCCATGGTCCTTATGGAGTCCCCAGCATCCTCTAGGACGTATGAGAAAATAGGATTTTAATACCTCCCGGTAAATCCTTATCTCTTAGTCCGTAGAGGATGCTGGGCGCCCGTCCCAGTGCGGACTCTAGCTGCAGTACTTGTTAATAGTTATTGCTTATGTTACACGAAGGTTGTGTTTTGGTTAAGATCAGCCTGTTGCTGATTCTTTGGTTCATGCTGTTAACTGGTGTTTAGTTAAATGCCATGTTGTACGGTGTGTTGTGGTGTGAGCTGGTATGTATCTCACCCTTAGTTTACAAAAATCCTTTTCCTCGAAATGTCCGTCTCCCTGGGCACAGTTCCTATAACTGAGGTCTGGAGGAGGGGCATAGAGGGAGGAGCCAGTTCACACCCATTTAAAGTCTTAAAGTGCCCATGTCTCCTGTGGATCCCGTCTATACCCCATGGTCCTTATGGAGTCCCCAGCACCCTCTACGGACTAAGAGAAAAGGATTTACCGGTAGGTATTAAAATCCTATTTTATTTTGTATATTAAAATGTGTATAATGGAGGTTAGCACCCTCCAGTCGTGGAAGTGGTTTGGTAACGGTAGTAATTCGTATGGATTTCCCATTACTAGAATGGAAATAAGTAAATCTGTTAAGGAGAAGCCAAATGTGAACGCAGCGCGTTTTATCACATTTGGTGTAGCTTGTGGGTTACTGCAGCCTTCATGAACCCTTTGGAAGCTGACCGGGCTATAGAGCTGTGACTTGTGCCCATGTTATGTTATAGTACTTTTTATTTCTATTACTGTTCTGCTAGCAGCTGGAATGGGCAGGTAACACATGCCTTCGCTCCGGCACAGGGTCTAGGATTCCCGAAGTTACCATGGACTGCTACTAGAGTGTACAGCTAATGTGATTTATTTCTCAGACGGTCCGGGTCAGACTTACACGCCAGCCTTTTATGTAGATGTAATTGGGGTGTACTGGATATTTGTTATCATGCATGAATCCTCACGCTTCCACATACAGCAACCAGTGCTTTGTCCGAGGTCATCGGCTTCCTATGACTTTTATACATTTCATCATTAACACCAGCTGAGCGAGTGTGAAAGTCTTGGGTGTATTTTTAATAAAGGAAATTATTTAAAGTTTGGTAATTAACTTACAATTAAGCATACATAAGGGGAGATGTATCAAGTATTGAAGAGAGGTAACGTAAAGTTGACCAAAGCAGCCATTAACTGCTGTCGCTTATCTAGCACAGTCTTTGAGATGACAGACGCTTGTTGCTGCTGTAGGCAAGGTGTCCATTTTATCTCTCGCAGAGGTTTGCTGCATCTCCCCATAGTGTTTTGAGAGGCGTCCCCAGACCTGCTGGCTGACTGTATAGAGAGGCTATCTCTAGTCTCACCTGTAACGGCAATGGTTTTTGTGTAGAGGAGAGGACCAACTCTAAACCTCTGTTTTCCCAGCTCCATCAGAGAACAGCTTTGATGATGTGCTGTCTACCTCAGAAAACCTTTCCCACCCAACTGCCAGCAGACCAAAGATGACCGGCAAGAGACCTCCCGGCCGATTCAACGGTCTGAGTGCTGTAAGTATGGCGGATGGAGTGGAGTGGAGTGGGAGCAGGGCCAGGTTATGGGTCTCATGTGCCTGGGGCTGAAAACGATGAAGGGTTTATTGTGAGAACCAGAGGAGGTGTAGCCAGTGTCATGTGGGCGTGTACTCCTACATGGTTAGAGCCACTGTCTCCCTAAACCATGTAAAAGTATAAACATTGTAACATTTTGTGAAGAAGAAAGAGATATAATTTTAATACTTATGATTTATTGCCATCTGTTTTGTAGAATAATAAAGATCTGATTGAGAACCAAAAGGTACTTCATACCGAAGAAGAGGAGAGTGCCAAAATCGTAATAGCAGAAGTAAAGAAGGTAACTACTAATAACTTAGCGCTAAAAGCCAGGTCACCAAACACGTCCCATCGCCTTGTGTAAGATGTGTTCTAGGTCACGCCATTCCTGGATTTGACTCCCTGACCCATGAACTCTTCTTTACCACCACTCACAGTAAATGCCTTGCTCACACGCTCACTGTCTGCACCTGGCTTGTTGTACTTACAGTGGGATTTATTTCAGACTTACCGGTTGCTGCCTTATAAATGTCAGTGGGACAAAAGGCACCAAGCCCCAGACACATGGGAATGTTGTGAATAACTGTAAAGGCTCACAGCTGTAATAAAACAAGGATGTCACCTTTGATAAAAGGCCGAGTTACAGTTTGCATGTTTGCTTGGCGGACATATAAACAAGTTATAACTTAATCTTTACCAGTGTTTAAGTTAGTATTGTTTATGCAGGGCATCACCAAGGCTGCCAGCAATAATACACAGTGTATTGTCCAAGAGACAGCCCTCACTCTGGACACACGTCACAAGGTTCCGAAAAGTAATGTTTCCTAAAGGTGATATAGCAGGAAGACTGATTAATCTGGAGGAATAGAGCACCTGACCCATCCCACTCACGTCATGTCCGAACCTTCACCTTTGCACAGATACCCTCCTCTCCCGTTCTGTTCATCTTATATCCTCATCCCCACCCCCTGATTTCTTGTCTATGCCATATATTAAACAGCTGTGTATGTATGCTGTTCCCCGACTGTAAAGCGCTGCGCCATAAGTGGCATTTACATATAATACTGGTGTTCATACATAGTACGCATGTATAGGAGTAAGTTGCTTGAAGACCTGTTCCAGCAGATGAAGTTAGACGAGCTACTTTACACATGATTTGGTAGCAGTGGCTAGATGGCCTATCACCTGCTATGGGTTAGTTCCAGCTGATGCATCCTGTGTCCTACACTTGCTGTATTTGTGCTGTTCTGGTAAAACCACTTGGCTGTTTTGCTTCTTATTTATCGATCTTTATTTTAGCCATCCGTTTCCATACCTGCAACCCCTATCTTCACACCCACGTCAACTGTGTCAAGACCCAGCACCACTCCCTTAAGTCCTGTCTTTATGGATGTCAAAGCAAAGTATGATCTCCATGATGGAAAGAAGAGCGAGGTGGATGAGTTACGGGCACAGTTCAACGAGCTGCTAACGGTCGTGGATGCACTCCGAAAAGAACATAGGTATCTGCTGCTGTGCCCCCCAGGAACTGTATATACAGTATAGGTGTATAGATAGGTACCTGCTGCTGTGCCCCTCAGTAACTGTATATACAGTATAGGTGTATAGATAGGTACCTGCTGCTGTGCCCCTCAGTAACTGTGTAGATGCAGTATGTGTGTATAGATAGGTACCTGCTTCTGTGACCCTCAGTAACTGTATATATAGTATGTGTGTATAGATAGCTACAGTACCTGCTGCTGTGCCCCTCAGTAACTGTGTATATACAGTATAGATGTATAGATAGGTACCTGCTGCTGTGCCCCTCAGTAACTGTGTATATATGGTATAGATGTATAGCTAGGTACCTGCTGCTGTGCCCCTCAGTAACTGTGTATATACAGTATAGATGTATAGATAGGTACCTGCTGCTGTGCCCCTCAGTAACTGTGTATATATGGTATAGATGTATAGCTAGGTACCTGCTGCTGTGCCCCTCAGTAACTGTGTATATATGGTATAGATGTATAGCTAGGTACCGGTTGCTGTGCCCCTCAGTAACTGTGTATATACAGTATAGATGTATAGCTAGGTACCTGCTGCTGTGCCCCTCAGTAACTGTGTATATATAGTATAGATGTATAGATAGGTACCTGCTGCTGTGCCCCTCAGTAACTGTGTATATATGGTATAGATGTATAGCTAGGTACCGGTTGCTGTGCCCCTCAGTAACTGTGTATATATGGTATAGATGTATAGCTAGGTACCTGCTGCTGTGCCCCTCAGTAACTGTGTATATATGGTATAGATGTATAGATAGGTACCTGCTGCTGTGCCCCTCAGTAACTGTGTATATACAGTATAGATGTATAGCTAGGTACCTGCTGCTGTGCCCCTCAGTAACTGTGTATATATGGTATAGATGTATAGATAGGTACCTGCTGCTGTGCCCCTCAGTAACTGTGTATATATGGTATAGATGTATAGATAGGTACCTGCTGCTGTGCCCCTCAGTAACTGTGTATATACAGTATAGATGTATAGATAGGTACCTGCTGCTGTGCCCCTCAGTAACTGTGTATATATGGTATAGATGTATAGCTAGGTACCTGCTGCTGTGCCCCTCAGTAACTGTGTATATACAGTATAGATGTATAGATAGGTACCTGCTGCTGTGCCCCTCAGTAACTGTGTATATATGGTATAGATGTATAGCTAGGTACCTGCTGCTGTGCCCCTCAGTAACTGTGTATATATGGTATAGATGTATAGCTAGGTACCGGTTGCTGTGCCCCTCAGTAACTGTGTATATACAGTATAGATGTATAGCTAGGTACCTGCTGCTGTGCCCCTCAGTAACTGTGTATATATAGTATAGATGTATAGATAGGTACCTGCTGCTGTGCCCCTCAGTAACTGTGTATATATGGTATAGATGTATAGCTAGGTACCGGTTGCTGTGCCCCTCAGTAACTGTGTATATATGGTATAGATGTATAGCTAGGTACCTGCTGCTGTGCCCCTCAGTAACTGTGTATATATGGTATAGATGTATAGATAGGTACCTGCTGCTGTGCCCCTCAGTAACTGTGTATATACAGTATAGATGTATAGCTAGGTACCTGCTGCTGTGCCCCTCAGTAACTGTGTATATATGGTATAGATGTATAGATAGGTACCTGCTGCTGTGCCCCTCAGTAACTGTGTATATATGGTATAGATGTATAGATAGGTACCTGCTGCTGTGCCCCTCAGTAACTGTGTATATACAGTATAGATGTATAGATAGGTACCTGCTGCTGTGCCCCTCAGTAACTGTGTATATATAGTACAGATGTATAGATAGGTACCTGCTGCTGTGCCCCTCAGTAACTGTGTATATATAGTACAGATGTATAGATAGGTACCTGCTGCTGTGCCCCTCAGTAACTGTATATATACAACATAGATCTATCGATAGGTACAGTACCTGCTCCTATGCCCCTCAGTAACTGTGTATATAGATGTTTAGATAGGTACCTGCTGCTGTGCCCCTCAGTAACTGTGTATATAGATGTTTAGATAGGTACCTGCTGCTGTGTCCCTCAGTAACTGTGTATATACAGTATAGATGTATAGATAGGTACCTGCTGCTGTGCCCCTCAGTAACTGTGTATATAGATGTTTAGATAGGTACCTGCTGCTGTGTCCCTCAGTAACTGTGTATATACAGTATAGATGTATAGATAGGTACCTGCTGCTGTGCCCCTCAGTAACTGTGTATATAGATGTTTAGATAGGTACCTGCTGCTGTGCCCCTCAGTAACTGTGTATATAGATGTTTAGATAGGTACCTGCTGCTGTGTCCCTCAGTAACTGTGTATATACAGTATAGATGTATAGATAGGTACCTGCTCCTATGCCCCTCAGTAACTGTGTATATAGATGTATAGATAGGTACCTGCTGCTGTGCCCCTCAGTAACTGTGTATATATGGTATAGATGTATAGCTAGGTACCTGCTGCTGTGCCCCTCAGTAACTGTGTATATATGGTATAGATGTATAGATAGGTACCTGCTGCTGTGCCCCTCAGTAACTGTGTATATACAGTATAGATGTATAGATAGGTACCTGCTGCTGTGCCCCTCAGTAACTGTGTATATATGGTATAGATGTATAGATAGGTACCTGCTGCTGTGCCCCTCAGTAACTGTGTATATATGGTATAGATGTATAGATAGGTACCTGCTGCTGTGCCCCTCAGTAACTGTGTATATACAGTATAGATGTATAGATAGGTACCTGCTGCTGTGTCCCTCAGTAACTGTGTATGTACAGTATAGATGTTTAGATAGGTACCTGCTGCTGTGCCCCTCAGTAACTGTGTATATATGGTATAGATGTATAGATAGGTACCTGCTGCTGTGCCCCTCAGTAACTGTGTATATACAGTATAGATGTATAGCTAGGTACCTGCTGCTGTGTCCCTCAGTAACTGTGTATATATGGTATAGATGTATAGATAGGTACCTGCTGCTGTGCCCCTCAGTAACTGTGTATATATGGTATAGATGTATAGATAGGTACCTGCTGCTGTGCCCCTCAGTAACTGTGTATATACAGTATAGATGTATAGATAGGTACCTGCTGCTGTGCCCCTCAGTAACTGTGTATATACAGTATAGATGTATAGATAGGTACCTGCTGCTGTGCCCCTCAGTAACTGTGTATATACAGTATAGATGTATAGCTAGGTACCTGCTGCTGTGTCCCTCAGTAACTGTGTATGTACAGTATAGATGTATAGATAGGTACCTGCTGCTGTGCCCCTCAGTAACTGTGTATATACAGTATAGATGTATAGCTAAGTACCTGCTGCTGTGCCCCTTAGTAACTGTGTATGTACAGTATAGATGTATAGATAGGTACCTGCTGCTGTGCCCCTCAGTAACTGTGTATATATGGTATAGATGTATAGATAGGTACCTGCTGCTGTGCCCCTCAGTAACTGTGTATATATAGTACAGATGTATAGATAGGTACCTGCTGCTGTGCCCCTCAGTAACTGTATATACAGTATAGATGTATAGCTAGGTACCGGTTGCTGTGCCCCTCAGTAACTGTGTATATATGGTATAGATGTATAGATAGGTACCTGCTGCTGTGTCCCTCAGTAACTGTGTATATACAGTATAGATGTATAGATAGGTACCTGCTGCTGTGTCCCTCAGTAACTGTGTATATATGGTATAGATGTATAGATAGGTACCTGCTGCTGTGCCCCTCAGTAACTGTGTATATACAGTATAGATGTATAGATAGGTACCTGCTGCTGTGCCCCTCAGTAACTGTGTATATACAGTATAGATGTATAGCTAGGTACCTGCTGCTGTGTCCCTCAGTAACTGTGTATATATGGTATAGATGTATAGATAGGTACCTGCTGCTGTGCCCCTCAGTAACTGTGTATATATGGTATAGATGTATAGATAGGTACCTGCTGCTGTGTCCCTCAGTAACTGTGTATATACAGTATAGATGTATAGCTAGGTACCGGTTGCTGTGCCCCTCAGTAACTGTGTATATACAGTATAGATGTATAGCTAAGTACCTGCTGCTGTGCCCCTTAGTAACTGTGTATGTACAGTATAGATGTATAGATAGGTACCTGCTGCTGTGCCCCTCAGTAACTGTGTATATACAGTATAGATGTATAGATAGGTACCTGCTGCTGTGCCCCTCTGTAACTGTGTATATACAGTATAGATGTATAGCTAGGTACCTGCTGCTGTGCCCCTTAGTAACTGTGTATATACAGTGTAGGTGTAACAGGTGATGTCACTGAGGGAGCACAGTGCAGTCACAGTCTGTAACAGGTGATGTCACTGAGGAAGCACAGTGCAGTCACACAGTCTGTGTAACAGGTGATGTCACTGAGGCAGCACAGTGCAGTCACACAGTCTGTGTAACAGGTGATGTCACTGAGGAAGCACAGTGCAGTCACACAGTCTGTGTAACAGGTGATGTCACTGAGGGAGCACAGTGCAGTCACACAGTCTGTGTAACAGTTGATGTCACTGAGGAAGCACAGTGCAGTCACACAGTCTGTGTAACAGGTGATGTCACTGAGGAAGCACAGTGCAGTCTGTTTAACAGGTGATGTCACTGAGGCAGCACAGTGCAGTCACACAGTCTGTGTAACAGGTGATGTCACTGAGGCAGCACAGTGCAGTCACACAGTCTGTGTAACAGGTGATGTCACTGAGGCAGCACAGTGCAGTAACACAGTCTGTGTAACAGGTGATGTCACTGAGGCAGCACAGTGCAGTCACACAGTCTGTGTAACAGGTGATGTCACTGAGGCAGCACAGTGCAGTCACACAGTCTGTGTAACAGGTGATGTCACTGAGGCAGCACAGTGCAGTCACACAGTCTGTGTAACAGGTGATGTCACTGAGGCAGCACAGTGCAGTCACACAGTCTGTGTAACAGGTGATGTCACTGAGGCAGCACAGTGCAGTCACACAGTCTGTGTAACAGGTGATGTCACTGAGGCAGCACAGTGCAGTCACACAGTCTGTGTAACAGGTGATGTCACTGAGGAAGCACAGTGCAGTCACACAGTCTGTGTAACAGGTGATGTCACTGAGGAAGCACAGTGCAGTCTGTTTAACAGGTGATGTCACTGAGGCAGCACAGTGCAGTCACACAGTCTGTGTAACAGGTGATGTCACTGAGGCAGCACAGTGCAGTCACACAGTCTGTGTAACAGGTGATGTCACTGAGGCAGCACAGTGCAGTCACACAGTCTGTGTAACAGGTGATGTCACTGAGGCAGCACAGTGCAGTCACACAGTCTGTGTAACAGGTGATGTCACTGAGGCAGCACAGTGCAGTCACACAGTCTGTGTAACAGGTGATGTCACTGAGGCAGCACAGTGCAGTCACACAGTCTGTGTAACAGGTGATGTCACTGAGGCAGCACAGTGCAGTCACACAGTCTGTAACAGGTGATGTCACTGAGGCAGCACAGTGCAGTCACACAGTCTATGTATAGTAGCAGGTCAGAGTATAAATAAGATTCATTGTTGGTTTTTATAGCTCTGAAAGTCACAGAGTCTGTACAAGGCAGTCACACAGTGTATTATGCAGAGTAGCAGGTTAGTCCGTGATTGGTTGGTAATACAGGTTGAGTATCCCATATCCAAATATTCCGAAATACGGAATATTCCGAAATACGGACTTTTTTGAGTGAGAGTGAGATAGTGAAACCTTTGTTTTCTGATGGCTCAATGTACACAAACTTTGTTTAATACACAAAGTTATTAAACATATTGTATTAAATTACCTTCAGGCTGTGTGTATAAGGTGTATATGAAACATAAATGCATTCTGTGCTTAGATTTAGTTCCCATCACTATGATATCTCATTATAGTATGCAATTATTCCAAAATACGGAAAAATCCGATATCCAAAATACCTCTGGTCCCAAGCATTTTGGATAAGGGATACTCAACCTGTATCACACACCTTGCGGTCAATGTTTCAGGTTAGTGTGTGGTTGGATGGAGATGTCACATATGGAGTACAGTGCAGTCATGCTGTGAATGTATTAGATGATGTCATATAGGAAGCATATTGCCGGATATAGTCCTGGAAATTAAATAGTTGGAACGGTCAGGTGGCCGATCTACAGATTTCGAAATAAGGAAAACTAGATTTCTGTATGTTAGAAATAGCCACAAGGTACTGTAGGTGATGTGGTGATGAAATATCAGTGATGGGGGATAAGGTGAAAGAAAAGAGATAAATAACTCCTTAAAACTGGGTACAGCACCACGTTCAAAATTCATATTATATCTGGTTATTCTTTATATCTCTGCAGTAAAAGGATTGTATACTTTCTACAAATCAGTTATCACATTCTGAACTGCAATAAGAGGGAGATTGCTGCTGCTGGCCTCTGTGTGCAGCTTATGCAGTGAACAGGGGGAGAGAAGGCTCTTCCCAGTAAAGTCTGGTAGATAGGAAGTATGTACTTTTAGGATGGCTACTATGAGGAGAAACTGATGGCATAGCTCAGTATCACCAGATTAGTCCATACCTTATGCAAGTACCCAGGATGAATAAGATAGATAGGGGTACAGTGCATCGTGGTCACATAATCTATGTAGCAGGGTGGTGTGTGATTGGATGGTGATATCACACAGCCTATGTAACAGGTTAGAAAATGGATATTGATTAACAAGCACCTTGCAGCCACTCTGTGATTGGATGGAGATACCTTCTCACTAGTTTGACGAACTAGACTTGGGTAATTGGTTTGTGTGATCAGTGGTTGCTGCTGTGCAAAAGTCATGTGCAGCCCCTTTGTTATACCAGGGTCACTTGTGATACCCCTGAAAAATGTCACATTGTCATACAACTGTAATATATTTACCACATAATATCCTGACTGCTTGAAAGAAAGATGAAGCTATGACAATACTGTACTATCCGAAATGATGGCTTCCATTTGCATGTTGATCTTTTATTTACACTAATATTTTTTATGTTTTAATTTTCATAAGTGTGAGGCTTCGCTTGTTTACATGTAATAATTTTTTTTTCTCCTAGGAAAGAGCTGGATAAAATAAAGAAAGATTTAGAAGAGGAAAGAATGCTACGTACTAGTTTAGAAGTAAGTAAATGATGTGTCCTGCATACTACTTCTAGGGTAGGGCTGGTCATTCACAAATCTGATGTATCAGAGCGATTTGTGTACTAATAAGTAACTTTACCTACAGTAGCCATGCGCCATCTCACCTTAAGTAACCACATATTGTTTTCTCCCCCACCTTAGAGTGACATTGACAAGCTAAAGAAAGCCGTGCAGCTGACATGAAGCAGCCTGTTCCTGTCCTTTCAGAGTTCAACGTCCGTTTCAGATATTTAATGGTCCGCTTTCTCACATTCATGGGAAACACCGTTAACATATATTGCGTGTCTCTAAAGACGACCATTCTTTTTTCCTTTCTTTTTGTTTTGCCAATAAGATGAAAGGGGCCTTAACTTCTTCCTGTGCTGGCGCTGCAGACCTTCTCTTTCCTGGTTTTGCTGGATTATACTACTGAACTTCCATGTAAAGAGACAGAATTTCTTTATCAGACTTTTTATTGAATACTTATATTGTCATTTTTAAATATGTTTATGCTCTGAATAAGGTGATATATCTTTACGAATAATCTGTAATATAGTCTTATCAGGGGTCCAAAATAGCCTTAGATTATTGGTAGCTGATGTTTTCCTACACTTGGAAAGGGAAATATATTTTTGACATAACTTTTTTTGTTTTTTTCTGTATATTTTAGCTTTCTTACTCCGAATTGCCCACAGTTGTGCCTCTGCGCAGCCTGAGTATTAATAACAAGCTGTGTATAATTAAGTTTATATAGAATAGTGATATGTTAATTTACTTTGTTGGAAACATCGGACACATGCAAATTTAGTAAAACATCGTCTTTTTTTTTTTTTTTTTTTAACTTTAGTAATATATAACATAAACATCAAGTCACTTGCACTAGGATACGTACAAGGGAATGTGTTAATCAATGCAGTTTAATGGGAGCATTGCACTTACACTGGATAATTCCTCGATCACATCTATGAAAATCATTCCATGAGCACTTTCCCAATTCGGTTTCCGCATGCATAATTAAACCTTCCGTTCTAACGCAAGCCCGTTTAGTCTCCCTGCGATGACAGAGGCTCTTTGGCACTATGCAATACCTTATTTTTTACATACGCAGAAAATCATTAAGTATTTGTGTATTACTTTACTCCTGTTTCTGTCACATTTGTCTGTTTTGTTTGTTTTATTAAAAATCCGTTCAGCCAAGTGACAGTATAAATGATTGGACTAAGATTATATTCTTCTAAAATATTGGGTGATTGTCTATGAGAGAGAGATGAACTGGTTTTTGTCATGTTTCGGTTTTTATTTTGTAATATATTTTCATATACCAGTATCCGATTAGCTGCTATGGGACTGCTTAATTGAAATGTAAATCAGTAAATGATACCTTGAATTATATACACATGCATTTTGCCATCTGGCGCTAACCATATGGCATCGGGACTGTTCCTAACCCTGCCTGAGGTTGAGCTTTGCTCCCTCTCCTCTTCCCTCTCTGTCATATAAATATTATGCTGTAGCGATTGCTACCCGGCCTTTGATAGGTGCCAGCATCCCCACCCGATTTCTCATCACTGCTACTCCCCCCTGCGATCAGGTGAGAGCCACGGTGTTGCTGTAGGACAAGTTCAGTGTTGCTGTCTGTAGCGGCACGCAGAGACCTAAAGGTGTGGATTATTCTATCAGGCTGTTTCTCTCTTTGTAACCCCCGTACATCCCGTCATCTCCGTACACTATCACTATCCGTTATTGTGGGAGTGGCAGCACTAATGGAAACAGCTAGAGGAAACTATTGCCCCAACCTTGTTTCCTCTCCCTACGCCTTCTGCTGCCTAAGACAGCTGCTGGTCTTGCCTCATTACCAGAACGCCCCTCTATTGTATGGATGCATCTTGGATGTTGAACGGAGGATGAGACTGGATAACTCTGAAGTCTTGGCAGCCTGGTACTCTTCAGGTGCCGCGGAGCATCTGCAGCGATTGCAAACCAATCATTGCTTAGCCCTGCTTTAAAGCATTGCTGTCCTATGTGAAGAGGACAGCATATATATTGCAAGCAATGGGCTCCAGCAAAAGAGATTCTCATACAACAGTCTACAAAGGTTTCGGATGGTGGCGGGCCACATCCCCCTACAGGCCGCCTGGAGGGACAGCCCTGCTCTAAAGCATGCTCAGACTTGTTCTTTTCAACAGACATCTGCATGTAGACAATCAGTATAATCTGAACATGTAAATTATATCACAAATTATAAATGGCCTTTTTTATGTAGCAATAAATTTGATAAAAGTGCAATGAGATAATTTAACAAAAGTAATTTTTTTTGGGAAGCTGCTATGGATGTTTGTAGCCATGCAAAGTGTCACACTAATGTCTGTTTTATGTGGACAAGGAAAAACGAAATTATACTGAACATTCCAAATCCCACGAAGCTGCTTATGTCAGCGTATTGAATTGACTGTTTACAGGTGCTGTAATATAATGCATGCTTTCAGGGCAGTTAATAAAATGATTGAATTTTCTCTCTGTGTTTCTCGTTTTTTAGTAACTTTCTGTTACAAAATCTCAGATTTACGAAAGTGTCTTACTAGTTTCTATATACACTACATGGCCAAACCTGTGTGAATACCTATTTAAATATGTAACGTTTTAGCCACACCCATTGCCAGCAGGTGCATTACGTCAAGCATGCAGCCATTAATTCTCCGGAACATCGCGTAACATGTCTCGTACAGCTCAGTGACTTGCAGGATGGCAATTGGATTGGGAGGTGACAGTGTGAGAGCGGCAGTGACTCACCAGATCACAGAATGGGACAGCCGAGCGCTTGGGTTCTCAACTCCAATCCTCAACCCACCCAAACAGGTCATGTTATCATGTTTTCTGTGGAAACATGAAATTTTTCAGATGAAGTCCAATGCATTTCCTCTCCTTAGTGATCTACCTTGGGAGGGAAGGACACTGCATACCCTGCAATGGACTACAAATATTAAATACCTTTTGAGCAGGGACGTGCAGGCAGGGGAGGCAGAACCTCCCCTGTCATATGCCTTACATTTTATATAAAAACGATTAGAATAGTACAAAGAAGATATTTATATCAAAAACATCATCTTTGTTTATTGTAATCCTTTTTATAGCTAACACTCACAAGCTTTGTGGAGCTGCAGGGAAACGAGATGGGGCAGCAACAGCTCTGCCTTGGTGCTACAGTCAGACACTGCTTTGCAGTGCTGGGTATGGGACCACACCACAGGTAGTAATGCTGCACAGAAAGGGAGCCAATAGAGGCATGCTTCTGAGTGTGGGGGCGGGCCTTGTGCATTGATAGACACTTGGAAGTGTCATGTGACCAGGAAGTGCACTGTAGTCGGAGCTCAGTCAGCAGCACCAAGAGAAGATGCAGGGATGCAGGTAGGAGACTCAATGGACACTGTATATCAGTGTATTGAGGGCAGCGTTACAGTGAGTAAGGGGGTGAGACAGACTCCCAGCATTCAGACTCATTCCTATGTGTGCCTCCCCAGCCATTCACCTCACCACACGTCACTGCTTTTGAGCTTGATAAATAACAATAATTGATTATTTTAAACTAAAAAAATATATGTACTAGGAAAACAAATTAATCCTGTAATCCTGTATGGAAGGGTTACATTAATTAAAATGAAAGTTCAGCATAAATTCCTAGACCCTCTGCAACATGACCCAATATAAAATTCTGAGCACATCTACAACATCAACAAATATCCTTTCCGGTCTAGGAGAAGAGTGTAATAAATATTCTAAATGATTTATATAGGTATCGCCGCATGTTCTGCCGGAGGGGCTCGAGTCTTGATACTCGAGGGAAGAATACTGGTCAGGTAAAAGATGCGGAATGGGATCTCCTGCTGGTATGCACTAAGGATGCTACATCCTGTGTGATCTTTCAACAATTGCACTTGAAAATATTAGAGTGGGTCTGATTTGCAATGAATTTTTCCTTTTGCATACGTTTCGAGACGCATTCTACATTTTTTAAAACATGTATGGTTTACATACACATCCTTGTCTCTGACTAAATAGGGACTACTGGAAT
This sequence comes from Pseudophryne corroboree, assembly GCF_028390025.1. Taxonomy (NCBI): domain Eukaryota; kingdom Metazoa; phylum Chordata; class Amphibia; order Anura; family Myobatrachidae; genus Pseudophryne; species Pseudophryne corroboree. The sequence goes on from NC_086447.1 coordinate 88,682,263, forward strand.
ACGGTAATGTTAACTCAAGCAAGAGAACCAGGTCTGGGAGTAGGCAGAGGTGTTTTATTCAGAGTTTTGTGTATGCAATGTGGAAGCCAAATTCAGACCCTCCTACACCTAGTGTAGTTTAGGGATCTAGTAAGTGCCGGAGATAGTTATGACAGCTGCTCTTGTGAACGGTTCTGATAAGACTCAGAATACAGGTATATTATCACATTAGCATTCCATTCACAGTGAGCATCCTGAGTTGCATTTGCATGCAATTCAGAACCCAGCTCAGTATCTCGTCATCCTTACATTAGAAGAACTGGGAAAGAAAGTAACTTGGATGTTCCAAGTGTGGGATGGTCGTATCATTCTGGCATGTGCTGTGGGAATGGCATTCATAGAACGATGGTAATTCCTCATTTAAATTACAGGTTATGTTTGAAATATCCATAGAAGTATGTTTTCAATTGGATGACATTAGCCAAGAGCATCCTAGCATGGACGGGGATTGGGGGGCATCGGTGAAGGATACTATGGAACATGAACAATACATATTCAAAATAAATGTGCAGATGCAATCCGGCAGCAATGTTCAAGCGCCCTGGGGGAGGCATGGGTGATATTCCAGTCCATAATGTCCCTGCCCACCTGAAATAGCACCCTACGTCTGACTGTCTTGTGCAACTCTCCCAGCGATCGCACCAGTTGTATAGTTATAGTATCTTTTCAGGGTCTACACAATATTTACCTGTGTCTTGTTACTGTTTTGTAGCTGCATACATGCTTTCATTTTTTCATATTAGTCCGGCCCCCCGGGGGCCATTGCTTTACGGGGGTCCATGAGTAATTCATTATTAATCCTTGGCAGAGCAATTTATATGGTAGGTCTGCTCATTTTAGTAAGTGTACAGTATACAGAAGCATTGTTCAATGTGCATAATATAAGCAACATTTTTGATGAACCTCAATAAATGGGGAAATTTGTAATATCAATCTTCACCACAAGATGTCGACCCTGTATCACGTCTTGTTTTATTGACTTTTTTTTCTGTGCACAAAAGACCTTTGGAAATAATAATAAAAAAGTTTAATTGCCCTTCACAACTGGATTCCTTCATCTATACAGTAGATATACACCACTCAAATGTTTTATACACCCTTTGCAGAATGTTACACTATAATGTTATCTCACACACTACACTACACCATGCATGCACACATGCTAATCTGTACATATTACACCACGTACAACACACTGAGATGCTGGACAGGCCCTAGGTCAGTGATGGCTAACCTTGACACTCCAGCTGTTGTTGAACTACATATCCAAGCATGCCCTGCTACAGTTTTGTTATTTGGCTATGCTACAACTGATGCAGGGCATGCTGGGATTTGTAGTTCAATAACAGCTGGCGTGTCAAGGTTAGCCATCACTGCCCTAGGTGCTCTCTGCTCTGTGTATAGATGCTGGGTATTTCCCATTCAAAAACTCTAATATACATGTAAACTAATTTTATCAGTTCTCCCATCTAACCATTGGTGATATTTACGTTTTTACCTCTGCTGAGAAACCAGTATGGCCACAAATTATCATAGTAATAAATAATCATGTATGATGAGCATTCTGTGGGTGGGGATCTTGTCATGGTTCAGTCCACAAAATTGACCATGGTTCTATCCTTGGCCCTCTTCTCCCTCTACACGTCTTCCCATGGTGAGTATATCTGTTCCTTTGGAGTTCACTACCACATGTATGCCGACTATATCCAAATTCACCTGTATTACCCGGAGCCCTCTTCCACGTCACCTCCTGTCAGCTGGCCACCTCACCCTGCATGACTGGAACTCCATATCTGAAAAACTGAGCTCCTCTTTTTCTACTCACGATTCCACCCTCTCGGTTGATGTTTTTCTCTCCTCAAGTATGATGTCTAGGTAGCAGCTTTGATTCTGCCCTTGCCTTCTCCCCCCATAGGAAGTCCCTTTCATTTTCTTGCCATCTTCCACCTACAGTGCATCCGGAAAAGTATTCACAGCACTTCACTTTTTCCACATTTTGTTATGTTACAGCCTTATTCTAGAATGGAATAAACTCATTTTCTCTGATGTCCTAGTGGATGCTGGGAACTCCGTAAGGACCATGGGGAATAGCGGCTCCGCAGGAGACTGGGCACAAAAGTAAAGCTTTAGGACTACCTGGTGTGCACTGGCTCCTCCCCCCATGACCCTCCTCCAAGCCTCAGTTAGATTTTTGTGCCCGGCCGAGAAGGGTGCATTCTAGGACTCTCCTGAGTTTCTAAGAAAAAGTTTAGTTTTAGGTTTCTTATTTTCAGTGAGACCTGCTGGCAACAGGCTCACTGCATCGAGGGACTAAGGGGAGAAGAAGCGAACCTGCCTGCTTGCAGCCAGCTTGGGCTTCTTGGCTACTGGACACCATTAGCTCCAGAGGGACCGAACACAGGCCCAGCCTCGGAGTCCGGTCCCAGAGCCGCGCCGCCGGCCCCCTTACAGAGCCAGAAGCAAGAAGAGGTCCGGAAAATCGGCGGCAGAAGACATCAGTCTTCACCAAGGTAGCGCACAGCACTGCAGCTGTGCGCCATTGCTCCTCAGGCACACTTCACACTCCGGTCACTGAGGGTGCAGGGCGATGGGGGGCGCCCTGAGCAGCAATAAAAACACCTTGGCTGGCGAAAATACCTCACATATAGCCCCCAGGGCTATATGTATTTTAACCCCTGCCAGAATACAGCAAAAAGCGGGAGAAAAGTCCGCCGAGAAGGGGGCGGAGCCTATCTCCTCAGCACACAGGCGCCATTTTCCCTCACAGCTCCGCTGGAAGGACGTCTCCCTGACTCTCCCCTGCAGTCCTGCACTACAGAAAAGGGTAAAACAAGAGAGGGGGGCACATATAAGGGGAAAAACACTTATATAAGGTTTATATATATATATATATAGCGCTCTGGTGTGTGCTGGCATACTCTCCCTCTGTCTCCCCAAAGGGCTAGTGGGGTCCTGTCCTCTATCAGAGCATTCCCTGTGTGTGGGCTGTGTGTCGGTACGATTGTGTCGACATGTATGAGGAGGAAAATGATGTGGAGGCGGAGCAATTGCCGGTAATGGTGATGTCACCCCCTAGGGAGTCGACACCTGAGTGGATGAACTTATGGAAGGACTTACGTGATAGTGTCAGCTCTTTACAAAAGACAGTTGATGACATGAGACAGCCGGCTACTCAGTTTGTGCCTGTCCAGGCGTCTCAAAGGCCATCAGGGGCTCTAAAACGCCCGTTACCTCAGATGGCAGATACAGACGCCGACACAGATACTGACTCCAGTGTCGACGATGATGAGACTAGTGTACATTTCAATAGAGCCACACGTTACATGATTACGGCAATGAAAAATGTGTTGCACATTTCTGATATTACCCCAGGTACCACAAAAAAGGGTATTATGTTTGGTGAGAAAAAACTACCCGTAGTTTTTCCTGCATCTGATGAATTAAATGAAGTGTGTGATGAAGCGTGGGTTTCCCCCGATAAAAAACTGATAATTCCTAAAAAGTTATTGGCATCATACCCTTTCCCGCCAGAGGATAGGGCACGTTGGGAAACACCCCCTAGGGTGGATAAAGGGCTCACACGCTTGTCAAAACAAGTGGCACTACCGTCTCCTGATACGGCCGCCCTTAAGGAACCTGCTGACAGAAAGCAGGAGAATATCCTAAAATGTATATACACACATACTGGTGTTATACTGCGACCAGCAATCGCCTCAGCCTGGATGTGCAGTGCTGGGGTGGCTTGGTCGGATTCCCTGACTGACAATATTGATACCCTGGATAGGGATAGTATATTACTGACTATAGAGCATTTAAAAGATGCATTTTTATATATGCGTGATGCACAGAGGGATATTTGCCGACTGGCATCAAGAGTAAGTGCGCTGTCCATTTCTGCCAGAAGGGGGTTATGGACGCGGCAGTGGTCAGGTGATGCGGATTCCAAAAGGCATATGGAAGTATTACCTTATAAAGGGGAGGAGTTATTTGGGGTAGGTCTATCAGACCTGGTAGCCACGGCGACTGCTGGGAAATCCACATTTTTACCCCAGGTAGCCTCTCAACATAAGAAGACGCCGTATTATCAGGCGCAGTCCTTTCGGCCCCATAAGGGTAAGAGGGCAAAAGGCTCCTCTTTTCTGCCCCGTGGCAGAGGAAGAGGAAAAAGGCTGCAGCAGACAGCCAGTTCCCAGGAACAGAAGCCCTCTCCCGCTTCTGCCAAGTCCTCAGCATGACGCTGGGGCTTTACAAGCGGACTCGGGTACGGTAGGGGCCCGTCTCAAGAATTTCAGCGCGCAGTGGGCTCACTCACAAGTGGACCCCTGGATCCTTCAGGTGGTATCTCAGGGGTACAAATTGGAATTCGAGACGTCTCCCCCTCGCCGTTTCCTAAAGTCTGCTTTACCGACGTCTCCCTCCGACAGGGAGGCGGTATTGGAAGCCATTCACAAGCTGTATTCCCAGCGGGTGATAATCAAGGTACCCCTCCTGCAACAGGGAAAGGGGTATTATTCCACACTGTTTGTGGTACCGAAGCCGGACGGCTCGGTGAGACCTATTTTAAATCTAATATCTTTGAACACTTACACACAGAGGTTCAAATTCAAGATGGAGTCACTCAGAGCAGTGATCGCGAACCTGGAAGAAGGGGATTATATGGTGTCTCTGGACATCAAGGATGCTTACCTCCATGTCCCAATTTACCCTTCTCATCAAGGGTACCTCAGGTTTGTGGTACAGAACTGCCACTATCAGTTTCAGACGCTGCCGTTTGAATTGTCCACGGCGCCCCGGGTCTTTACCAAAGTAATGGCCGAAATGATGATTCTCCTTCGAAAGAAAGGAGTTTTGATTATCCCTTACTTGGACGATCTCCTGATAAGGGCAAGATCCAGGGAACAGTTGGTAGTCGGAGTAGCACTATCTCAAGTAGTGCTGCGGCAACACGGTTGGATTCTCAATATCCCAAAATCGCAGCTGATCCCGACGACACGTCTTCTATTCCTTGGAATGATCCTGGACACAGTCCAGAAAAAGGTGTTTCTCCCGGAAGAGAAAGCCAGGGAGTTATCCGAGCTAGTCAGATTCCACGCAAGAACATTCCAGTGGGACCTGCTGGACAAATGGTCCGGATCGCATCTTCAGATGCATCAGCGGATAACCCTGTCTCCAAGGACAAGGGTGTCTCTCCTGTGGTGGTTGCAGAGTGCTCATCTTCTCGAGGGCCGCAGATTCGGCATTCAGGACTGGGTCCTGGTGACCACAGATGCCAGCCTGCGAGGCTGGGGAGCAATCACACAGGGAAGAAATTTCCAGGGCTTGTGGTCAAGCCTGGAGACATCACTTCACATAAATATTCTGGAGTTGAGAGCCATTTACAATGCTCTAAGCCAAGCAAGACCTCTGCTTCAAGGTCTGCCGATACTGATCCAGTCGGACAACATCACGGCAGTCGCCCACGTAAACAGACAGGGCGGCACAAGAAGCAGGAGGGCAATGGCAGAAGTTGCAAGGATTCTTCGCTGGGCGGAAAATCATGTGATAGCACTGTCAGCAGTGTTCATTCCGGGAGTGGACAACTGGGAAGCAGACTTCCTCAGCAGGCACGACCTCCACCCGGGAGAGTGGGGACTTCACCCAGAAGTCTTCCACATGATTGTAAACCGTTGGGAAAAACCAAAGGTGGACATGATGGCGTCCCGCCTCAACAAAAAATTGGACAGGTATTGCGCCTGGTCAAGGGACCCTCAGGCAATAGCTGTGGACGCTCTGGTAACACCGTGGGTGTACCAGTCAGTGTATGTGTTCCCTCCTCTGCCTCTCATACCCAAGGTACTGAGAATTATAAGACGGAGAGGAGTGAGAACTATACTCGTGGCTCCGGATTGGCCAAGAAGGACTTGGTACCCGGAACTTCAAGAGATGCTCACAGAGGCCCATGGCCTCTACCTCTAAGAAGGGACCTGCTCCAGCAAGGACCCTGTCTGTTCCAAGACTTACCGCGGCTGCGTTTGACGGCATGGCGGTTGAACGCCGGATCCTGAAAGAGAAAGGCATTCCGGAGGAAGTCATCCCTACCCTGATCAAAGCCAGGAAGGATGTAACCATAAAGCATTATCACCGCATTTGGCGGAAATACGTTGCTTGGGCGAGGCCAGGAAGGCCCCTACGGAGGAATTTCAACTGGGTCGATTCCTACATTTCCTGCAGACAGGAGTGTCTATGGGCCTCAAATTGGGATCCATAAAGGTTCAGATTTCGGCCCTGTCGATTTTCTTCCAGAAAGAACTGGCTTCAGTGCCTGAAGTTCAGACGTTTGTCAAGGGGGTGCTGCATATACAGCCTCCTTTTGTGCCTCCAGTGTCACCTTGGGATCTCAATGTCGTTTTGGGGTTCCTAAAATCACATTGTTTTGAACCGCTTAAATCTGTGGATTTAAAATATCTCACGTGGAAAGTGGTCATGTTGTTGGCCTTGGCTTCGGCCAGGCGCGTGTCAGAATTGGCGGCTTTATCCTGTAAAAGCCCTTACCTGATTTTTCATATGGACAGGGCAGAATTGAGGACTCGTCCTCAATTTCTCCCTAAGGTGGTTTCAGCGTTTCACCTGAACCAGCCTATTGTGGTACCTGCGGCTACTAGGGACTTGGAGGACTCCAAGTTACTGGACGTAGTCAGGGCCCTGAAAATATATGTTTCCAGGACGGCTGGAGTCAGAAAATCTGACTCGCTGTTTATTCTGTATGCACCCAACAAGCTGGGTGCTCCTGCTTCTAAGCAGACTATTGCTCGTTGGATTTGTAGTACAATTCAGCTTGCACATTCTGTGGCAGGCCTGCCACAGCCAAAATCTGTAAAAGCCCATTCCACAGGGAAGGTGGGCTCTTCTTGGGCGGCTGCCCGAGGGGTCTCGGCTCTACAACTTTGCCGAGCAGCTACTTGGTCAGGGGCAAATACGTTTGCCAAATTCTACAAATTTGATACCCTGGCTGAGGAGGACCTGGAGTTCTCTCATTCGGTGCTGCAGAGTCATCCGCACTCTCCCGCCCGTTTGGGAGCTTTGGTATAATCCCCATGGTCTTTACGGAGTTCCCAGCATCCACTAGGACGTCAGAGAAAATAAGAATTTACTTACCGATAATTCTATTTCTCGTAGTCCGTAGTGGATGCTGGGCGCCCATCCCAAGTGCGGATTGTCTGCAATACTTGTACATAGTTATTATTAACTAATTCGGGTTATTGTTATTGTGAGCCATCTTTCCAGAGGCTCCTCTGTTATCATGCTGTTAACTGGGTTTTATATCACAAGTTGTACGGTGTGATTGGTGTGGCTGGTATGAGTCTTACCCGGGATTCATGAATCCTTCCTTATTGTGTACGCTCGTCCGGGCACAGTATCCTAACTGAGGCTTGGAGGAGGGTCATGGGGGGAGGAGCCAGTGCACACCAGGTCGTCCTAAAGCTTTACTTTTGTGCCCAGTCTCCTGCGGAGCCGCTATTCCCCATGGTCCTTACGGAGTTCCCAACATCCACTACGGACTACGAGAAATAGAATTATCGGTAAGTAAATTCTTATTTTTTCCCTCAAAATTCTACACACAATACTCCATAATGACAATGTAAAAAAGTTTTTTGAGATTTTTGCAAATTTATTAAAAATAAACTAAGTAATCACATGTACATAAGTATTCACAGCCTTTGCCATGAAGCTCAAAATTGAGCTCAGGTGCATCCTGTTTCCACTGATCATCCTTGAGATGTTCCTACAGCTTAATTGTATGGTCACTCTGTCAGAGCTACAGCATTCCTCTATGGAGAGATAAGAACCTTCCAGAAGGACAACCATCTCTGCAGCAATCCACCAATTAGGCCTGTATGGTAAAGTGGCCAGACGTAAGCCACTCCTTAGTAAAAAGCACATGGCAGCCCGCCTGGAGTTTGCCAAAATGCACCTAAAGGACTCAGATCATGAGAAATAAATTATCTGGTCTGCTGAGACAAAGATTGAACTCTTTGGCGTGAATGCCAGGTGTCCTGTTTGGAGGAAACCAGGCACCGCTCATCACCAGGCCAATACCATCCCTACAGTGAAGCATGGTGGTGGCAGCATCATGCTGTGGGGATGTTTTTCAGTAGCAGGAACTGGGAGACTAGTCAGGATAGAGGGAAAGATGACTGCAGCAATGTACAGAGACATCCTGGATGAAAACATTTTATTATTGCATACTGACTGGTGTTTACCTCCTTTTAACATTTACCATTGTGGTCAGGTGTACTATATCTTTATATTTAGTAAGGTGTAGTCATGGTGTAAAGGACAGAGTATGATTACCGATTAGTAAAAGAAAACAAATACTGAGCAACATCCCCAAACAGGTAATTTCAACTTTAAACTTGTCATTTATTTTGTACGCTCTGGACATGGCTACTAATAACACATGCACAGACAAAATTCTTAAAGCTATGTGTGCAAATGCTAGGAGCTTAGGAGACAAAATTCCAGAGCTAATTGCAATAATGACAAGGGATAACCTGGATTTTGTGGCAATTACAGAGTCTTGGTGCAATGAGAATCATGACTGGGACTTAGCTATACCAGGATACAATTTATTTAGGAAAGATAGAATAGGAAGAATAGGAGGAGGGGTAGCAATATATGTGAAAAAAAGCATAAATGCTACTTTAATACAAAATATTGAAGCCAAAACTGAGGCCCTGTGGGTCACCATAGAAACTGGGAAGAAGGACATTATTCGCATTGGGGTGATCTATAGACCACCAGGCCAGGGGCAGGATTTGGACAGGAACCTATTGTTGGACATCTCTAAAATGGCTTTTAAGGGAGAAGTCATAATCATGGGAGACTTTAATTTACCTGATGTAAATTGGGAGGGGTCTTTTGCAAGTTCAGCTACAAGTGGCACATTTTTACATTCCTTACAGGGAGCATCTCTCAAGCAATTGGTGAGGGAGACCACTCGCAAAGACTCAATATTAGATCTAATTCTTACAAATGGTGATAGGATATCTAATATATATGTGGGTGAGCACCTGGGATCCAGTGATCATCAAGCAGTATGGTTTAATATAAAGACAGGATCCAACTCCTGTAACACAAAAACAAAGGTGTTGGATTTTAGAAATGCTGACTTTGCAAAAATGGGGAGATGTTTAAGTGATTCATTGGCAGACTGGAGGAACTTGGAAGGAGTGCAGGAGAGGTGGAAAAAACTGAAAAGTGCAATGCTAAGTGCAACAGACCTTTGTATCAAAATGGTTAGGAAAAGCACCAGGAAAAGGAAGCCAGTGTGGTTCACAAAAGAAGTATCAACTAGTGTGAAAGCAAAAAAGATGGCTTTTAGGAAATACAAACAGACTCAAAATAATAACGACAAAGAGGTGTATCTGGACAGACGGAAGGATGCTAAGAAAGTGCAAAGGCAGAAGCTGAGGAGAAAATGGCCCAGTCAGTAGATAAAGGGGGCAAAACTTTTTTTTAAGTATATAAGTGAAAGGAGAAAATCAAATGGAGGAATAATAAGACTTAAGACAGAGAGTGGGCATTTGGTGGAGGGAGACCAGGCAATAGCAGATCACTTAAATAATTATTTTTGCTCAGTATTTACTACAGAAGAAGGGATGGGGCCACAGTTAAGTTGCAAGGACATTCATAAAAATAAGGTAGATGAAAATACATTTACAGAGGAGAAGGCCCTAACAGAACTTTCAAAACTAAAAGTGGATAAATCAATGGGACCAGATGGGATACACCCAAGGATACTCAAAGAGCTAAAAGATGTGCTGGTTACACCTTTAACAGAATTATTTAACCAGTCACTAAATACAGGTGCTATTCCAGAGGACTGGAAAAGAGCAAATGTAGTTCCACTGCACAAAAGTGGAAGCAAGGAAGAAGCAAGTAACTACAGACCAGTAAGCCTTACATCAGTAGTAGGGAAAGTAATGGAAAAACTATTAAAAGAAAGAGTAGTGGAATATCTTAAATCAAACAACTTACAGGATCCAAAACAGCATGGATTTACTGGTGGGAGATCATGCCAAACAAATCTTATTGACTTTTTTGACTCTGTGATGAAAATAATAGATCAAGGGGGAGCTGTAGATGTAGCATATCTAGACTTTAGTAAGGCATTTGACACTGTCCCACATCGCAGACTGCTAAATAAACTTGAAAGCCTGGGGGTGGATTATAAATCAGTTAAATGGATAAGAACCTGGTTGCAGGATAGGAAACAGACAGTCGTAGTTAATGGAGTGCAATCTATGGAGGGAAATGTTACCAGTGGAGTACCCCAGGGATCTGTACTTGGTCCAGTTCTCTTTAATATCTTTGTTGGTGACATTGCAGATGGTATTGAAGGGAAGATATGGCTTTTTGCAGATGATACAAAGATATGCAACAGGGTAGACACACCGGGAGGGGTCAAACAAATGATTAATGACCTAGGTAGGCTTGAGAAATGGTCAAGAACGTGGCAACTACAGTTTAATGCTAAAAAATGCAAAATCATGCACTTGGGTCTCAAAAACCCAAAGGCTAAGTATAGTATCAAGGGTACTATAATGGAAACTACTGAGGAGGAAAGAGATTTAGGAGTCACTATTTCAAGTGACTTGAAGGCAGGAAAGCAATGCAACAAAGCAATGAGAAAGGCAAGTCAGATGCTTGGTTGCATAGGGAGAGGAATCAGTAGCAGGAAAAAAGAAGTGATAATGCCACTGTATAGGTCATTGGTACGGCCCCATCTGGAATACTGTGTCCAGTTCTGGAGACCCTATCTCCAGAAGGATATAAATACATTAGAGAGTGTACAAAGAAGGGCAACTAAAATGGTGCATGGCCTACATCACAAAACTTACCCGGAAAGGCTAAAAGATCTTAACATGTATAGTTTGGAGGAGAGAAGGGAAAGGGGGGACATGATAGAAACTTTCAAATATATCAAGGGTCTTAACAAAGTTCAGGAGGGAAACATTCTTCAAAGGAAAAGAAGTATTAGAACTCGAGGGCATACATTGAGACTGGAGGGGGGGGAGGTTCAGGGGAAATTTAAGGAAAAATTACTTCACAGAAAGGGTAGTGGATAAGTGGAATAGCCTCCCATCAGAGGTGGTAGAGGCTAAGACTGTAGGGCAATTTAAACATGCTTGGGACAGTCATATGAATATCCTTACAAAGAATTAAGGTTAAAAAAGGGTTGAGATTGCCTAAAGGATAAAATAAAAAAGGGGCAGACTAGATGGGCCAAGTGGTTCTTATCTGCCGTCAAATTCTATGTTTCTATGTAAAACCTGCTCCAGAACGCTCTTGACCTCAAACTGGGGCGACGGTTCATCTTTCAGCAGGACAACGACCCTAAGCACACAGTCAAGATATCAAAGGAGTGGCTTCAGGACAACTCTGTGAATGTCCTTGAGTGGCCCAGCCAGAGCCCAGACTTGAATCCGATTGAACATCTCTGGAGAGATATGAAAATGGCTGTGCACCGACGCATCCCATCCAACCTGATGGAGCTTGAGGGGTGCTGCAAAGAGGAATGGGCAAAACTGCCTAAAGATGGATGTGCCAAGCTTGTGGCATCAATTTCAAATAGACTTGAGGCTGTAATTGCTGCCAAAGGTGCATCAACAAAGTATTGAGCAAAGGCTGTGAATACTTATGTACATGTGATTTCTTTTTTTTTAAATAAATTTACAAAAATCTCAAAAAATCTTTTTTCACATTGTCATTATGGGGTATTGTGTGTAGAATTTTGAGGGAAAAATTAATTTATTCAATTGTGTAATAAGACTGTACAGTAACATAACAAAATGTGGAAAAAGTGAAGCGCTGTGAATACTTTCCGGATGCACTGTATGCTGTGCGTCTAACATCAGGCTTTTCCACATGCTGGATGCTATTGATACTCTCATTTATGCCTCAGAATTTCCTGCCTCGATGTCTGTAATCTGCTCCTCTCCAGTCTGTCCTCATTGCTGCCCATCTCCTTTTTCTCTCTTGTCCCTCTCTGCCAATCATTCCACTGGCTCCCTATGCCACTCGCAATGAAAACTCTTCTTTCTTACCTGCAAAGTTCCCATCCTCATTGCTCTTCCCTTTATCTCCAACCTCATCTCCTCACATACACGTCTCTCACCCACTTTGCTTTGCTAATGGTGCTGCCACAACTCCTGATCACCACTTCCCACTCTCGCATTCATTTCTCCTGGGCCGCTCCTAACCTCTGGAATGCCCTAAATCGCTTCATAAGACTTTCATGCAACCTCACAGTCTTCAAGTGTGCCCTTTAAAACTATTTTTTTCATTCTAGCTTACGCCATCCTCCTAACTGTGCAGTTTCTGCTTTCTTCACCCATAGTCCCTTATAGACTGTATAGGGCCCTGTAATAAGCAGGGCCCTCTATCCTTTGTCTTCGCTACATTATTATGCTGACTGCACACTTTTATTATGTATTTAGGTGAATTTATATACTGTATGTACATTTCTTGTCTGTTTTATCCCCTTGTACAGCACTTTCGGGGGACGTAGGGGACCAGTATGTGATCCCGGCAGTCATTATACCGATGTCGGGATCCCAGTCATTAGAATGCCGGCAGCGGGGGCGAGCTCAACGAATCCCCTTGCGGGGTCAGTAGCGACCTTTGCTCGCCACAGGTTCTATTCTCCCTCTTTGGGTGTCGTGGACATCCACAGAGGGGGGATCACCTACCTCACCAGTATACCGACGGTGGTATGGTGCCCCTGGCCTCGGTATTCTGACAGCAGGGATCCCGTCCATCAGTATGCTGACCACATACCGGAAGTAGTTATATTGTTGACGTTCAGTGTGTCGACATTTTAGATGTTTTAACTGTAAATGGCAAAGAAAGGAAACTCTCATGAGCCTGAAGAAGCCTGCTACAGCGGGTGAAACGTGTTGCATTCTGGGATATCCAGTCTGCCGGTGGACGCCCGCAATAGACCCATCAGACAGCTCCTGTACACCGCAACACCGTTCAGTGGTGGCCTCATCACCACAAAGATTGTCTGGAGCCTCCTGTTCCTATCCGGAGCTGTCCTGCTATATTTACACCCTGACTAAACGAACAGGCTGTACCCTGTAGGATCAGCTGCGTTCAGCTCAGGGCCGGTTCTAAGACTTGTGGCGCCCCGGGCAAAATATGGGGGCGTGGCTTCAATTGGGGGCGTGGTCACGACGCTGAATGAAAAAAAAATAAAAGTATACTTACCATCCCCGTTCCTGATCCAGACAGCTGCAGACCCCCTCCGCTGGCGGCGCCGCTCTTCTCCTCTCCTCTCTTCGATCTATGGGAGAGACGTTATTACGTCTCTCCCATAGAACAGCATAGACACTAGAGGTCAATTATGACCCCTAGTGTCTGTGCCACTATGCTGTGCGGTGCGCGATGACGTCATCGCGCATCGCACAGCAAAGGTCCTCTACACGAAGGGAAACTAGACCGTAGCGTCTAGTTTCCCTACATGGAGAGGACCTTTGCTGTGCGGTGCGCGATGACGTCATCGCACACCGCACAACTAAGGTCCTCTCAATGAAGAGAAACTAGACGCTACGTGTCTGGTTCCCTTCAAAGCGGGGGGGCACAGCAGGGCACTGCGGGGGGCACAGTGGCGGATCTTGCCCTGGTGCGGCGCCCTCCGGATGGCGCCGGCGCCCTCCGGAAGGCGGCGCCCCGGGCAAAAGTACCGCTTGCCCGTGGCAAGAACCGCCACTGGTTCAGCTACAGATACAGAACCACTGCCCACCCATTGGAAAATCAGTGGACAGAACACAGGAAAACGCATCCATTCAGGGTCAGCCTAACAAAGGAGGGAGCTTGGTGAGTAAGTCGCCGTAAGAGGCACCATCATTCTACAAGTGCACTCCACCGCTAACACGGACTATACTATTTGATCAATAAGGTCATCACTCATTGCAATTACTCATTGCCCCTTTCTCTAACGTCCTAGTGGATGCTGGGGACTCCGTAAGGACCATGGGGAATAGCGGGCTCCGCAGGAGACTGGGCACTCTAAAGAAAGATTTAGTACTATCTGGTGTGCACTGGCTCCTCCCTCTATGCCCCTCCTCCAGACCTCAGTTAGAATCTGTGCCCGACCGAGCTGGGTGCTCCTAGTGGGCTCTCCTGAGCTTGCTAGAAAAGAAAGTATTTTGTTAGGTTTTTTTATTTTCAGAGAGCTTCTGCTGGCAACAGACTCTCTGCTACGAGGGACTGAGAGGAGAGAAGCAAACCTACTCACGGCAGCTAGGTAGCGCTTCTTAGGCTACTGGACACCATTAGCTCCAGAGGGATCGAACACAGGTACCTAACCTTGATCGTCCGTTCCCGGAGCCGCGCCGCCGTCCCCCTCGCAGAGCCAGAAGAACAGAAGCAGCAGAAGCAAGAAGACATCGAAATCGGCGGCTGAAGACTCCTGTCTTCACTTAAGGTAGCGCACAGCACTGCAGCTGTGCGCCATTGCTCCCACAGCACACCGCACACTCCGGTCACTGTAGGGGGGGGGGGCGCCCTGGGCAGCAATTAAGTACCTTTTTGGCAAACCGAGGCATATATACAGTCTGGGACTGTATATATGCCCGAGCCCCCGCCATTTTTTACACATTAAAGCGGGACAGAAGCCCGCCGCTGAGGGGGCGGGGCCTTCTTCCTCAGCACACCAGCGCCATTTTCTCTTCACAGCTCCGCTGGAAGGACGCTCCCCAGGCTCTCCCCTGCAGTATACAGGTGCATTAAAGGGTAAAAAAGAGAGGGGGGGCACATAAATTTAGGCGCAGTATGTATATATATATATTAACATCAGCTACAGGGTAAACACTAAGGTACAGTGTAATCCCTGGGTTATATAGCGCTGGGGTGTGTGCTGGCATACTCTCTCTCTGTCTCCCCAAAAGCCTTTGTGGGGTCCTGTCCTCAGTCAGAGCATTCCCTGTGTGTGTGCGGTGTGTCGGTATGAAACATGTGTCGACATGTTTGATGAGGAAGGATACGTGGAGGCAGAACAAGTGCAGCTGAGTGTGGTGTCGCCGCCGACGGTGCCGACACCTGATTGGATGGATATGTGGAAGGTGTTAAATGATAATGTAAACTCCTTGCATAACAGATTGGATAAAACTGTAACCGGGTCTCAACCCATGCCTGATCCTACAGCGCAGAGGCCGTCAGGGTCTCAAAAGCGCACACTATCCCAGATAGTTGACACAGATGTCGACACGGAATCTGACTCCAGTGTCGATGACGATGAGGCAAAGTTGCAGCCTAAAATGACTAAAGCCATCCGCTACATGATTGTAGCAATGAAGGATGTATTACACATTTCTGAGGAAAATCCTGTCCCTGACAAGAGGATTTATATGTATGGGGAGAAAAAGCATGAAGTGACTTTTCCCCCTTCACATGAATTAAATGAATTATGTGAAAAAGCGTGGGATTCCCCTGACAGGAAGGTGATAGTTTCCAAGAGATTACTTATGGCGTATCCTTTCCCGCCAACGGACAGGTTACGCTGGAAATCCTCCCCTAGGGTAGACAAGGCGTTGACACGCTTGTCCAAGAAGGTGGCCCTGCCGTCTCCGGATACGGCCGCCCTAAAGGATCCTGCGGATAGAAAGCAGGAAGCTATCCTGAAGTCGGTTTATACACATTCTGGCACACTGCTGAGGCCAGCAATTGCTTCGGCCTGGATGTGTAGTGCGGTAGCTGCATGGACGGATTCTCTGTCTGAGGAGTTAGATACCCTGGACAGGGACACTGTTCTACTGACCCTGGCACATATCAAGGACGCGGTCCTATATATGCGGGATGCCCAGAGGGACATTTGCCTGCTGGGCTCTAGAGTTAACGCAATGTCCATTTCTGCCAGAAGGGTCTTATGGACTCGGCAATGGACAGGGGATACCGACTCTAAAAAACACATGGAGGTTTTACCTTATAAGGGTGAGGAATTGTTTGGGGACGGTCTCTCGGACCTTGGCCCTCATTCCGAGTTGATCGCTCGGTATTTTTCATCGCATCGCAATGAAAATCCGCTTAGTACGCATGCGCAATGTTCGCACTGCGACTGCGCCAAGTAACTTTGCTATGTAGAAAGTAATTTTACTCACGGCTTTTTCATCGCTCCGGCGATCGTAATGTGATTGACAGGAAATGGGTGTTACTGGGCGGAAACACGGCGTTTCAGGGGCGTGTGGCTGAAAACGCTACCGTTTCCGGAAAAAACGCAGGAGTGGCCGGAGAAACGGTGGGAGTGCCTGGGCGAACGCTGGGTGTGTTTGTGACGTCAACCAGGAACGACAAGCACTGAACTGATCGCACAGGCAGAGTAAGTCTGAAGCTACTCTGAAACTGCTAAGTAGTTAGTAATCGCAATATTGCGAATACATCGGTCGCAATTTTAAGAAGCTAAGATTCACTCCCAGTAGGCGGCGGCTTAGCGTGTGTAACTCTGCTAAATTCGCCTTGCGACCGATCAACTCGGAATGAGGGCCCTAGTTTCCACAGCTACGGCTGGGAAGTCAAATTTCTTGCCTTATGTCCCTCCACAACCTAAGAAAGCACCGTATTACCAAATGCAGTCCTTTCGTTCTCAGAGGAGCAAGAAGGTCAGAGGTGCGTCCTTTCTTGCCAGAGGCAGGGGTAGAGGAAAAAAGCTGCACCATGCAGTTAGTTCCCAGGAACAAAAGTCTTCCCCGGCTTCCACTAAATCCACCGCATGACGCTGGGGCTCCACAGGCGGAGCCAGGAGCCGTGGGGGCGCGTCTCCGACTTTTCAGCCACCAGTGGGTTCGCTCACAGGTGGATCCTTGGGCTATACAAATTGTGTCTCAGAGATACAGGCTGGAATTCGAGGTGATGCCCCCTCACCGTTACCTAAAATCGGCCTTACCAACTTCCCCCATGGAAAGGGAGATAGTGTTGGAGGCAATTCACAAACTTTTTCTCCAGCAGGTGGTGGTAGAGGTCCCCCCCCTTCAAAGGGGAAAGGGCTACTATTCCACTATGTTTGTGGTACCGAAACCGGACGGTTCGGTCAGACCCATTTTAAATTTAAAATCCCTGAACATTTATCTGAAGAAATTCAAGTTCAAAATGGAATCGCTCAGAGCGGTCATTGCAAGCCTGGAGGAAGGGGATTTTATGGTGTCTCTGGACATCAAGGATGCTTACTTGCACGTCCCCATTTATCCGCCTCATCAGGAGTACCTCAGGTTTGTGGTACGGGGCTGTCATTACCAATTCCAGACGTTGCCGTTTGGCCTGTCCACGGCACCGAGAGTTTTTACCAAAGTGATGGCAGAAATGATGGTGCTCCTTCGGAAGCAAGGGGTTACAATTATCCCATACTTGGACGATCTCCTCATAAAGGCGAGGTCCAGGGAGCAGTTGCTGATCAGCGTAGCACACTCTCAGGAAGTGTTGCATCAGCACGGCTGGATTCTGAACATTCCAAAGTCGCAGCTGATTCCTGCGACGCGTCTGCCCTTCCTGGGCATAATTCTGGACACAGACCAGAAGAAGGTGTTTCTCCCGGAGGAGAAGGCTCAGGAGCTCGTGACTTTGGTCAGAGACCTCCTAAAGCCAAAACAGGTGTCGGTGCATCGCTGCACGCGAGTCCTGGGAAAGATGGTGGCGTCATACGAAGCCATTCCCTTCGGCAGGTTCCATGCGAGGATCTTTCAGTGGGATCTGCTGGACAAGTGGTCCGGATCGCATCTTCAGATGCATCGGATGATCACCCTGTCCCCCAGGGCCAGGGTGTCTCTTCTGTGGTGGCTACAAGGTGCTCACCTCCTCGAGGGCCGCAGATTCGGCATACAGGACTGGGTCCTGGTGACCACGGATGCAAGCCTCCGAGGGTGGGGGGGCAGTCACTCAAGGAAGAAACTTCCACGGGTTGTGGTCAAGTCAGGAGACTTGTCTGCACATCAATATCCTGGAACTAAGGGCCATATGCAACGCCCTGAGTCAAGCGGAGCCTCTGCTTCGAAACCAACCAGTGCTGATTCAGTCAGACAACATCACGGCAGTGGCCCATGTAAACCGCCAGGGCGGCACAAGAAGCAGGGTGGCAATGGCAGAAGCCACCAGGATTCTTCGGTGGGCGGAGAATCACGTACTAGCACTGTCAGCAGTGTTCATTCCCTGAGTGGACAACTGGGAAGCAGACTTCCTCAGCAGACACGACCTCCACCCGGGAGAGTGGGGGACTTCATCAAGAAGTCTTCACGTAGATTGCAAATCGATGGGAACTGCCACAGGTGGACATGATGGCGTCCCGTCTCAACAAAAAGCTAAAAAGATATTGCGCCAGGTCAAGGGACCCTCAGGCGATAGCTGTGGACGCACTAGTAACACCGTGGGTGTTCCAGTCGGTCTACGTGTTTCCTCCTCTTCCTCTCATATTGTAAGAAAAAGAGGAGTGAGAACAATACTCATTGTTCCGGATTGGCCAAGAAGGACTTGGTACCCGGAATTGCAAGAAATGCTCACAGAGGACCCATGGCCTCTGCCTCTCAGACAGGACCTGTTACAACAAGGGCCCTGTCTGTTCCAAGACTTACCGCAGCTGCGTTTGACGGCATGGCGGTTGAACACCGGATCCTAGCAGAAAAGGGCATTCCGGAAGCAGTTATTCCTACGCTGATAAAGGCTAGGAAGGACGTGACAGCAAAACATTATCACCGTATATGGCGAAAATATGTTGCTTGGTGTGTGGCCAGGAAGGCCCCTACAGAGGAATTCCAGCTGGGTCGATTCCTGCACTTCCTACAGTCAGGTGTGACTATGGGCCTAAAATTAGGGTCCATAAAGGTCCAGATTTCGGCCCTATCCATTTTCTTTCAAAAAGAACTGGCTTCACTGCCTGAGGTTCAGACGTTTGTTAAGGGAGAGCTGCATATTCAGCCTCCTTTTGTGCCACCAGTGGCACCTTGGGATCTTAACGTGATCTTGGCTTTCCTGAAATCCCACTGGTTTGAGCCACTTAAGACGGTGGAGCTAAAGTATCTCACGTGGCAAGTGGTCATGCTGTTGGCCCTAGCCTCAGCTAGGCGTGTGTCAGAATTGGCGGCTTTGTCATGTAAAAGCCCCTATCTGGTTTTCCATATGGACAGGGCAGAATTGCGAACTCGTCCGCAGTTTCTGCCAAAGGTGGTGTCATCTTTTCATCTGAACCAACCCATTGTGGTGCCTGCGGCTACTCGTGACTTGGAGGATTCCAAGTTGCTTGATGTAGTCAGGGCTTTGAAGATCTATGTTGCCAGGACGGCTGGAGTCAGGAAGACTGACTCGCTGTTTATCCTGTATGCATCCAACAAGCTGGGTGCTCCGGCTTCAAAGCAAACCATTGCTCGCTGGATCTGTAACACGATTCAGCAGGCTCATTCTGCGGCTGGATTGCCGTATCCAAAATCAGTAAAAGCCCATTCCACAAGGAAGGTGGGCTCTTCTTGGGCGGCTGCCCGAGGGGTCTCGGCATTACAGCTTTGTCGAGCTGCTACTTGGTCGGGTTCAAACACATTTGCAAAGTTCTACAAGTTTGATACCCTGGCTGAGGAGGACTTGGTGTTTGCCCATTCGGTGCTGCAGAGTCATCCGCACTCTCCCGCCCGTTTGGGAGCTTTGGTATAATCCCCATGGTCCTTACGGAGTCCCCAGCATCCACTAGGACGTTAGAGAAAATAAGAATTTACTTACCGGTAATTCTATTTCTCGTAGTCCGTAGTGGATGCTGGGCGCCCGTCCCAAGTGCGGACTTTCTGCAATACGTGTATATAGTTATTGCTTAATAAAGGGTTATGTTATGTTGGCATCCATTGGTTGATGCTCTGTTGGTTATTCATACTGTTAACTGGGTAAGTTTATCACAAGTTATACGGTGTGATTGGTGTGGCTGGTATGAGTCTTACCCGGGATTCCAAAATCCTTTCCTTGTAATGTCAGCTCTTCCGGGCACAGTTTCCTTAACTGAGGTCTGGAGGAGGGGCATAGAGGGAGGAGCCAGTGCACACCAGATAGTACTAAATCCTTCTTTAGAGTGCCCAGTCTCCTGCGGAGCCCGCTATTCCCCATGGTCCTTACGGAGTCCCCAGCATCCACTACGGACTACGAGAAATAGAATTACCGGTAAGTAAATTCTTATTTTTTCACATTTTAACTATTTTGTAATCCCAAGTTTTCAAGATATCCTTATTGATTCTAGTTAGCAAGGGTTCGGGATTACCCTGTTTGAGACTACCAATAAAGACATTTTTTGATTAATATCTTCTGTACATTTTTATTTTCTTGATTCTTTTATTGCTATTTAGCAAGGTCTCTGGACTACAGATGGGTCCATGTTTATCTTGACTTTTAATAGGATTAACTGAGACTGGGTAGTCGGACTTAATCCCCTGCTGTATTGTTCTTTGTATTGTATTGCAGCTGAGAACAATAGATGAAGGGTTTATGTTAATAAACCATGTTGTGCCTAGGCGCAGCAAACTAGCCAAGATAACCGTGGACCCATCTGTATCGTGTTTTTGACCATCCTTAACTTTTTTCATATTTATTTGTATTCTTTTGAATTTTTGGGTTTTTCAGTCTTTTTGACACTTCTTTTTTTATGCATGCTTTGTATGTCCTGTCTTATGTTTGTATACCCATACTAGTCATTGTGCAGTACTAATAATCATTTGCACACATTGGTACATATGTATGATTCATAATCAATCTATTTATTTTCTTGTAAATATTTGATTCTTATAATCTTATTAAAAAATAATAATAATAATAATATTGGTGAGCGCTGGTTTATTTGACTTTGCCATTTCCAGTTATCAGTAGAAGGGATTATCCTAAATTAAACCTAGCAGCCCCCACAGTGTATAGGATCTCAAACGAGCACAGCATTTTTGTTTTATTTTTACTAGATGTATTAACTGTGTCGGCAATTATAACTTTAAACATGATGCTTTACAATCATGTTTCAAATTATAATATCGACATGGTTAAAATGCTCGCCCCTAAAAAAAAATCCGTTATTATTTGATTCTTGGAGGATCCATGATCCCTTAGCAAAGGATTACACCTATTTCTCTCCTATCCATAAAATATAGATATGATACTACTGGGTCGCGATCTGATTCCCAAGATTCAAAAGATTATTATACAGTACACCCTGTATCTTGGTCAGATCACGCCCCCAGTATCTTTGATTTTGTCAGGTATAACGCGTAACTGATCCCCTCCTTCTTGGTGTCTTCATGAAGCGTTGCTTCAGAATAAAGATCTTCTAGCCCAAGTCACTCCGATTTTAATGGATTGTTTCAATATAAATTAGACCCCGGATATACAGTGCATCCGGAAAGTATTCACAGTGCTTCACTTTTTCTACATTTTGCTATGTTATAGCCTTATTCCAAAATGGAATTAATTAATTTTTCCCTCAAAATTCTACACGCAATACCCAATAATAACAATGTGAAAAAAGATTTTTTGCGATTTTTGCAAATTTATAAAAAATTAAAAACTAAGAAATCACATGTACATAAGTATTCACAGCCTTTGCTCAATACTTTGTTGATGCATCTTTCGCAGCAATTACAGGATCAAGTCTTTTTGAATATGATGCCATAAGCTTGGCACACCTATCTTTGGGCAGTTTCGCCCATTCCTCTTTGCAGCACCTCTCAAGCTCCATCAGGTTGGATGGGAAGCGTCGGTGCACAGCCATTTTCAGTTCTCTCCAGAGATGTTCAATCGGATTCAAGTCTGGGCTCTGGCTTGGCCACTCAAGGACATTCACAGAGTTGTCCTGAAGCCACTCCTTTGATATCTTGGCTGAGTGCTTAGGGTCGTTGTCCTGCTGAAAGATGAACCGTCGCCCCAGTGTGAGATCAAGAGCGCTCTGGAGCAGGTTTCATCCAGGATGTCTCTGTACATTGCTGCATTCATCTTTCTCTCTATCCTGACTAGTCTCCCAGTTCCTGCAGCTGAAAAACATCCCCACAGCATGATGTTACCACCACCATGCTTCACTGTAGGGATGGTCTTGGCATGGTGATGACAGCATGGCGCTTCTTACACACATTATGCCAGGTAGAGTCCCCTTTTACACATTACAGCAAGTGGAGCACCCTTTTACACAATACGGCAGATAGAGTCCCCTTTTACACATTAAGCTGCGGGGGAGGGGAGGGAGGGAGAGAGAGAAAGTGTTATACTTACTTTCCTCCCACCCAAACACTGCAGAAACAGAAGAGGAGCCTAGTGAGGGACAGGAAGCTGCAGGCAGGGGGCGGCCGGTGGTGGCAGACAGACGTGGGTGTTGTCCAGTGGGTGTGGGGCGGCGGTAGGGGTTGGCGGGTAATGTGCTGGTTCTCCGTCCAAACAGGTATCCACTACATGTATAGCCAGGTCCCCCCTCACTCCACTATATGCAGCCTGGGTGATACAGCAATGCTGCCAGCCATAAGATGCGCCTCCCTCCTGCCCTACAGCATCTCCTTCCCTTCCTTCTCCTCCCCCACTCACTCCAGTATCCTTACCGCACACCGCAGCAGCGCCCAGTCCGGACACATGATATAGTAGCAGCCCCCGGCCAGACAGCTCAGTCCCCATGCACTGGAGCATGACCATGGACCAAAGCTGCAGCACTGCCCGACTGAGCCGGCTCCCTATGTAAAAAGTAGCTTAGGAATGCAGCTGTCAAGCGGCAGGCGGGCGGACCACATCAATGCGGCGGCGGTGGTTGAGTAGTGTTGCCAGCGGTCCTGCGCCCTCAGTGCATATGCGCTGTGTGCCAGGCACCACTGGCACAGCGCTAGTTAGTAGTTATGGCCCTGTCAGGGAGAGATATAGAGAAAAATGGGGGAACAAGGGAAAGAAAGATAGAGGTGAGAACGAGAGAGATACACGGTATTGGAGCAAGAGACAAGAGTGAGATAGCGAAAGAGGGTGTCAGAGAGATACAAAGGGTGTCAGGAAGAGAGAGGAGTGAGAAAGAGATGGAGAAAGAGTGTCAGGGAGAGCGAGAGAGGGAGGCTGTTAGGGAATGAGAGGAGGAGAGAAAGAGAGAGGGTGGGTGGGAGAGAGAGAGACAAAGGGGTAAATTTACTAAGATGGGAGTTCTATTCAAGATGGATGTTGCCCATAGCAACCAATCAGATTCCAGGTATTATCTTCTAGAAGTTGCTAGATAAATGAGAAGCAGAATCTGATTGGTTGCTATGGGCAACATCTCATCTTAAATAGAACTCCCATCTTAGTAAATTTACCCCAAAGAGAGGGATATAGAGGGGAGCAAGAGGGAGAGAGAGGAGAAAGAAAAGACAGAGAAGGGGGAGTGAGCAGGAGAGAGTGGGTGTCAGGGAGAGAGAGAGAGGGGTGCAAGAGAGAGAGGGGAGTGAGAGATAGAGGAAGGGACAGGGAGAGACACTACCTGTTACAGCCTGGCTAGAATTCAGCACAGGTCACTGATGGGGGCGGGCACTTCACGACACTAGGCCCCACCCCCTTCCCACCCGAGAATCGCGGCACTGCACTCCCTGCAATTTTTGTTGCAGTGTGGGCGGTCCCAATGTGTGGGGGGCCCTGGACACCCCTCACCCCCCTATAATCTGGCTCTGATGGGGTTAGTCCTCCTGGGTGAAGACTAGCAGCAGGGTCTCGACAGTGGTGACACCATGGTGGGGTTCGGTGTGCAGCTCTGTGCTGGAAGCAGAAGAGCTGGCTGGTCAGGCTAATGTGATAGAGCAGCACTGTATAGTACAGAGACTGGCTCTGAGCAGGCACTCGGGAATCATGTTACAATATCAGTCAGGCTCTGCTCGTGTTAGAGGAAACTGATTTGGACTGGGAGACCTTGCGTTGACTTCCTGCCCACTCCTATCTCCTTGAGTCTCACACTGAGAGCAGGTGCCGAGTACAGGAACTGGCCACCAGCCCTGGCACAGGCCAGAAACCACTGCCTACCCTCCACCGGCTGCCTCACCCGGGAATCGTCAGCATGCAGCAGTATGACAGTGACTATGAGGCACAGCAGGCGAGTGCTGGGACCGGCACCTGGGCTTTTAGGGGGAGCTCACAGTAAGGCATGATTCTGCCCTGTTGATGGGCCCCTGGGACCTGCCGGGCCCTAGGCAACCACTTTGGTTGCCTAGCGGTAAATCCTCCACTGGGTATTGTGTGCAGAATTTTGAGGGGAAAAAAATAATTTATTCCATTTTGGAATAAGGCTGTACCATAACAAAATGTGGAAAAAGTGAAGCGCTGTGAATACTTTCCGGATGCACTGTAAGCGATATGACCCTATGGGAGGCGCATAAAGCTTTTGTAAGCGGTCATTTTATTCAGATCACCTCAAAATTGGCAAAAATACGTACTCAGGCGATACTTGGGTTGACTGACCAAGTGTTACATCTAGAGGAAAAGTCATAAAATGTCTCTTGACCCAGTTGATCTGGATCAACTTATCAAAACCAGGTGCAAACTTAATTTGCTGATATCTCATAAAACTGAACAATCCCTTAGGCGACTTAATCAAATATACTATGAGAAAGGCGATAAAGCTGCTAAAATTCTAGCAAGAAAACTAAGGGCACAGATATCCTCTAAAAATAACTAACTATCAAAACTAAAACTGGCGAAATTAACTCATGACTCTGAACAAATTCAAAGAATTTGAGGATATTTTTATATCATTGTATAATGCTGGTGTTAATACCTCTCCATCTCCATTGCTAAATGACAGGATCAAATCTTTTCTTGATAAATGTAAGTTACCCAGTCTGAGCCACTCCATAGTTTCTCAGTTGGGGTCTGAGATTACTCTTGAGGAGTTAGAAAAAGCACTAAAACCTCAGAAATCAGGTAAAGCGCCCGAGCCTGATGGTATACTTATATCTTATTATAAAAAATTCAAAATTGTATTATTGCATCATTTCTGTAGACTTTTTCATGGATTTCTTCAGGGCAAATCCTTGTCCTCATCAATGTTGGAAGCTCGTATTATTTTGATTCATAAGCCTGGGATAGATCCATATGTGTGTTTTAGCTATCGCCCTATCTCGCTGCTCAATAATGACAAACCTTTTGCTACGATCTTAGCGTTAAGGTTAAACGTGATTCTACCACAACGGATCCACGTGGACCAAGTGGGCTTCATCCCAGGCCGACAGGCAAGAGACAACACCTGGAGAATGATTAATCTTGTTCAAGTGATAAATAAGTATAAGACTCCCTCTGTCCTCCTGCAATTAGATGCAGAGAAGGCTTTTGATAAGATCTTATGGCCTATTATGTGTGCTACTCTAGGCAGATTCGGCCTGGGAGGAAGCCTACTAACGGGTATTCACGCTTTGTATTCTAATCCAACTGCGAGAGTTAGGGTGAATGGCAAAGATGCTAACACATTTGTGATTAGCAACGGTACCCGACAAGGTTGTCCCTTATCTCCCTTAATATTTGCAATGACGATTGAGCCTTTGGCCTGCTTGATACGTGTTAATGCCGATATTAGGGGTATTGTGGTAGGGGACACGGAATACAAGTTATTCATTATTTGCAGATGATGTTTTACTCACACTTGCATCCCCGCATACATCTGTTCCTAATCTGTTTCAGATACTATCCTCATATTCTAGTCTATTGGGATATCGTATTAATTTTCTTAAATCTAAAGGCCTTCCCCTACATGTCGAGGAGGATACTAGGTCTTGACTAGCTAAAAATTTTAACTTTACATGGGGCACCAAGAAACTAAAATATTTAGGCATACACATTACGCACTCTTATGGATCTTTATATAAAGAAAATTTCTCAGCTCTCTTTCATAATATTATAGTTGATTTAGAAACCTGGAGGTCACAGACAATTACTTGGTTTGGCCGCATAGTTACAATAAAGATGAGTGTATTGCCTAGATTGTAATATCTGATGCAAATGATACCAGTGCATGTTCCCTGGGAGGCTTTGAGTCGTATGCAAAGAGACATACTTAATTTTATATGTCTAGACAAAACCCTTAGGCTTAAAACTTCTGTCTTAATGAGAAGTCCACTTAGTGGGGGTAGAGGGCTACCTGATATTTGAAAATATCAAGCGATCCATCTAAGTCAAGCACTTATTTGGTTTTCACAGTCTGTTACTCTAACTTGGATACAAATTGAATTTGTACAAGCCAAAGTTTCTACATTAGTTTCTCTTTTTCTTCAACTTTATTACATCAGGCGATGAGGGTTTGTACTCCTACTACTAAACTTACGTGCTTTGTGTGGCTTTCTTGCATCCGACACTATGGCCTATCATCAAGGCCTTCTCCTATTACCACAATCTGGGACAACCCAGATTTCACACTCATGGCTACACTTACCACCACGCCCTAGATTAATTTTCTATTTTATTAAGAGTAATTCATGGTGAATAAATATGGAATTCATATTTACAGCTTCGCTCCTATCTACATTCTCTCCCTAAGGTAAAGGTCCATAGGCAATTAAACCCCTTTGAAAAACTGTGTCTTTATTTACCAATGAGATGGGGTTTTATCTCTGTACTTTATGGTTTATTATGTTCCTCGGACTCTGAAGGTATTCTTTCACATGGAAGCAAGTAGGAGAATGAGCTGAGCCATCCTCCTCCGGAGGAGGAGGATGCGTGGAAAGTCATTAGGCAGAATGTAGCACAGTCTTCTATATGCTCCTTAATTAAAGAGAATTTATATAAACTCTATACTAGATGGTATCTATTTCCTTTAAAGCTGAACAAGATCTTCCACGCGTCCTTCCCTTTGTGTTGGAGGATATGTGGCCAAATTGGCGATTTTACACATATTTGGTGAAAATGCCCCAAAATGTGTACTAAGAAACATCTTTAATACCCCAATTTCACTTAACCCTTGGTCTGCGTTATTGAGCCTTCCTATTGATGGCTTTAATGAAAATGCTAATAAGCTTATTTATCAGGTTCCTAATGCAGCTAAATGTACAGTGGATAAATGTTGGGAAAAACCCTGCACCTCCACTGCTAAGCATTGTAATAGCTAAAATTTGGTTCATTTCCACTATGGAGAAGATCACTTCATGATAGATCAGATAAGTTTGATATCACCTTGGAACCTTGGTTTATGTATAATAAAATCTCTCTCCCTAAGATCTGAAGCATTAAATTGCATAGCATGGTCGGGGTTATATGTATGGAGAACCTTCTTAATGGTTTATATTTTACCAAACTCAGGCGATTGTAAAATGTGTTTTACATACCTCCCAACATGACCCTCTCCAGGAGGGACAGATTGCTCTGCTTCTGGACTTTTCTCTTCATTTATGATTGCTGGCACCTGTACTGAAACACCTTTCTTATCCATTAACCTGTTCTACACAGGTGCCCGCAATCATAAATTAAGAGAAAAGTCCAGAAGCAGAGCATTTTGTCCCTCCTGGAGAGGGTCATGTTGGGAGGTATGGTTTTATGTGATTATAACAGAGGCTCCCAAACGCGGTCCTGAAGGCACCCAAACAGTCCAGGATTTAGGTATATCCATGGCTCAGCACAGATGGATAAATCAAATTGACTTAGGTGCTAATTTAAGTCACCTGTGGCCAAGCATGGATACATTTAAAACCTTGACTGTTGGGGTGCTTTGAGGACCGCTTTTGGGAATCTGTGGATTATAAAATGCTGGCCAGTTAATCTGGTCTCTCATGGTGCCCCGCCCTTTTTTCTCTCTTTCCTTCCCCCTCTCTTCTTTCTTTTCTTTTGTTCTATATATAAAAATTGGTCAAATGTCATAGCCTTGATCGACATCTTATATTATTTGATATCCAGTCTTGGTGGCTCAGTACTTACTTAATGTATTGGAAGCAATGGAATCCGCATATTTGTACCTGCACATCTGTTGTTTGCTCTCTTTTTTTCAGTAAAAATATATGGTTAACAAAATGCTTTAGGTAATATTAAAACCATATTGGAAAGATGAAGTTGGCATTCTCCCGTCTGCAAATTGGGTGTCCACAAAAATGCATATATCCCCGCAAAGGTACCCTTGTAGCACTTCATAAGTAAAAGATAATGTGGTTTTTGCAGACCCATGATCAGTACTGATTACGCTGTGTCCTTATTCATTATCTGCTGCACATGTGAGGTTGTTGAGGTGTTAGAAGTTGCTCCGAGGGATATTGATTGGAATTTTAAACAACTAAAATCAATACAATTCATATGGAACCTAATCAGATCTTATTACAAACATCTGTCAAGAAGTGTAACAGCAAATTCTATGTGTTGGTCATGACTTCAATTATCATCATGTTAAGGGCTCTACATGAGGCAAACAGACAGTAATCCGTGCAGTAATGCTTAATGCTATAAAAGCGCTTTGTGTTCTTGATAATCCAAATGATAGAAGAAAAAAATAAATAAAAGCTCTGCCTAAATGTACAAATTCCATACAGTAAATCTACAGTTTTATCTATTGTGTGAAATACGAATATACGATATACTGTAGAAGTGAGACGTGCCTCCTCAGTATGATGAAATCTCTGTCTGGATGTTAAGCTTGGCCGATAATAACTAAACTAGGTTTTGGTATGTCATGAATTGTAATCAGTTGTAGCCTTTCCAAAGTGATCAATACAACATACATCACACACACAGTCACTAATCAATCCAGCTTACTAGAGAGGCCTGGAAAACTGTGAGATATCCTCATGGAACAAAACAGCAGTAACAACAGCTGCGATAAAAATAATAATAATATTGATTGGCTGACAGTACACACCATGACGTTTTGTATTAAAAATACATTAGCTGGAATAATCAATATGCAGAGCCTTGTGCAGACTGGGGATGTATAAAACAGTATATAGATATTAGAGATGTGCGGCGGGCACTTTTCATGTTTTGGTTTTGGTTCTAATTCCACTTTCGTGTTTTGGTTTTGGCTTGGTTTTGCCAAAACCACCCTTTTGTGTTTTGGTTTTGGATCTGGATGATTTTTAAAAAAAAACCATAAAAACAGCTAAAATCACAGAATTTGGGGGTAATTATGCTCCTACGGTATTATTAATCTCAATAACATTAATTTCCACAAATTTCTAGTCTATTCTGAACACCTCACAATATTGTTTTTAGGCCTAAAAGTTGCACCGAGGTGGCTGTATGACTAAGCTAAGCGACACAAGTGTGCGGCACAAACACCTGGCCCATCTAGGAGTGGCACTGCAGTTGCAGACAAGATGGCACTATTCAAAAACTAGTCCCCAAACAGCACATGATGCAAAGAAGAAAAAGAG
The DNA here is from genome assembly GCF_028390025.1 of Pseudophryne corroboree. Lineage (NCBI taxonomy): Eukaryota > Metazoa > Chordata > Amphibia > Anura > Myobatrachidae > Pseudophryne > Pseudophryne corroboree. The sequence goes on from NC_086447.1 coordinate 88,711,608, forward strand.
GTGCAATGAGGTAGCTGGATGGCTAAGCTAAGCGACAAAAATGTGTGGCACAAACACCTGGCCCATCTACGAGTGGCACTGCAGTTACAGACAGGATGGCACTTAAAAAACTAGTCCCCAAACAGCACATGATGCAAAGAAGAAAAAGAGGTGACAGATGGAATTGTCCTTGGGCCCTCCCACCCACCCTTATGTTGTATAAACAGGACATACACACTTTAACAAACCAATCATTTCAGTGACAGGGTCTGCACACGACTGTGGCTGAAATGACTGGTTTGTTTGGGCCCCCACCAAAAAAAGAAGCAATCAATCTCTCCTTGCACAAACTGGCTCTACAAAGGCAAGATGTCGACCTCATTCTCTGATTCTCTGATTCCTTACCAAGATGTCGACCTCATTCTCTGATTCCTCCTCCTCACAGAGTATTAATTCGTCCCCACTGGAATCCACCATCACAGGTTCCTGTGTACTTTCTGGAGGCAATTGCTGGTAAAGGTCTTCCCGGAGGAATTTATAATTCATTTTGATGAACATCATCTTCTCCACATTTAGTGGAAATAACCTCCTACGCCGATCGCTGACAAGGTTAACAGCTGCATTAAACACTCTTTTGGAGTACACACTGGAGGGGGGGCAACTTAGGTAAAATAAAGCCAGTTTGTACAAGGGCATCCAAATTGCCTCTTTATCCTGCCAGTATACACATGGACTGTCTGACATGCCTACTTGGATGCTGTCACTCATATAATTCTCCACCATTCTTTCAATGGTGACAGAATCATATGCAGTGACAGTAGACATGTCAGTAATCGTTGGCAGGGGCAGGTCCTTCAGTCCAGACCAGATGTCAGCTTTCACTCCTGACTGCCCTGCATCACCTCCAGTGGGTGGGCTAGGAAATCTTATCCTTTTCCTTGCAGTCCCAGTGGAGGGAGAAATTGAAGGACGAGCTGTTGACGGGACACGTTCCGCTTGAGTTGACAATTTACTAACCAGCAGGTCTTTGCACCTCTGCACACTTGTGTCTGCTGGAAAGAGAGATACAACATAGGCTTTAAACCTAGGATCGAGCACGGTGGCCAAAATGTAGTGGTCTGATTTCAACAGATTGACCACCCTTGAATCCTGGCAAAGCGAATGAAGGACTCCATCCACAAGTCCCACATACTTTGCGGAATCGCTCAGTCTTAGCTCCTCCTTCAATTTCTCCAGCTGCTTCTGCAAAAGCCTGATGAGGGGAATGACCTGACTCAAGCTAGCAGTGTCTCTAAACTGACTTCATGTGTGGCAAGTTCAAAGGGTTGGAGAACCTTGCACAAGACAGAAATCATTCTCCACTGCGCTTGAGTCAGGTGCATTACCCCTCCTTTGCCTATATCGTAGGTGGATGTAGAGGCTTGAATGGCCTTTTGCTGCTCCTCCATCCTCAGAAGCATATAGAGTGTTGAATTCCACCTCGTTACCACCTCTTGCTTCAGTTGATGGCGGGGCAGGTTCAGGAGTGTTTGCTGGCGCTCCAGTCTTCGGCACGCAGTGGCAGAATGCCGAAAGTGGCCCGCAATTTTTCGGGCCACCGACAGTATCTCCTGCACACCCCTCTAATTTTTAAAAAAATTCTCCACCACCAAATTAATTGTATGTGCAAAACATTGGACATGCTGGAATTTGCCCAGATGTAATGCACGCACGATATTGGTGGCGTTGTACGATATCACAAATCCCCAGGAGAGTCCAATTGGGGTAAGCCATTCTGTGATGATGTTCCTCAGTTTCCGTAAGAGGTTGTCAGCTGTGTGCCTCTTAAGAAAAGCGGTGATACATAGCGTAGCCTGCCTAGGAACGAGTTGGCGTTTGCGAGATGCTGCTACTGGTGCCGCTGCTGTTGTTGCTGCGGGAGGCCATACATCTACCCAGTGGGCTGTTACAGTCATATAGTCCTTAGTCTGCCCTGTTGCACTTGTCCACATGTCCGTGGTTAAGTGGACACTGGATACAACCGCATACACCAGGACACTGGTGACTCTTTTTCTGACGTCTGTGTACATTCTCGGTATCGCCTGCCTAGAGAAGTGGAACCTAGATAGGATTTGATACCGGGGACACAGTACCTCAAATAATTCTCTAAGTCCCACTGAACTAATGGTGGATACTGGATGCACGTCTAACACCAACATAGCTGTCAAGGCCTCCGTTATCCGCTTTGCAAAAGGATGACTGCTGTCATATTTCATCTTCCTCACAAAGGACTGTTGGACAGTCAATTGCTTACTGGAAGTAGTACAAGTGCTCTTCCGACTTCCCCTCTGGGATGACGATCGACTCCCAGCAGCAACAACAGCAGCAGCAACAGCAGGCGTACCACTCAAGGATCCTACGTTGGAATCCTGGTTAGGAGAGGACTCCTCAGTCTTGACAGTGACATGGCCTGCAGTACTACTGACGTTCCTGACTGAGGAGGAAGTTGACGTTGAGGGAGTTGGTGGTGTGGCTTGCAGGAGGAAGAAGGGATTCAGGTGTCAGTGGACTGCTTACGCTCTTACCCAAAGTTTCACAACTTGACACTAACTTCTGATGAATGCGCAGCAGGTGACGTATAAGAGAGGATGTTCCTAGGTGGTTAACATCCTTTCCCCTACTTATTACAGATTGACAGAGGCAACAGATGGCTTGACACCTGTTGTCCGGATTTGTGGAGAAATAATTCCACACCGAAGAGGTGGCTTTTTTGGTAGTTTGCCCAGGCATCACAATGGGCTTCTTCATCAGTTGTCTTTCCCCGGTGCCTGACTTAAACAAACCACATCACCATCAGAATCCTCATCGTCAACTTTTTCCTCAGCGCCAGCAACACCCATATCCTCATCCTGGTGTACTTCAACAGTGACATCTTGAATTTGAATATCAGGAACTGGACTGTGTCACGATCCGGGTATCTGGACGCCATTTCTTACCCATCAGATGCCTCCTAAGGCTGGCTCAGCGCTCCAGGACCGGATCCCATCTGTTATCCTGATGTGTACATTCCTGTATCCTCTCCTGTCACTCTGGGACGCTGTCACAGTAAACGCCATATTACACCTGGCATGGCGTCTCCCGCGGCCTCCGCCGCCGTCCCTGAACTTCTGCATGCAGAGTGTCTGAGTGGCGATTACGTCAGCCGCGGCCTCCGCTGTGTCCGCGTGGTTGGATGTGCATCTGTCAGCCTGGCGCCTCCTGTCTCCGGTGGCCGGCGCCGCCATTACTGTTTTCATTACCACATGGATTACAAACCAAACTTCCCTCCAAGTGTCTGCATGGGCGCAGCCATCTTGGATTCTGTCAGCTGATCATTTCCACCAATCTGTTCTCAGTATTGATAATCTGCATAATTGCCTAGCCAATCCCTTCCTTGCTGCAGGTATAAATACACTGTGCCTGAGCAAGGAAGGCGTCAGTGCTTTGGTTGTCAAACCTAGTTCCTGTTTGTCTCTCTCCTGTGATTGTCTTCCAGGTTCCAGCTCCTGTCTCAAGACTTCCACCATAGAGACCCGCACCAGCATTCCACCTGCGGTGTAGCCTGACTCTCCAATCCATTGTGGGTTCATCTGTTTCCAGCTACAACATTACCTGCTTCCAGCTCAGCTTCCAGCAGAGTACAGCTTCCCTTAAAGGGCCGGTGTCCTTTCTACACTTTACCACTCTCCACCGGTATTATTATTTCTCCGCTCTCAAGTTCTACATTTCAGTTCATATTTCATCGCTCCCAAGTTCATTTATTATTTAACTGGTTCCAGCCAGTATCCACTCCGTGCTAACAACAGTCTGGTTCCAGCCAGTATCCACAGCAGCTGTTTTATCTTCAGCAACCCAGCTTTTCCTGGAACACCAGCTGGCACAATCCTGGGTTATCTCCATTGCTACAGTCGGGCCTGGTAAGGACTTTCCATCTAGAAGATCATAAGAACTATCTCACACTACCAGTGCCCTGTGGCTCCTGCCATCCTGTAGTACCCAGGAACTGTATTTATTCTTTGCTGACTTTTACGTTTTCTTTTACTGCTGCTGTGTTGCGGAGTTGTCATAATAAACATCATTGACTTTTATCCAAGTTGTCGTGGTCACGCCTTCGGGCAGTAATTATTCATGTTACTTACATGTCCAGGGGTCTGATACAACCTCCCAGGTTCCGGTACATCTCAGCCCCTACAACTGAGGCTGCCTCCCGTCAGCTCAGGCCCTCAGTTGTGACAGTAAGCACTGACCTAATGAATCCAGCCGGAGACCAGGATCAAGCGGCCAGGCCGATGCAAGAACTGGCAGCCCGACTAGAACATCAGGAGGCTGCACAGGGCCACATCATCCGCTGTCTCCAGGATCTCTCTACTCGGCTGGATGGGATTCAGACAACTCTCCGTGGATCAGGCGCGTCTGGTGCGTCAACCACAGTGACTCCAGCTATAACCCCACCCACCTTACCCATTTCTGCTCCACGTCTTCATCTTCCAACGCCAGCAAAATTTGACGGATCTCCAAGATTCTGCAGGGGATTTCTCAACCAGTGTGAGATTCAGTTTGAGCTACAACCTGGCAATTTTCCCAGTGACCGTACAAAAATTGCCTACATTATTTCTCTTCTCAGTGGCTCAGCCCTTGATTGGGCATCACCGTTATGGGAGAGGTCCGACACCCTGCTATCTTCCTACACTGCCTTCGTGTCAACATTCAGGCGCATCTTCGACGAGCCAGGCCGGGTAACCTCAGCTTCATCCGAGATTCTCCGTTTACGCCAGGGGTCACGTACTGTAGGACAATATCTGATACAGTTCCAGATCCTGGCATCCGAACTGGCATGGAACGACGAGGCCCTGTATGCTGCATTCTGGCATGGCTTATCTGAGCGTATTAAAGATGAATTAGCTACCAGAGACTTACCTTCTAAGTTAGATGAGCTAATCTCACTCTGCACGAAAGTGGATTTACGTTTCAGAGAGAGAGCAACTGAGCGTGGAAGATCATCTGCTCCAAAATCTTCTGCTCCTCCTCCTCGTCAACTGTCACCATCTAAAGATGAGCCCATGCAACTTGGCCGTTCCCGTTTAACTCCTGCTGAGCGCCGAAGACGTCTCTCCGAGTTTCTCTGTCTCTATTGTGCAGCTCCGTCTCACACCATTAATGCCTGTCCCAAACGTCCGGGAAACTCCAAATCCTAGCTCGCCAAGGAGAGGGCCGGCTAGGAGTAATGATCTCCTCTCCATCTCCTCAAGATTGTAATCTCCCAGTCTCGCTTCAAGTTGCTCAACGTTATCGGAACGTCATTGCCCTCCTTGATTCCGGAGCAGCTGGGAACTTTATTACCGAAGCCTATGTTAAACGGTGGTCCCTACCCACCGAGAGACTTCCTTCGTCCATTTCTTTTACTGCCGTGGATGGCAGCAAAATTTTTGATGCAGTTATTTCTTTAAGGACTCTACCAGTTCGTCTGAGAGTGGGAGTTCTTCATTCCGAACTTATTTCTTTTTTAGTGATTCCAAGAGCCACACATCCTGTGGTCCTGGGCCTTCCATGGCTCCGTCTTCACAATCCTACAATTGATTGGACGACTACGCAAATCCTGGCATGGGGTTCCTCCTGTGCTGAGACATGTTTGTTTAAAGTATTGCCTGTCTGTTCTTCCTCCCCCAGGTCGTCTGATGTTCCACCTCCTCCATATCAAGATTTCACGGATGTGTTCAGTAAAGCTTCTGCTGATATCCTTCCTCCTCATAGAGAATGGGACTGTCCGATTGATCTCATTCCAGGGAAGGTTCCACCTCGAGGCCGAACTTATCCGTTGTCTCTGCCTGAGACGCATTCTATGGAGGAATATATTAAAGAGAACCTAGCAAAGGGGTTCATTCGACCTTCTTCTCCAGCCGGCGCAGGCTTCTTTTTTGTAAAAAAGAAAGATGGTGGTCTGCGGCCGTGCATCGACTACAGAGGTTTGAACGACATTACCATCAAGAACCGTTATCCTTTACCCCTGATTACTGAGCTCTTTGACAGAGTTAGCGGAGCTACCATCTTTACAAAGCTGGACTTGCGAGGTGCATACAATCTCATCCGGATCCGTGAGGGTGACGAGTGGAAGACCGCCTTTAACACCCGTGACGGACATTATGAGTACCTCGTCATGCCCTTCGGATTGAGCAATGCTCCAGCTGTCTTCCAGCATTTTGTCAATGAGATCTTCAGAGACATTCTATACCGTCATGTCGTGGTCTATCTAGACGATATCCTCATTTTTGCCAACGATTTAGAGGAACATCGTTTTTGGGTTAAAGAGGTTCTGTCCCGTCTCCGTGTCAATCATCTCTATTGCAAATTAGAAAAATGCGTCTTTGAAGTCAAGTCCATTCCGTTTCTAGGGTACATTGTGTCCGGTTCCGGACTAGAGATGGATCCTGAGAAACTACAAGCAATCCAAAATTGGCCGGTACCCTTAACCCTCAAAGGGGTCCAGAGGTTCTTAGGGTTCACCAACTATTACCGAAAGTTTATACGAGACTTTTCCACCATTGTGGCGCCTATTACTGCTTTCACTAAGAAGGGTGCTAACCCGTCCAAGTGGTCTGAAGAAGCCATGCAAGCATTTCATCTTTTAAAACAAAGGTTCATCTCTGCGCCTGTTCTGAAACAGCCTGACATCGACTCTCCTTTCATCTTAGAGGTGGATGCCTCCTCCGTTGGAGTAGGAGCGGTGTTATCTCAGAGGGCTAAAGATGGCCATTTACACCCTTGCAGTTTCTTCTCCCGGAAGTTCTCCCCAGCTGAGCGCAACTATGCCATTGGCGACCAGGAGTTGCTAGCCATCAAGCTCGCTCTAGAAGAGTGGAGGTATCTGTTGGAGGGAGCTTCTCATTCAATCACCATACTTACAGACCACAAGAACCTTTTATACCTGAAGGGCGCACAATGTCTCAACCCTCGTCAGGCCAGATGGGCACTTTTCTTTTCCAGGTTCGACTTTAAACTCCAGTTCTGTCCGGGCTCTCAGAATCGCAAGGCCGATGCCCTTTCCCGCTCATGGGAGCAAGAAAATGAGTCAGAGTCTTCAGACAAGCATTCTATTATAAATCCGTTGGCATTCTCCACGGTAGGGATGGACTCTACGCCCCCATCAGGGAAAAGTTTTGTGAAGCCGATGCTAAGGAAGAAGCTCATGCATTGGGCTCATGCTTCCCGTTTTGCCGGACATACAGGTATCCAAAAAACCCTGGAGTTTATCTCTAGGTCCTATTGGTGGCCAACTCTGAAAAAGGACGTCTTGGAGTTTATTGCATCTTGCCCAAAGTGTGCCCAACATAAAGTATCCCGCCAGTCGCCTGCGGGGCAACTGGTTCCACTATCCGTTCCCCGTCGACCATGGACCCACTTGTCGATGGATTTCATTACAGACTTACCCATGTGCAACAAGTTCAATACCATCTGGGTGGTAGTTGACCGGTTCACCAAGATGGCACATTTCATTCCTCTCACCGGTCTTCCGTCAGCTTCCAAGTTGGCTCAAGTATTCATACAAGAGATCTTCCGACTCCACGGTCTTCCTGAAGAAATTATCTCAGATCGAGGAGTTCAATTCACAGCCAAATTCTGGCGAAGTTTATGTCAAGTCCTCCAAGTCAAGCTAAAGTTTTCCACGGCTTACCATCCTCAGACCAATGGTCAAACCGAGAGGGTGAATCAGGACTTGGAGGCCTTTCTCCGCATCTATGTGTCCTCCTCTCAAGATGACTGGGTTCAATTACTTCCCTGGGCTGAGTTCTGTCATAACAACCAGTATCATTCTTCATCTGCTTCGACACCATTCTTCACTAACTTTGGATTCCACCCTAAAGTCCCTGAGTTCCAACCGCTTCCAGCAACTTCTGTTCCCGCAGTGGATATCACCTTGCATCAGTTTGCCAATATCTGGAAGAGCGTACGATCAGCTCTGCTCAAGGCATCGTTCAGGTACAAGAAGTTTGCGGATAAGAAGCGTCGAGCAGTTCCTGCTCTCAAGGTGGGTGATCGGGTATGGTTATCCACGAAGAATTTGAGGTTAAGAGTTCCCAGTATGAAGTTTGCACCTCGCTATATCGGTCCTTTCAAGATTGAACAAGTCATCAATCCTGTTGCTTACAGACTCCAGTTGCCTCCCTTCTTAAAAATACCCAGGACATTCCATGTGTCCCTGTTGAAACCGCTGATCTTGAATCGGTTTCATTCCTCACTTCCTCCAACTCCGAAAGTCCAAACTCAACGAGGCGTTGAGTATGAAGTGGCCAAGATCCTGGACTCACGTCACCGTTACGGTCAACTACAATATCTTATTGACTGGAAGGGTTATGGTCCTGAGGAACGTTCATGGACCAATGCTTCTGATGTCCATGCTCCTGCCTTGGTCCGGAGATTCCATTCCAAGTTTCCTCAAAAGCCAAAGAAGTGTCCTGGGGCCACTCCTAAAGGGGGGGGTGCTGTCACGATCCGGGTATCTGGACGCCATTTCTTACCCATCAGATGCCTCCTAAGGCTGGCTCAGCGCTCCAGGACCGGATCCCATCTGTTATCCTGATGTGTACATTCCTGTATCCTCTCCTGTCACTCTGGGACGCTGTCACAGTAAACGCCATATTACACCTGGCATGGCGTCTCCCGCGGCCTCCGCCGCCGTCCCTGAACTTCTGCATGCAGAGTGTCTGAGTGGCGATTACGTCAGCCGCGGCCTCCGCTGTGTCCGCGTGGTTGGATGTGCATCTGTCAGCCTGGCGCCTCCTGTCTCCGGTGGCCGGCGCCGCCATTACTGTTTTCATTACCACATGGATTACAAACCAAACTTCCCTCCAAGTGTCTGCATGGGCGCAGCCATCTTGGATTCTGTCAGCTGATCATTTCCACCAATCTGTTCTCAGTATTGATAATCTGCATAATTGCCTAGCCAATCCCTTCCTTGCTGCAGGTATAAATACACTGTGCCTGAGCAAGGAAGGCGTCAGTGCTTTGGTTGTCAAACCTAGTTCCTGTTTGTCTCTCTCCTGTGATTGTCTTCCAGGTTCCAGCTCCTGTCTCAAGACTTCCACCATAGAGACCCGCACCAGCATTCCACCTGCGGTGTAGCCTGACTCTCCAATCCATTGTGGGTTCATCTGTTTCCAGCTACAACATTACCTGCTTCCAGCTCAGCTTCCAGCAGAGTACAGCTTCCCTTAAAGGGCCGGTGTCCTTTCTACACTTTACCACTCTCCACCGGTCTTATTATTTCTCCGCTCTCAAGTTCTACATTTCAGTTCATATTTCATCGCTCCCAAGTTCATTTATTATTTAACTGGTTCCAGCCAGTATCCACTCCGTGCTAACAACAGTCTGGTTCCAGCCAGTATCCACAGCAGCTGTTTTATCTTCAGCAACCCAGCTTTTCCTGGAACACCAGCTGGCACAATCCTGGGTTATCTCCATTGCTACAGTCGGGCCTGGTAAGGACTTTCCATCTAGAAGATCATAAGAACTATCTCACACTACCAGTGCCCTGTGGCTCCTGCCATCCTGTAGTACCCAGGAACTGTATTTATTCTTTGCTGACTTTTACGTTTTCTTTTACTGCTGCTGTGTTGCGGAGTTGTCATAATAAACATCATTGACTTTTATCCAAGTTGTCGTGGTCACGCCTTCGGGCAGTTATTATTCATGTTACTTACATGTCCAGGGGTCTGATACAACCTCCCAGGTTCCGGTACATCTCAGCCCCTACAACTGAGGCTGCCTCCCGTCAGCTCAGGCCCTCAGTTGTGACAGACTGTGGGTGCTCCTTCCAGCACTTGCAGGGGGCGTGCAAATGGTGAAAGGAGCCACCTCTTCCCGTCCAGTGTTGGGAAGGTCAGGCATCGCAACTGCCGACACACTTGGACTCTCCTTGGGGATTTGTGATACCATCTCAGAATGCACAGTTCTTTTCTGTGCTCTTTCCAGCTTAACTCTTTTAATTTTTCTAGCGGGAGGATGAGGGCTTCCATCGTCATGTGAAGCTGAACCACTAGCCATGAACATAGGCCAGGGCCTCAGCCGTTCCTTGCCACTCCGTGTCATAAATGGCATATTGGCAACTTTCCATTTCTCCTCAGACGATTTAAATTTCTTTTTTTGGGTCATTTTATGGAAGTTTGGCTTTTTTTATTTTACATGCCCTCTACTATCACATTGGGCATTGGCCTTGGCAGACGACGTTGATGGCATTTCATCGTCTATGTCATGGCTAGTAGCAGCAGCTTCAGCACTAGGAGGAAGTGGTTCTTCTTGATCTTTCCCTATTTTATCATCAACATTTTTGTTCTCCATTATTTTTTGGGAGTTATATGAGACAATATGCGGCACAGGAATGACTAATTGACAGGACACTACCACTGGTCTGATGCAGCACAACACAACAACACTGTAAGGGCTTTGTGGTTGTTGTTGTTGTTATAATTATTATACGGCAGCAGTGGACATATAGCAGCAGCGTATATCGTCACTGGAATGACTGATGAACAGGACACTACCACTGGTCTGATGCAGCACAACACAACACCACTTTATACAGCTACACTGGATATATGGCAGCAGAGAACACCAACACATTGACTGGCTAGACTGATGCAGCACAATACACTGACTACACTGAACTGGACAGCACAACACAGCACCACTTTATACAGCTACACTGGATATATGACAGCAGAGAACACCAACACATTGACTGGCAGGACTGATACAGCACAACAACTGTAAGGGATGTGTGCTTGTTGTTATAATTATTATACGGCAGCAGTGGACATATAGCAGCAGCGTATATTGTCACTGGAATGACTGATGAACAGGACTCTACCACTGGTCTGAAGCAGCACAACACAACAACACTGTAAGGGACTTGTGGTTGTTGTTATAATTATTATATGGCAGCAGTGGACATATAGCAGCAGCGTATATAGTCACTGGAATGACTGATGAACAGGACACTACCACTGGTCTGATGCAGCATAGCACAACACCACTTTATACAGATACACTGGATATATGGCAGCATAGAACACCAACACATTAACTGGCTGGACTGATGCAGCACAATACACTGACTACACTGAACTGGACAGCACAACACAGCACCACTTTATACAGCTACACTGGCAGGAGAGGACACCAACACTGTGACTGGCTGGACTGATGCAGCACAATACACTGACTACACTGGCCTGGACTGAGCAGCACAACACAGCACAAGACTCACCACCCCACTTTCCCGCCCCCACACAGACACTGAACACTGAGGACACGTCCTCTCAATACACTCTCCGAGACTGGAGTGAAAATGGCCGTGACGCGCGGCTTCTTATATTGATTCCAAATTCCGCGAGAATCCGACAGCGGGATGACGACGTTCGGGTTTCCGAGTCAGGCGGGAAAATCCGAGCCTGACTCGGATCCGGGCTCGAGACGTGAAGTTCGGTAGGGTTCGGTTCTCTGAGAACCGAATCCGCTCATCTCTAATAGATATATAACAACACTTTATTATCCTTGTATGTTATACAGTTATATATATATATATATATATACATACAGTCCAAAGCAGCTGGCACTCTGATCCTCTGAGACAACTGCGCTCCGTGCCTGGATCCAAAAACACATAACCATCCTCAAATGACGGCACTGGAAGCTGATTTCAAATATAGAAAGTGTATTACAGGGTAGACGTTTCGGGGCTCACGCCCCGTCCTCAGTACCAAATACAAACAACAAGTGTAGATACATACAGACATTTAAATACCTGACCGGGTCAGCGCCGTCCCCGCCGCCGCACACTGGGTCCTCACCTCCGGCAATCACCGCTCACTTCCCCCCTTCCTCTGACGCTGCGGTTGCCATAGTTACGCACAGCGTGCGTCTCACAGACTCCACAGCCCGGAAATGAAGGGGGTTGGAATAGAGGCCGTCAGGAGGAATCCTCTGTACCAGCTGTCCGGGGCAGACGAGACCCTGTAAAACACCAAATAACAGACATTAAAAAACATAAAGCAAATAACAAAACATAAAAACAAAAATATATAAACCCCCATACATAGATAGTATGGGTAGTACAGATTGAAGTAGGGAAAGTGCGAGTGGGCATTAGTGTGAGCAGTATTGGCGGGTGTAAGGTAAGTGTGGGGGCATTAGTATGGGTAGTACAGATGGGAGTAGGGAAAGTGTGATGGCGTATTAGTGTGAGCAGTATTGGCGGTTGGGGGCATTAGTATGGGTAGTACAGATGGGAATAGGGTAAGTGTGGGGGCATTAGTATGGGTAGTACAGATAGGAGTAGGGAAAGTGTGATGGGGTATTAGTGTGAACAGTATTGGCGGTAGCAAGGTAAGTGGGGGGGGTATTAGTATGGATAGTACATTAGAATAGATAGGAATAGGGTAGATGTGAGGAAGCATTAGTGTGAGTAGGAGAGATGAGATGCCCTCTGTATGGTACAGCTTTCACTCAGGTGTGCTAGGTATTGTTATGTCACTAGGATGCTCTCTGTATGGTATACCTCTCGCTCAGGTGTGCTAGGTATTGTATGTCACTAGGATGCTCTCTGTATGGTACAGCTTTCACTCAGGTGTGCTAGGTATTGTTATGTCACTAGGATGCTCTCTGTATGGTACAGCTTCCACACAGGTGTGCTAGGTATTGTATGCCACTAGGATGCTCTAGGTTTTGGATACCGAGAGACAGAGGCAATGTGATTTATTTCATATTACTATAGAAAATTTATTTTAATCACACATGCTTTGTGCTACAAAAGGCTACTTTCAGTTTTTCACCCAGGGCCACTTTAAAATTCACAATCCGCCCCTGGTGGTAAATATTGAACCAGGCAAGTCGCCCCAGATGGCAGCCCAGGTACTGGATCTGGCTTGGTGTCTGTGTTTTAGATAAATGATTTTATGATGTTCCCCCAGAACAGCATTTGCAGTTCACTAGGGGATAGATATATATATATATATATATATATAACCATCCCCAAATGACGGCACTGGAAGCTGATTTCAAATATAGAAAGTGTATTACAGGGTAGACGTTTCGGGGCTCATGCCCCGTCCTCAGTACCAAATACAAACAACAAGTGTAGATACATACAGACATTTAAATACCTGACCGGGTCAGCGCCGTCCCCGCCGCCGCACACCGGGTCCTCACCTCCGGCAATCACCGCCCACTTCCCCCCTTCCTCTGACACTGCGGTTGCCATAGCTACGCACAGCGTGCGTCTCACAGACTCCACAGCCCGGAAATCAAGGGGGTTGGAATAGAGGCCGTCAGGAGGAATCCTCTGTACCAGCTGACCGGGGCAGACGAGACCCTGTAAAACACCAAATAACAGACATTAAAAAACATAAAGCAAATAACAAAACATAAAAACAAAAATATATAAACCCATACATAGATACAGCAACAGGGAATATGGGTTGCAAAGGAGTGTCTGTGTATGGAATGACCACATAGCTAGGAAGTGTGTCGCCCCATGCATATGTACACATTATCACATGTATTAGATCAAATCTATGAAGGCTAAATTGCCTTAAACTACATAGCAATGATAATCTATTTAACTGTCAACTACGGTATAGCTACAAACAGGAATTATAATGCATTCCAATTAATCTTATCATTGAGGCCCCCAGGTGCAAATGTGTTGAGCCTCATAATCCTCCTGGATTCCCTCTCCAAAAGTGCCTTAGCTCTATCCCCTCCTCTGAGGGTCAAGGGCACATGATCTATCCCAAAGTACCGAAGGTCCTCTAACGTGTGGTTTGCCGACTTAAAATGGCGGGGCACCGGTTGGTCGATAGATTTGCCTTCCAGAGTCAACTTGATGGCAGATCGATGCGCTGCCATCCTTTCACTCAATTTGCGCGTGGTTTGGCCAACGTAGAATAAGCCACACGGACAAACCACAACGTAAACAACAAACGAAGTGCTACATGTGATCACATGTCTAATGGTGTATCGTTTATCGATGTGTGGATGTTTGAATTCCTTACATACCACCATATATTTACATGTGGCACATTTAGGGCATCTATAACACCCCGGGGCTTTATAATGTACATTAGGAATAGCGGTACCTCCCATGCCAGTGATGTCAGTCTTCACCAGGCGGTCTCTCAAATTGCTCCCACACCTAAATGCTGCTATAGGCCTGGTTTCCTTAAACACTGGTAAATCGGGGTCAGATGCAACTATAGGCCAAAGAGCCTTTGAGGCTCTACGGACTATCGGACTAGCCGTTGTATAGTCACAAGCCCAAGGCAGAATGTTCTGATTCTTGTTATGTCCGGAATGTAATAATTCCGATCTGGACATTAGGAGGACACGCTGTTTTTGATCCTCTAAAAATTGCCTATCATAACCCCGACACACAAACTTAGCAATCATGTTGTCAAGTAATTCTGGTACTCTAGTACTATCGCTAGTAATACGCGCCACCCGCATCATTTGTGATGCTGGTAGCCCCTTCTTTAAGGGCTCTGGATGATGACTAGAGGCTAATAGAAGCGTATTCCTGTCTGTGGGCTTGGAGTAAATCTCTGTGTGAAGTGTACCATTCTTAAGACTAATCTTGACATCCAAGTAATCAATTTCAAGATTACTACATTTGTATGTAAATTTGATGGGAGATGCCAGAGCATTAATCTCCGACATGAGAGCCTCAAAAGACTCTTGCCCCCCAGTCCACATCAGGAATACATCATCGGAGTACCTTGTGTACATTAAGATGTTATCCTGAACAACTGTGTTGCTAAAAAAACATCCTATTCTCCTGTTCAAACATATATACATTCACATACGAGGGTGCGACGGACGACCCCATTGCACCCCCCCGCAGCTGTAAAAAAAATTCACCGTCAAACAGGAAATAATTTCTATACAGTGTTAATTCAAGCAATGTGAGAAACAGCCTATGATCAAACAATTCAGCTGGTAAATACAATTCAAGGAAGGTTTTCATCGCCCGCAGACCCTCCTCATGTGGTATCAACTAGAGATGAGCGGGTTCGGTTTCTCTGAATCCGAACCCGCACGAACTTCATGTTTTTTTTCACGGGTCCGAGCGACTCGGATCTTCCCGCCTTGCTCGGTTAACCCGAGCGCGCCCGAACGTCATCATGACGCTGTTGGATTCTCGCGAGGCTCGGATTCTATCGCGAGACTCGGATTCTATATAAGGAGCCGCGCGTCGCCGCCATTTTCACACGTGCATTGAGATTGATAGGGAGAGGACGTGGCTGGCGTCCTCTCCGTTTAGAATAGATTAGAGAGACACTTGATTTACTAATTTTGGGGAGCATTAGGAGTACTCAGTACAGTGCAGAGTTTTGCTGATAGTGACCACCAGTTTTATTTATAATCCGTTCTCTGCCTGAAAAAAGCGATACACAGCACACAGTGACTCAGTCACATACCATATCTGTGTGCACTGCTCA